>NC_054378.1:112688688-113015688 GCF_017654675.1 Xenopus laevis | reverse complement strand
TGCATTCATTTATATAAGAGACTGGAATATGAATAAGAGAGGGACTGAATAGAAATATAAGTAATAAAAAGTAGCAATAACTAATACATTTTTAGCCTTACAGAGCATTTGATTTTTAGATGGGTCAGTGACCCCCATTGGAAAGCTGGAAAGTATCAGAAAAAGAAGGAAAATAATTCAAAAACTATAAAAAAAGAAAAAAATGAAGGGCAGTTGCACATTTGCTTAGAATTAGCCATTCAATAACAAACTAAAATTTAACGTACAAGCTTAAATAAACAGAGGCAGAAAAAAGGCAATCATTTAACCAGATAAAAAATAGAAAATGCAAACTTTCTCAAAATTAAGTTATAATATACAATTTATAACATTTTTAATATATATATTTTTATATATAATTTTTAAATTATTTTTATTAATTTAATAAATTAAGCCCCCGATAAATAAATAAATATCAGTTTTAATAATGAGCAAGACTGCCCTGTTTCTCTTTGACGAAAAATGATGAGCATTACAAAAATGGCAACATTTTTCTAAATGGCGTTTTTTTTTCTTGGCTCATGTCTCTCTGGTGAAACAAAATGCATGACAAAATCCTAACACTGCCATTGCTTTTTCCCCACATTTTTCCAATGTGAAACAGGTTTCGCAAAGATTTACACCAGACAAATTTGCCAGGCGTGAAATTGCGGAGAAAAATCCACCATGTCAAAAAAATTTGGGCATGTGTCAAAATAATTTTGATGCCCATTGACTTCAATGCGTTTCGCGTTTACCGAATTTCCTGGTAAATTTGAGAAATCTTTCTTCAAAACGGGACAAATTAGCCAATCACTAGTACTCATCTCTAAAATCCTAAATTTATGAATTTCGCTTTAGACTATCCTTGTCTCAACTTTGCGCAAGTGAGAACCTGTTTTCAGGCTTGGAATGAGCGTGTACACCTTTTAAGCAAAAGTCTCCATTTTCGAGGCAGATGAGCTATAAAAATTTATTGTGAAAATCCTGATTTCTCCAATTATAGCAGCAATAAATACAGTTTTTTTTATTTCTTAACGCATTATCTTCTATGAGGGAAGAAAAAATCTGGAAGATGAAATTTGGTGCTGAGAGCTATTTTCCAATTCAGTGGAACTGTGTGAAACTCGTTTCTCGGCTTTGGAAAATAATGTTGTCTGTAATTTGTTTAAAGATTTCCCCTCGTAGCCATAAAAATAAAATGCTGTATATTTATATCATGTATGTATAATATAATGAACTGAGGGCTATAGGCAACAGTAGCAGTAAATGATACAAAGATTACTGAAGTAGAAAGGTTGTTCATAAAATCTGTGACCTGTGGGAAGTATTCAAAGTTGTCAACCTATAGAGATCAAATCAGTGGGATACTGATGATTGCATCATGATATGAGTCATTAAGAAAACAATTTCACTTTTCTCTGTTTCCACAGCATTTATCCCTGTGCTATACAGTCAAATTGTCCTCCCGAAATTCTCTTCTCAGCCCCCCAGACCTGTGTTTCACCCAGCATGGCTGCCTAATTGAGGGGAGTGAAACATTTGAATGTTGAAGGGCTACAAAAATGTTGAGGCCAATAGAAGAACCTGGGGTCAAGTAAAAGGAAACAAACATATACCTGAATATACAATTGGATTAGTAACCTAAAGCTGGGCATAGATGCAAAGATATAGGGGCAAATTTACTAACCTGCTGAAACTCGCCAGCGACGGCTTCGCTCACATCGCCACACTTCGCCAGGTGAAAATTCATCAGGACAACGCTAATTCACTAAAATGCGAAGTTGCTTCCATGGCGCTGAATGATGGCGAAGTTGCGCTAGCGTTGGCTAATTTGCATACGGTGGGAAGTTGAATTTCAATGGACGTATATGTTGCAGCACATACATTACACTACACAAGCCTGGGAAACCTTAATAAAAGAAAATAAAGTTGTTATATTGCCCTACACATGAGCCCACTGTATAGTTTATCTGCCATATGTTAGGAAATGTATGGGGGAAACCATTGTGATCGGTCATTTAGTTGATCAGACAGGTAAGAAGATTTCTGATGGCTAACAATAATATGCACGATATTAGCATGCGTAAATGGCGGAGCTCACCCTCATGTAGTAGCGTCTCCTAGTCAGTCACTGTTCTTCGCTCTGAAACTTGCAATACTTCATAGTGTTACCCGCAGCTGGCACTAACCAACAAATCCAACCGAGTGGCTGCTACTAATATCAATGCGGTTTTATTTGGACACACAATGTGGCATCATGGTCATGTCATATTATGTGTCTTAAAAAAGCCGCATTTTAATTAGTAGCAGCGACTCCGTTGTAATCCATGTGGAATACCAACCCCTACACCCACAAAGAGTCCCTTCCAGAGTGGATAGTTTGAGGTTCCCGATTCTAATCGTGGTTCCGTGGTATTAAAGGTCTCTAGGCATTTATGTCCACAAGCCAATTGTTAACACTAGGGGGCATATTTATCAAGGGAGGAATTTCGAATTGAAAAAACTTCGAAATTTAAATTCAAAAAGACCAACCGAAACCAGTTTTCTATCGAATAGGTCGAATTGAAGGAATAGACCATTCGATCGAATTTGATTCAACGTTTTCCCCCCAAAAAACTTTGATATTTCAAAGTCCACCAATTGACTCCAAATAGGTTCTAGGAGGTCCCCATAGTCTAAAACAGCAATTTGGCAGGTTTGAGATGGCGAATGGTCAAAGTCAAATTTTTAAAGAGCACATCTCATGAGGTACAAAAGAACGGGTGGCAACCAGGAAAAAATTCTTCCAGAGTGGAACCAAATGTAGGGTAAAAGTTCATCTTTATTGATCCAAATTAAAACCATGTGAATGAGCGGGCAGGGAGAGTAGCTTGACGCGTTTCGTGACTAATACGTCACTTCATCAGAATCTCAAGCCAAATCTTACCATACATATAGGGGCAGATTCACTAACTTCGAGTGAAGGATTCGAATGAAAAAAATTCGAATTTCGAAGTATTTTTTGGGTACTTCGACCATCGAATTGGTTAAATTCGTTCGAATTCGAACGAATCGAAGTAAAAATCGTTCGACTATTCGACCATTCGATAGTCGAAGTACTTTCCCTTTAAAAAAAACTTCGACCCCCCCTTCGCAGATAAAACCTACCGAAGTCAATGTTAGCCTATGGGGAAGGTCCCCATAGGTTTGCTAACCTTTTTTTGATCGAAGGATTTTCCTTCGATCGTTGGATTAAAATCATTCAAATCGTTCGATTCGAAGGATTTAATCGTTCGATCGAACGAAAAATCCTTCGATCGATCGATCGCAGGATTAGCGCTAAATCCTTCGACTTCGATATTCGAAGTCGAAGGATTTCAATTTGAGGGTCGAATTTCGAAGTATTTTTAACTTCGAAATTCGACCCTTAGTGAATCTGCCCCATAATAACATGAAAAGAATTGAAGGGTATTTCAAGCAACAAAATTAATAAATCAATCAATCAATCAATCAAAATAATGTTGTAATAACAAAAAAACTCCAAAATTGCAAGAGTATTCACTAGGAGAAAAATGCTTAATATGATACAATGTATATCAATGTTATAGTTGCAATTAGTTTGAGTGACAAAAAAATGTAGCAAACAAGTCGAAATATTGTTTGTATCAATTTAAATGTCAATTCAAAAAAGGCAAGTGCTGGCAAATAAAATATATAATGAAAAAGAACACTTAGGGGCAAATTTGAAAAAAATTAGAAAATTCGAATATTGAAATTTATCAGGTACTGTCTCTTTAAAAATTCGACTTCAACCATTCGCCATCTAAAACCTGTCGAAATTTTTGGGGAAAAACGTCTAATCGAATTAGATATTCCTTCGATTCGTACGGTTCCAATACAGACCTATTCAATAGAAAACGGACCAATTAGACTCAAACAAACCTGCAACTTCATTTCGGTCTTTTTGAATTCAAATTTCGCAGTTTTTTCAATTCGAAATTCGACACTTGATAAATATGCCACCTAGGGGGTTATCAAAGTCCAAATTTAGCTCAATATTTTCTGCTACAAACTCCGATCAAATCCGCTCGATTTTTTAAACTTATTTATTATTACGTTTTCCCGAAAATGCGCTTTGCGGGAAAAAATACGATTTTCACGAGTTTTTCTGATTTTCCATCCGACTCTCATGATTTTTCGGAATTTTCACCCGATAACTCCGAAAACTTTGGGGTATTGCACGAAAACCATTTCTCCCATTGACTTATATGCAACCTCGAGAGTTGTGAGATGCTGGATTTTCTGATTCGGACTTTTCCATCCCTGGAGTTTAATAAATTACAAAAAAAATTGTGATTTTTTTTTTTAAAAGTCCAATTTTATAAAAAAAAATCACGATTTTTTCGTGATTTTTGAATTCGAAGTTTAGGAAATAACCCCTAACACCAATTCATGAACCAACCCCATCACCCAGCCCTTCCCTCCCAATTAGTGGATAGACTGATGCCCCTAAAATTTGTTATAGTTCCGACACCCTGCCTAACTTAAATGAAAAATGTGCCTGACGCGCGTTTCGCCCAATACGATTGGGCTTTGCCAAAGCCATGTAAGAGCACCTATACTCTATAGGCAGAGGACTATTTTGAAATGATGCACTTTCTTTATGCACTTTCTTTATGCACTTTCTTTGCCATCCATTCTCTGACTGTGACTCCCATGTGGTGCCTGATTCTGCCTCCGTCAGCGTTCTCGTTCTACTATGGAAGTTAGTTGGATGGTATTACCTTGGCCCCTGCAGCGCACATGGAAATGTATTGTGCTATTCACAAGGGAGAAGTGTAATATAAATTGGATGCTGAGAGATATGTGAAGGGGGTTGTATTTTATTGCTAAGTATGCCTCAGGGGGACAGTCTCTCTATCAAATGCAAGTTATCTTGGTCACCTTTCTTGTCCATTACCGGGTCCAAGAATGAGTCAGTCCTTGTGCAGTACAAAGCCTCTGAATCAATTTGTCGCTTGAACATTTTCTGCTCTGGTATATCAAATATTTTGAAAATAAATCAGTAATTCTATATAACTAATAATATGTCCTTGAGGTAAGACAAATAGAATCATAATAAATCCTTATTGGTGTAAGCACATGTGCACAAGTGCGGTGTTTTAGTGGCTTTAAAATGATTGCATTTTCACCAAATATTGGTCATTTAGAATAGAGTATATTAGAGACGCACGTTCTGGAGAGCTAAAGGATGCATAGATCCCATACATGATTACTTGTGTGATACCCATAGGGGCAGATTTATCAAAGATCACAGCTAATTTGTGTGTAATTCGACTAGGGAATAGTCCAAATTCGATTCAAATTTGAAAGAAATAATATTTATCATGTACTGTCTCTTTAAAAATTCTACTTCGACCATCCGCCATCTAAAACCTGCCAAATTGCTGCTTTAGCCTATGGGGGACCTCCTAGAACCCATTTGGAGTCAATTAGTGGACTTTTAGAAATCGAAGATTTTTGGGGGGGAAAAGCCTTCAAATTCGATCGGATACGCTATTACGCTATGATTTCGATTCATACTATTTGAATTTGATGAAAAACTGACCTATGCGGCCAAAAAAAAAACTTTGATCTTTTTTTAAAAAAAAATTAGGTTGGTCTTTTTGAATTAGAAATGCTAACTTTTTTCAATTCGAAATTCGACCCTTGATAAATCTGCCCCACAGAGCATCTCTCAGTGGGGGAAGGGATCCCAGTATTTAGGAGCATATTTATCAAGGGTCGAATTTAGAGTTTATGGGAGTTTATAAAAACTCCCATAAACTCGAGAAAAAGAATTTACTAAAAAAATTCAAATTTGGGTGAATAGGATCGACTTGCAAACTGGAGTCGAATTTGAATCAAATTCGATTTCAGTTTTCTCACCAAAAAAAAAAAAATTTGTTTTCAAAACTCCACCAAACGACTCCAAATTGATTTTCGGAGGTCCCCCATAGGCTAAAACACCAATTCGGCAGTTGGTGAATAGTCGAATTAGAATTCTTAAAGGGACAGTAAATGATAAATTTAAAAATTCTAATTTTTTTGAATTCGAATTTTCAATTCAACCCTTGATAAATCTGCCCCTTAATGTTCATGTGTTTTAAGCAAACAGATCCTGATGTACCTTATGCACTGCTGCTTGATCCCAATAAATGTCATGCAGCCAGGTAGGGGCATGTATATGAATGTCCATGGGCCACCCACATGCATATCCCTTAAATGGCAAGATTCATTTGACAGTGTGCCGTCCGCTCTCAGGTACAACCCTTTAAAGATGTGCCTGATAACACTCTGTAGGGCAAAGGGGGGGCAAGTTGTGAGATGCTTTTGTGCCACCCCAGCTTGGCCATGCCAAATGCCAGCAGTACTGAATTTCGGGTTGAGGAAAAATTCTTTGTTCTCCATTCTGGAAGGTGAAGACAGTGCTGGGTAGGTCCAATTGCACAAACAACATGCTGATTTGTGCCAGTTTCTTGCACTTTGCTTCCCCTTAGTAAAGGAGTCCTCAGGCCTTAAATGAAGTCGAAAGCACAAAGAATGGAGTACAAAGACTTTTGTTCCATACGACTACAGTACTGCTGGCATCTGCCATTTGGCATGGAATGTCTGCTGTGGCACAGCAAATAGTTTATAGCAAATAGTTTATATCAACTTAAGTGTCATATTAAAAAATCTCATCAAACTGGAATATATATTTAAGCAAATATTGCCCTTTTACATCTCTTGTCTTGATCCACCATTTTGTGATGGTCTCTGTGCTGCCTCAGAGATCACCTGACCAGAAATACTGCAGTTCTAACTGTAACAGGAAGAAGTGTGGAAGCAAAAGACAGGACGTTGTCTGTTAATTGGCTCATGTGACCTTTGGCTCATGTTTGGTTTGTTTGTGTGCACCGTGACTCATACAACCCCAGGGGGCGGCCCATCCCCTACCTGCTCAGTCACTAGGCACTCTGTAGGCACTTTGTGTCCAAGGCTCTTGTAATGTAGTATTTCCCATATTAAAGACTACATACATATACAGTATTTATACTCAATGCTGCGGCACTAGAATGAGATAAACACACACAATCCAACCATCCCCTCTGCTTCAAACAGGGTGGCCATCAGGGGTGCACAGGGGGGACAGTTGTCCCAGGTAGGGCTGCCACCTGGCGTAGCCGGTAAAACACCTGCCAAAGCCGGGGCCGGTTTTACAAATTTACCGGCAATGTAGTTGTCGGTAATTTGTAATACCCTTAAGAAAAAGCCCTTGGCCCGCCCCCAATTTGCTCAGTAGTTTTTTTCAGGTTTCTGTTCATCGCGTGTGTTGCTCCACCCCCTTTTGCAGCAGTGTGTGACTCTGCCCGCTTTACAACATGGGCTTACTGTATTAGCTCTGATGTCTGTGCTGCCTCTTTACTAAGGGGTGGATGAGAATAGGGTGGGGCTTGGGGGTGGACCAAGACCAGGGGGCCCAGAAACTGCTGCTGTACAGGGCTTTGTGATTTCTGAAGGCGGCCCTGGCTATAAAGACAAGTATGGATATAGAAGGTAAAGGTTAGATTAAATTTGCAGAGCAAATATTTCATAGATAAGCTGTCTCCTTTCTCTGTAACAATGCAAGCAGTAATGGGCCATTGTTATAATTGAGCTACACTTCTTGAATTAAATAAACACTAATTGGTATTAAATGAAATGAATCATTTATTACTAATTGAAATTCTACGTGTCATCCATACATTATTTAAAGGGTTCTGTAAGAAAGCTGGTGGAGGTCATGTTTGTTCAGTTCTGATGGGCCTCCATGAGTATTGCATAACGGACAAGCCGAGAAATACAACCCACACAGAGCATTGAATAACCAGTAGTATTGATTTCAGACCCTTTGGAGTTGGTTCCTGAGATCCGCGAGTGACTAATGGGCCTACAGCACATTGCTCTCTAGTGTCCTAGGCTCCTTTGCTCTGAATCCGATATTGAGGATGGCACATGATTTAGGAAGTTGGATGTCCTTTGCCTTATTTAGCTCACTTTTTTTAAAAACAAAAAAGCAATAAAAACAATTTAGTTATTTTTTCCCCATGCCCATATGAACAGTGACGGACAATACAGTAGCTAATGTCCATCTCATTCAACTAAAACGAATCAGATAATTGCTTACAGGTAATGCAGGGTTATTGCAAGTGATTTTTTTCTGAGATACTACATATACCATTAACTTGCTTTTTGTGTCTTGGAGGAATGTTTGATTAGTAGTGACCATGCCCATGTCACTCCTAATTATCACTGACCTAATTACTATATCCTGCCAACAAAACTGCTCTTGATAAGCCTCGGGGATGGGGTGAAGTTGTCTTCCATTGACTGTAGAATGGCACTCAATAATCATGAAAGCAACCAAAATCTCAAAGGGGCATCATAATATGGGGGACTTTTAATCATCTGTGGGTTATTAAGGGGCATATTTATCAAGGGTCGAATTTCGAATTGAAAAAACTTTGAAATTTGAATTCAAAAAGACAAACCAAAATTAAGTCGAAGTTTTTTTTTTAGTCGAATAGGTCCGTATTCGGCCGAATTCAAATTGTACGAATTGAAGGAATATCGCATTCGATCGAATTTGATTCGAAGTTTTTTTCAAAGTCCACCAATTGACTCCAAATTGGTTCTAGGAGAGCCCCCATAGGCTAAAACAGTAATTTGGCAGGTTTTAGATGGAGAATGGTCGAAGTCGAATTTTTAAAGAGACAGTACATAATAAATTTCAATATTTGAATTTTTTAATTTTTTTCAAATTCAAATCAAATTTGGACTATTACCTAGTCGAAGTACACAAAAAATATCTCGAAATTCAAATTTTTTTAATTCGAAAATTCACCTCGACCTTTGATAAATCTGCCCCTAAGTGTAGTAGGGAGAGATTGTGCCAATAGTAACAGTGGGATAATAGTCTCTGGGAAGGGAGTATGGCTGTGGAATTGCAGGTATAGTAGGGACTGATGGTGCCTATTGTAATAGTGGGATAATAGTCTCTGGGAAAGGAAGTGTGACTGTGGGATAGCTGGTATAGTAGGGAGAGATGGTGCCTATAGTAGCAGTAGGATAATAGTCTCTGGGAAGGGAGTGTGACTGTGGGATAGCAGGTATAGTAGGGAGAGATGGTGTCTATAGTAACAGTGGATAATAGTCCCTGGGAAGGGAGTGTGACTGTGGGATAGCAGGTATAGTAGGGAGAAATGGTGCCTATAGTAACAGTGGATAATAGTCTCTGGGAAGGGAGTGTGACTGTGGGATAGCAGGTATAGTAGGAAGAGATGGTGCCTATAGTAACAGTGGATAATAGTCTCTGGGAAGGGAGTGTGACTGTGGGATAGCAGGTATAGTAGGGAGAGATGGTGCCTATAGTAACAGTGGGATAATAGTCTCTGGGAAGGGAGTGTGACTGTGGGATAGCAGGTATAGTAGGGAGAGACGGTGCCTATAGTAACAGTGGGATAATAGTCTCTGGGAAGGGAGTGTGACTGTGGGATAGCAGGTATAGTAGGGAGAGATGGTGCCTATAGTAACAGTGGGATAATAGTCTCTGGGAAGGGAGTGTGACTGTGGGATAGCAGGTATAGTAGGGAGAGATGGTGCCTATAATAACAGTGGGATAATAGTCTCTGGGAAGGGACTGTGGCTGTGGGATAGCAGGTATAGTAGGGAGAGATGGTGCCTATAGTAACAGTGGGATAATAGTCTCTGGGAAGGGAGTGTGACTGTGGGATAGCAGGTATAGTAGGGAGAGATGGTGCCTATAGTAACAGTGGATAATAGTCTCTAGGAAGGGAGTGTGACTGTGGGATAGCAGGTATAGTAGGGAGAGATGGTGCCTATAGTAACAGTGGGATAATAGTCTCTGGGAAGGGATAGCAGGTATTTTTTTTTTATCATTTACTGTACATATTTAATGATAATTTTGGGTTCATTTTACTCCTTACTCCTTACTAAAAAATGCCTTACCCTTTAAACAAAACAGGGATTGTTTGTCCATATATTGCAATATATTTAAGCTGGCCAACTACGTCAAAGTCATCCCATATCTGGCCAGTCCTACGCTCAATTTTCATCTGATTCATTAAGAATTCTATTGCTTCATTATACATTTTACTAAGGGACTAAGTTTTACCTGCAACTTACTCGCTGCTTCCAAAGTAAAACTCCCAAACTTGGCTGCCCTTTTATTAGACACCAGTGGGATCACCTGACTATAGCTGGGAAGGGTGGGAGCTACAACATGGAACTGGTCACTGTTCCTGTATAACTATAACAAACAAGGGAAAGTTGTGCTCTCCACCAATTCTTAAAACCATTAAGCGGGGGTGCAATGAAGCTGTGACAACAAAATACATAAAGACAAATACAAGAGTCCTCTGCACTCAAACCATTATCAATATATTTAAGACATTGAGACATTTTGTGCACAGGCCCGGATTTGTGGAAAGGTCACCAAGGCCCCGGCTTAGGGCGGCAGGATTTTAGGGGAGCGGCATGCTGCCCAACCACGCCAACGTTGGTTCAAAGACACTGGGAATGCGCTGAAGATACAATAATTTTTTAAATTTCCCATGCGACAATCCCCATCGCTCAGGTCCAGATGATGAAAATTTGCATAAATAAAGGGGTGAGGACAGGGGCGATGAATGGCAATGGGCCTCAGGGCACCCACTATGTAAATCCGGCCCTGTTTGTGCATGATCCTTTGCCATCTCAATTTTAGCTTGTCAGATATCTTTTTGCATGACTTTTTGGCCTCCATATACGTGATAAACGTTTCAGCTATCATGCCTAGCTTGAAAGCCTTAAAAGCATGTCTTTTTTTTACCCACCTCAAAACCAACACTTCTGTCAAGCCAAGTTTGTCAAAAAGGTTTTACTTTGCAACTACGTTTCTTGCTTACAAGGAGAATATACTGATGTGTATTTATGAAGCTGTATTTTAAAGATGCCCCATTTTTGTTCTATGTTTAACCCTGTGAAAAGAGTTTCCCGGTAAATATGCCCTTATACTGTCAAAGTTTGAATATCTAAAGTTTAGTGTTTTAGTTACTAGAATTACTAGAATTCTAGAACTAGAATTACTAGAGTTATAGAATTGCTTCTGCAACAGAATCTCAAAGGAGACCATGTTATGATCACTATTTCCTAAATGCTCACCCCCACAAATTCTAGAGATGAGTTTAGCATTATTAGTTATTACAAGTTCCAAAAGAAAATCATTCCTAGTTGGTTCTTGAACCAGCTGAAAAAAAAAATGTCATAGCTTTTTCTGACTTGGGAAAACCCCATTACCCCAGTCAATGTCGGAATAATTGAAGCCACTCAGAATAATAACTTGACCTAGTTGTGAAGCCGCCTCCATTTGTAATAGTAGTTGTGCCTTAAACTTATTCAAGGTGGTTTGTAGCATACACCAATGATAATTTTCTTTGTAGCTTTTTGCCCAGTCTAAATCTCAATCCAAAGGGATTCCACAAATCCCCAGTGCCATCTATTTTTATTTATTTTTAGCATGGCTTTAATTCAGGTTTTACATAAAAGACAAACCCTTTTTTAATCCCTCTGTCCCTCCTAAAAAGGGTGTTGCCATTTAAATTGTCAACCCAGTAACATGTTTCATTCCAGTCTCAGTGATACCAATTATATCATAGCTTTTCCATTTTACCTGACAAACTCCATGCATTTTCCAGCATACAGTGGAAGTTACTACTTTTCCCTCTGATACTTACATTATTTAATGGAGAATTACATTAAAAGTTACTAATAGTCTGTTTTTCTTGGAACAGAGGGATCTCCCCAGCTGGTAAAATGTATGCCCCCGTCACTCCTCCGCCACAACCACTTACTTATCCCATGCCTAGTCTACCCTAGTTTCCCCATAATACTCTGGCTCACCCACCTCTTGCCTAGTTTAAACACTCCTCCAAAGCTCTTAGCCATTCTTTCCCCTAGCACAGCAGACCCCCTTCCATTGAGGTGCAATCTGTCACAACTAAATTGGTTGTACCCCAAGGAAAAATCAGCCGGGTGTTCTAGGAACCCTTCCTTCCTACACCAAGCCCTGAGTCACGCATTTAACGCCCTAAACTCCCGCTGTCTTTCTAACCTTATGTGTTGCACAGGCCACATTTCTGAAAAAAATATATTGGAAGATCTTCCCTTAATATTTGAGCCTTAATCTCTAAACTCATTCTCCATCTAACATTAATTTTGTCATTAGTACCAATACGTACTAAGACAGCTGGGTCATGCCCAGTCCCACCCAATAATTTGTCTACCCAATCAACCACATGCTGAACCCTGGCACCAGGAAGAAAGGAAATTGTTCAGTTGCAGCAGGTAACCCTTGCTTTAATTCAAAAAGTGTGCAACGTTTTGGGGCCACGCCCCTTTCTCAAGCAGATAGCTGCCATATGCCAGAATTCAGGTGAAGCCACATATTTATCCTTGCCGCGCTCAACTCTCAATATGTCTCTGAAAACAAAGGCATACAATTCAGAATCAAGGATATTTCTATGTTATTACATGGTTTGCCCTGCTTTAAAACAGCAGAAAAGATAGAAGAGTAGACATAGAATGCAGGTTACAACAGAATAATTTAACGGAATTTAATGGAATCTTCTTGACAGGTTCCCCTCAATTTCACATGGAGGGAGGGTGGTTGTCCTTGGTGATATAAGGGGGAGAGCTGTGGACCACTTCATCTTTGGTTGAAGTGAGAAGACGACACCAGGAGCCTGAGGTCTACATCTATCTTGTGGTAGTCCACATAATTGGTGTTCACTGTAGATGATGAGAGATAGAGATTAGCCAGCTAGTTGAGGCTACCACTAAGAGGAAGGTGGTAGGGGTTAGCAACCTGGCATTGCCTTGCCAGTCAGGAATCCACTGTATAGGGAGCTAAGACTAGAAAGGTCTTGTTGTTATATACAGGGCTCACCTATGGGGTTATGTAATAAAAGGCACTAAATTTGCCCAGGTGCAGTAATCTATAGCAACAAATCAGCAGGTAGCATTTATGGTCACCTATAATAAACACAAACATGAAATTGGCTGCTATTAGTTGGCATGAGGCAACTTCGGACGACTTCGGAAATCCAAATCGATCCCGCTGGCGATTTAGCATTTATGGTCACCTATAATAAACACAAACATCAAATTGGCTGCTATTAGTTGGCATGAGGCAACTTCGGGCGACTTCGGAAATCCAAATTGATCCCGCTGGCGATTCGTATACTTGCTGGTGGGAAGGCAGTGGAGATTAGTCGCCCGCGGTAGAGGAGATTTGTCAGAGGGTGACTAATCTCCCCATCTGCCACCACCCTAAGACTATAATTACACTGCCCACTCTTGATCTTAGGTGTCTGCCAACTAAAATAGACTGGATATTGCAGTTCAAGAAACTTTTACCAGGTTCTTAGAAAAAGAATTCCCATAAGCAAAGATAATAGGTCTCCTACACTCAACAGAACCATGCAGTTGTATCCAAATGTCATACAGATAAAAAATAATCTGGATAACACTGTATACATGCGTGCCTGCACCGGAGCACTGGGCAGCTGTGCTCCCCCATAAGCGGTTGGGCGGCATGTCGTCCCTATTATTCTGCCGCCCTAGGCCTGGGCCTTTGTGGCCTCGCCACAAATCCAGGCCTGATCAGGCTTACTTTCTGATGATGAAAAAAAGGAACCCTTGTTTTTGGAAAATACAGAGAGAACTTACCTGTCTTCCTAAACTGCTGTAAGATTTAATTCCTGAATGATTGGCTCTGGCTTTGTCTGTGCTTGTCATGCATACAAGTATTAAAATTCAAAGTAAAAGTCGAATCTTTTCTCAGGGGAAGAGTAAGACACCCAAGTGTCACCTTCTACATGAAAGAATTCATGCCGGTTCTGTCTTTGTCTGTCAAAAAAAGAGGATTAAAATGATGATGGAATTGACAAGTGAATCACTTCTTGTAGGAAACTAAGACATCTGTGTTATATTCCTAATTACAGAATGTATGCTTTCCCAAAGCATCTATCTTTAACACAGGACAACATACATCATTAACCAGCCAAGAGCAAAAACCTCTTCTTGTTGCCACAGAGATGGACTTTGATTTCTGTAAGATAATAAACAAGTCCCGGGAAACCTTTGGCACAAATTTGAGAGATCCTATCATTACATACGAGGAAACTGCATCATGTGTCTTTTTCAACCTAACAATTCATAGGGCATTTAAATGTAGGAATACCACCTTTTGCCAGAACAGCTTTACCTACAAATCTGTTTTTGGTCCATTGACTTTGAAGCCATTGTATCATTTTTTCAACAGCTTTTAATTCACTGGATATATCTTCTCAAAGTGGACACCTTCTGGTCATTGCGTTGCCACTTAGCTAGTGTAAGGTCCTTCACAGAAGAATAAGTAGAGTTTGAAACATAGCCTTAATCATTGGCTCAAACAGACTGGAACTGAATTTCAAGGAACATTTGTCTGCTTGCTTTATTTTTGTTTATTTCTTTTCTTGTGAACCTGCAAACCATTGTCCACATTTAAAAAAAAAAAATAACCATGTGCCGATCTCTCTCTGCGTAGCAGATGAATGCCAATAAAAGATAAAAAGGCCAACGTTTTTCTGTGTCTATGGCCTAAATTACTGTTATGGAGTGAGTTCTAAATGCTGGTGAATTAAACAAACTACAGATTAGAACAAGCAATGTGGAAGGCCTTTAGCTGATGCTGGCTGAAGAGCAGTAGTGTGTATCATTAATGATGGGATTCCATATAAGGTATTTTGTCAGACATGTTTCTTATCCTGGGACAACCGGCTCCTCAAAAGAGAAATATCGGAAAGAGCTTAGATTTGGAAGAAAATAACAGACACAAAGAGAGTCAGACCTGCATTTTACCAGCTGCTTTTTGGACTTGACAAGAACATCGACAGTGATACCAATAACATAGGGAGCTCGAATGCAGCTAGACAGCTTTATGGAGTTGTCTGGCCAGTGTCGGACTGGGACACCAAGGGCCCACCCAAAAACCTTAGACCAGGGGCCCGCCATAAAACCTTAGACCAGGGGCCCACTCTCAGTACTATTATTATTCTTCTCCTCACTCAACCTCTATTCTCCTAGTCTGTTTTCTTTATTCTATAACCAATTATTCCATCTATTTAGCCTCTTTGTTATTATAGAAATAGGGAATGACCATGAAATAGACCAAAAGTTTAGCAGCATGAGGGCCACTGACACCTGGGCCCACCGGGAGTTTTCCTGGTATCCCGGTGGGCCAGTGTGACCCTGTGAAGACCTGAGGAGAAAGAGTGTCTCTTGTATTGAGGCCTTCCAGTTTCTTCTTCCTTTTCTTATGAATACTTACCACTATCATCAGATGATGGGAGTTGGAGCTTAGCACCAGTTGAAGGAATGGACTTCCAATAATAATTACTGTAAAAGCAATAAAACCACATATGTTCCAAAAAATAATACTGAAAGAAATGATTTACTGAAAGAATCCTGAGTACAATGTACTAATTTGTGTTGTACTTGTATAAGCCTGAGAGAAAGATGTTTTGTTTCTAGCCTGGCCCACGGGACCCTGTCTCCTTTCACCTTAGGCTGCTCAAAGCTGGATCATGTCTCACAATGGGAATTTAACCCTGTAATTATGCCGCCAATCCAGGCCTTCTCTTAATCTGTCCTGCTAATTGCTGTGTTTTTGTTACTGTTTTTCTTCTATCTCTAATCATTCTCTCTTGTGTTTTTAGGACTGCCTATACTAAAGAGCTTTCAAATGTCCCTCCCAGTTGGTGGTATTTATATAGGGCCCAAAGTCCCCCTTTAATAGAACAGACATATAGATAATAGGCTTACACCACAGTTGCAATGGACTGAAATTGTATTGCACAGAAGTGAGTTGCCATTATAGATAAATATCAAAGCGCAAACCATCCAATTTTAAAAAGAATGAACATTAATCAATGCACTTTTATAGGCCCCCATATTGTAATGATAAATAATTTTATGCATGTTCATACATTTTCAAAATCACAGGTTTTTAGTAACAAGATTATGATCATAAAGTTGTCAAGTCCTCATTCTATATCAAGGTAAACCCCATATGGTGGTCCAGTTTACTTCTGGTCATATTTTTCACCTACATGCTTGGTTGCATTTTTTTAGGGAAAAAAAACTGACCCAGTACCAGATCTCCAAACACCGATTTTTAAAGGTGAAAGTCCAATAAGATGTTGGGGTGTTACAATCATAAGGAAAGTCTAGCTTGTCTTATTGCAAAATAATTCTGCTAAACTGACAAAATAAAAATGAAAGGGTGTTATTAAACAACATGTGTAATGGCAGGGTTTGTGCCAATGCCATGCAAAAGCATATATACGATACTACTCAAAAATAAATCAAAAAAGGTTGATAATCAAATATTGAATAAACCTAAGAGGTTTTACTCACAGTTCACCTCAGTCCCAAGGTGCAAGTCCAGAACAATATTTCAAAAAAGAGATGTGAGGACCTCCAGTAGAAAGAAACGATCAGTTAAAAAAATTAAAAATTTTTTATTAGGACATGATAAGACCTAACGCATTTGTGCCTGTTGGGGCACTTACTCATAGGCTGACTGGCACACCCCTGTACACGTGTTATAAAGGGGCTGTAGCCAATCACAGAACAGCTATCACGTGTTACCACTTTATACAATTTGTGAAATTCCACCTAGTGGTCAAAATACTAATTGTTACAAACATATACATGCAAAAAAATGAAATAAATACTAATTATACAATATACCTCAAAAACAAACAAACACAAATACTGAAAAAATAATAAAAAATAATAATTGGTGATAATAATTAAAAATATGTAAACAAATGAAGAAATAAATAATAGAAAAAAATTAAAAATGAAAATGAATTATTTTTTCATTTTTTTCACGCGTTAGGTCTTATTATGTCCTAATAAATTTTTTTTCAATTTTTTAACTGATCGTTTCTTACTACTGGAGGTCCTTACATCTCTTTTTTGAAATATTGTTGTTAAAGAACTACAACCACGTGTGTTTCTCCTAGTACGTCTCATTCTGGAAAATTACATGAGACTTGATTTTGATGAAAGTCTATTATACTATTGCAACCAATTTTCATACCGACTGAGCAATATCATTGCACTATTGCAATCGATACTCAATTTCCAGTTCAAAATCAAATATGTCTGATAGGGATATAATTTCTAGATTGGACTGAACCACAGTTGGAGAACTGTACAGATCTTGCAGTGAGCAGGTCACATGTTGAACACAGGTGGTCACAACTTTATAGCACACTATTCTGCTACATTAAAGGATATAAACCAACTCCATGTCATCAGACATAATAACAAATACAAGCGTTCCTCTGAACTTAACCCATTATCAATATATTTAGGACATTGAGGAATTTTGTGGCTTAAGTTACCAAAAAATGTCTTACGCTTTAAACAAAACAGGGATTGTTTGTCCATATATTGCAATATATTTAAGCTGGCCAACTACGTCAAAGTCATCCCATATCTGGCCAGTCCTACACTCAACTTGCATCTGATTCATTAACTATTGCTTCATTATACATATTACAGAGGGACTAAGTTTTACCTGCAACTTACTAGCTGCTTTCAAAAGTAAAACTCCCAAACTCGGTTGCCCTTTTATTGGCCACCAGTGGGATCATCTGACTATAGCTGGGAAGGGTGGGAGCTACAACACGGAGCTGGTCACTGCTCCTGTATAACTATAACAAACAAGGGAAAGTTGTGCTCACCACTAATTTGAAAACAATTAAGCGGGGGTGCAATGAGGCTGTGCCCACAAAATTCATATAGACAAATATAAGAGGTCTCAATTTCCTAAATATATTGAGTTAAGGAGGACCCCTTGTATTTGCCTGTATTTTGTGGTCACAGCCTCATTGCACCCGCTTAATGGTTTTAAAATTAGTGTTGAGCACAACTTTCCCTTGTTTGTTATCAAACATAATAATCCAGCCCAAAAATTTTTCAGTCAGACTTAAAGGACAGGGGCAAGTATGGGCTGTAATATTTGCTGGGTACCATTTTCACATGATAACATTATCTAACCTCTGTTTATCATTTACCTGGTAACCTTGGTGGGGGTCCCATATTTCAGATCGGCTTCTGTTTACACATGTTGCAATTGAGTCTGCAGATGTGCATGAAAACCTTTTTGTTTGGTTGACATGGGTTACTACCCAAGTGTAAGGGTCTAATAAACAGCAGTAGTCAATGACTATGAGTAAAACCAGCAAGATAGCATCACTGGTGGGTAAAAGAAAGTTGGATTTCGTACCAAAAAAGGAGAATGAGCAAAGAAAAAGAGGCAAGAGATACGAGTCCCTGGGAGATGTCTTTTCTTGTCCTTTTAAAATGCCAGAACTAGAACTTGAACTTCACCAAGATCTCTGTAGCACACCAGTGGGTGGGATTTGGCTGTGTGTTGTAGTGTGTGAACAGGACTACTGCTACTGTACTGTGCCAATGACCCAGGTATAACTGTGCAACTCCTGGTACCTTGTGTAGTTCCGTGCAGCAAAGGATCCAGTCACAGAGATGATTTCTTGCAGCAAAATAACTGGTTTATTTACATTGAACAGTTGCAATGAAGTAAGTTACAGGCACGTTGATGTAATGCAGTGTAATAATATCAGAATCCCCTTTCAGAAGTGAAATAAGCACACTCCTGGGGCAAATCTTCCTGTAAAGTAGAGCTTTGTGCACTCAGCCTTGTATCGTGGCACCCTGACTGGTCCTCAACTCACCCACTGAAGTCCCTGCACTAGTGGTGGACTCACCACAGGTTCCTAGCCCCACTATTTCTCCTTGTTGGAGTGGAAACTGAGCCTTCCTCTTGCTCCTGGAGCAACTATAAGAAAGATTATTAGCACTTACTAACTCTTTCTAACTTTGACCAAACTGCAGCTCTGGGTCTGTAACACCTCACAGAGAGGTAAGGTCCCAGGAAAGACCTTGAACACATGGGACAAAACCCCTTTATACTTTTAAATGCTGCCACCTAGTGGGCATCCCTTGAAATAATATGGACCCAGGAAAAAGAGACATAGCTGCCTGGGTATCCTAAAGCCACTTAGGTGTCCAAATACAAAGGGGGAACTGCCTGAGTTACTATACCTAAAACTCTGGGTCCCTACATCTCTTTATCAGAATGTAATCCCCCCCATTACTTTAGAAGAAAAACCTAGCTGTGAATGAGAGCCTGACCCAGTCTGGCTCCCTTCCCCTTGAAGTGCATAAAATACAGATACTTAAATCAGTATTTCTCATAATCCCTCCCTACAGAGACACTTTGCAGCTTTGTGTTTCTACCACTGAGGAGTCCTGAATTGTGGACATTTATGACCTTCTAGCAAAGGCAAATGGTTGCTGGAAGAAGCCTATTAAATATCATGTACAATAAAAATAATATATTTTTGTCCCCTGATGTGTGAATGGTTTTGTGTATTGGCCACATCCCATAATCACAAACAAGGCGCTGATGAGCATGCCGGCATCTCTGTAACATTGCCCGTTTCCATTCTTCTGAGGACTGTGTGATCAAGCATGATTCAACATAAGAGCGGGGGAGTAGTGCCTGTGTGAGCACCAAATTGCTGAAAAATCATATCTATTGTGTCTATTTGTGGCATAGAAATGCCTTTTTGGCAGCTAAATCTGCTTTTATTTCAAGTATGACACAAAATAGCTGTTCTGCCTATATAAGTAACTCACTTTTTTTCAATATGAGGATTCATGTCCCTGGCAATGCAAAGGTTATTGACTCACATTTAATCTCCCCACCCCCTTCCTATCACCAAAGTTAATTTATGAGTTATTTGCTGAGATGCTGGATGCGACCAATAGTGAATTTACAGCCTTTGTTTCATTAAACACACTCCAGTTGTTATTGTTCTTTATGCTACTGTAGCCCACCCATTGGTGTGATATAGCAGTGCACTTTATAGTGTGTGTGTGAACAGGATTAGACAGCTTGTGTTGTACGATTGACCAAACTGAACATTTGTACGCTCCCTTTTAAACTTTTATACACCTACTGGGCAAACCGTGAACTACAATGGACCCAGGAAAAGGGACATCGCTGCCTGGGTGAATCAAAGGACCACTTAGGTTTTCAAATACAGGGGAAATTATAAAACATACAAAGAGTAAAACATACCTAAACCTCAGAGTCTCTACACTACACTAAAGTGACCTGTGTGCTTACAATCAATAGAAAAAAAAACAGTGCTAAGACCAGTGGAACCCATTCAACTGGACAATTTTGCCTGGTTAAAGATGAACTCCCCCTAGACTATTTAGATCAAGAGATTATTATTACCCTCTATTCATAATGTGTTTAAACAGTTGCTAAATTCTTTACACAGATTGTCTCTAATTCACATCAGTCCCTGAACCAGTCAGGCCCTGATTTGTTGCGAGGCCACAATGGCCTGGGCTTAGGGAGGCAAAATTTTTGGGATGTGCAGCTCCCCAGTGCTCCGGCGCACCTGGGACAGTGCAGCATATGGGCACCTGTCGTCAAAATCAGCCCTGGACCCAGTGGAACTTACAATTTCACCTGCGTGTGTAATAAAAGGCTCAATATTTTCCACAACAAGCTGAGTAGCCAGGTAGCCAAAGCTACAGTAGGCTGTCCTTGACAAAGCTGGAGGGCCAGCTCTCTTAGGCTCTTACATATTGTGCAGCTATTGCTAATGTCAGTGCCTCTTCTTCCAGTAGGTTGTGGAGTATCCTCTCTTCTTTGGATCTTATCTATCTATGTCTTCTATCTATCTATCTATCTATCTATCTATTATCTATCTATCTATCTATCTATTATCTATCTCTCTCTCTAGCTATCTATCTATCATCTATCTATCTATCTATCTATCTATCTATCATCTACAGTATATGTCTATAATATGTCTATCTATCTATCTATCTATCTATCTATCTATCTATCTATCTATCTATCTATCTATCTATTATCTATCTAGCTACCTGTATGCATATCTACAGTATCTGTCTGTAATCTATCTATCTATCTATCTATCTATCTATCTATCTATCTATCTATCTATCTATCTATCTATCTATCTATCTATCTATCTATCTATCTATCTATCTATCTATTATCTATCTAGCTACCTGTATGCATATCTACAGTATCTGTCTGTAATCTGTCTGTCTATCTATCTATTTATCTAGCTAGTTATCTTTCTGTTATCTATCTACAGCGCTGGATTTCAATGAGGGGCGCCCCTAGGCCGCGCGGTCCGACCAGGCGGCCGCGCGGTCCTAGCGCCCACTTTACCTCCCCTTCCCAGCGTGCAGGCGAAAAAACGCCGGCGCAGCTGCTGTAATTGAATGGGGACGCACATGTCCCCATAATGCGGCTGGGCGGCATGCCGCCCCTATTTTTTTGCTGCCCTAGGCCCGGGCCTATGCGGCCTTGCCGCAAATCAGGGCCTGTCTATCCATCTATCTATCTTTCTATCTATCTATCATCTATCTATCTATCTATCTATCTATCTATCTATCTATCTATCTATCTATCTAGCATCTATCTAGCATCTATCTATCTAGCTACCTGTATGCATATCTACAGTATCTTTCTGTAATCTGTCTGTCTGTCTATCTATTTATCTAGCTAGTTATCTTTCTGTTATCTATCAATCTGTCTGTCTGTCTGTCTGTCTGTCTATCTATCTATCTATCTATCTTTTTCATGAAATGCAAAGAGAACCTGTTTACATTGATGGATACACAAAGGTCAATTATGTGATAGTATGTAGACATAACCAACCAACTTTAATGAGTATTGGTGTATGTGTAAGGCTAAACAAACTCCAAAACCAGGTCTAGCTATCAGGCCACTATCAAAGTGCGTTGACCAGCCATTAGTGCAATTCAGTAAAAATGTTTATTTTTGTTCGCCAGTAGGATATGATGAGATACGATGATACGATGAGACTTAACACTGTGAGGTCATATTGAGTCAGGTCATTTATCCAGAGACCCAGTGGGCTATGCTCTCTGTTTCAGGAGACTGTATATCCCATAAATAATAATGGTCTGAAACTGCTGTGAATATCAGCACACATGGTAGAGAAGAATTTCTGTGATGTGGTTATGCTGACAATGACTCAGAGGCCAATACACATTGGGGTATATTTGGATGAACAGATGTGCAACTTTCATATCTTTTAATTTGTCATTTCACATATGTGATTTGAGGCCACACTTATCATTGATACTGAACTTGCTTCTCACATATAACATAACAGAGGTTATTTCTTGTATCGCACAGTTGAGATAATACATTGCTCACTCTAATAGTATTGAAGATCCTCCCATAGGAATGGTAGCCGCTGCTCGGATCTTTATCAGCAAATAGCAACGACGTTATATAAACTGAGCTTGGTTTATTTGGTAACATCATTGAATTTTAATATCTACTATGTTTCTTCAACTAATTAGACTTCAGAAACCTCCAAAGGCTTTACTTTCATTGTGATAGTCTTCAGTCTAGAGCTTTTTTTTTATGTCAGACCATTTGAGAAGATTAAATTGTGCATTGTTATACATCTTCCTGGAAAAACATTTTTCTACAGGGTAAATTTTCAGTATTACTGTTTCCTCCTGTGTAGCTTCTGTTTTGCTAATATAAAAACAACATTAAATATAACATTTTATTCAAAGCAATTGTCACCTAAAGGTGGCCTACCTATGGCCAGGGATAG
The DNA here is from genome assembly GCF_017654675.1 of Xenopus laevis. NCBI lineage: Eukaryota > Metazoa > Chordata > Amphibia > Anura > Pipidae > Xenopus > Xenopus laevis. Next base: position 112,992,838 of record NC_054378.1, on the reverse strand, counting down.
GTGCATATGGTTTTAAATGACTTAAATGACTTTTAAAAGGACAAAAAAGTCGGCATAAGAAAAAACACCTATTGACTTTAATGCCTTTGGAGCCAGAAGAATTGTATTGTGTAAAAATTTATCGCTTGTAAAAACACCCATTAACTTCAATGCTTTTTTTTCGCTAATCACTGAAAAAAAACCCAAAACAATTACCATAATTGAATATTAATCATTTTCTTTGTTGCAATTGGGATCTGAACATGGGTCTCAAAAAATATTCAATTCGGCGCAAAATATTGAACCAATAAGCCTCTACAACAGACATCCCCAACCTTTTGAACCCGGGAGCAACATTCAGAAGTAAAAGGAGTTGGGGAGCAACATGTTCTTAGAGTGCCAAATAAGTGCTGTGATTGGCCATTTGGTAACCCCTATGTGGATTGTCAACCTACATTGAGGCTCTGTGGTTTTTATGCAACCAAACTTACCTCCAAGCCAGGAATTCAAAAATAAGCAAAATCCAAGGAGTTAGAGAGCAACAAGTTGCTCACGAGTAGGGATGGGCGAATTTGACCCGTTTCGTTTCACCAATTCGCCGCCAGTGAAATGATACTGACGCCCATTAAAGTCTATGGGCGTCAGAAAATTTTATGTCGCACGGCGAAATTTTTTTGACGCCCATAGACTTTTTATTTTGACGCACAACGCCATACAAGTCTATGGGCATCATTTTTTAGACGAAACAAGGAGAAAAATTCACCCATCCCTACTCACGAGCTACTGGTCGGCGATCACTGGTGTACAACAAGACAACAAATATGGACACTACTAGTAAAGTTGGCGTCAAAGACAAGACTCAGGTTGAGGGAAAATGAGAGAAGAGGCATTATTATAGGAGTTATTTTACCCAGAATGTGTGAGAATGTTACCTGCTGGTCCAGTGGGGGTGCAATGGGGACATCCACTGCACTCACAGCAGGGATGCCCACCAAGTCCGATTACGTTGGGGGGTGGACGTGGCTGGCGTCCTAGCCAAGGGTGCAATGGGCATCCCCGTTGCACCCCAACTGAACCACCAGGTAACATGCTCACAGAATGGTTAATTGTGTATGTCAAATATTTTGAGCAATCTGTGAGTTTCCTTATCTGTACAACCCCCCCCCACAAATAATAATTATATTCCACTATGATACAAACACTATGGCAACCTCCAGGATATAGGACTTCACAACTGGTTGCTGTTCATATAATGGACAAGCATTTTATTCAATATTTAAAAAGGTGGACACTGCTGGGCTGCTGTCATCTACTGATCACCAGTTCTAGATCTCCTGGTAGATCTTGTCCTACCTTTTGGGCACCTATGCTGTGTGACAGTCATAATATTGCATTTCATACACAACCAATGAGCAGAAGCACAAACATGAAACTTCTACAATGGGGTGAACAATCTTTACTTACATAAGTGTGACTGAGATGCACACAGCAATTTGACTCCTCAATAGCTGATATCTTGACCGGGAAATCTGATATACATCCCCTTAAAAGGTTAGATACCTTGCCTATAATACAAACATAACATCGAATAAAGTGGTTCGTCTTTAAAGTTTTAATATTTTGTTAAATTTTACAGATTGAGGGTAGATGTTCCTTACATACATGTTTCTGCTTCAAAATCATATATATTACAGTGGAGGATTTTAGATAGTGATGGGCAAATTTGTCCTGTTTCGCTTTGCCACAAAAATTTGCATTCACCGCAAAATTTGCGAAATATCGCATTGAAGTCAATGGGCGTCAAAATAATTTTAGCGCGCATCAATTTTTATGCACTAGACTATTCTGGCGAGCGCCCATATTTTTTTGATGCAGTGTATTTTTCGACAGCGAATTTTCACCGCAGTTTCACAAATGTATTGATTTTCGGCAAAACGTGGAAATTCACAGAGAATTCACACCTGGCGAATTTATTCGCCCATCACTAACTATAGATAGTGGTAAAGTCTTTACGACAGCAGCCATCTTTAACACACCATGAGGATCTAACATTTCGAAGCATATTCCTCTCGAGCAGAACAATATATATGAACATGCACAAAAAAGGATGATTGGAGTTGCTAATTAAGAACACTAAATGGAGCATTATTTAAGCTGGAGGAATGCTGTTTAAAGAGAAGCTAAAAGGTAATTGTCATGGATTCTCCAGGGTTCACTGATTCACAGGATTGCCTCTGCCAATGGCAAGGCTCGGGACTCCTTTTGTAATTAAGGTCACGCTTCTCACACCCTCATCTGCTTTGTCATTAAAAGCTTCATTAGCAAATCGCTAAAAAATATCAGCTCCATGAGTAGACACAAGTGTGACTCCTAAATGGAATACAGCAGTCAAGAGAGGGGGGAATGTAACTAGGTCATTGTCTTTCCTATCACAACATTATCTTCAACATAGGCACAAATGACTCTCTTTTTCCCCAGATAATGGTGAGGTCGATGTCAGCTTCATACTTTTCAAATTAAAACATTCAGCGGAGAAAGCCATTTGATTACAATCTTAAAAAAATCCATCAGTAGGAATTGTCCAAATGCTTTGACGTAGGGATCATAGGTTACATCTTTTTAAGATGCATGATATATATATTTTTTTTAGGAGTGAAAAAAGATTGTTGGGGCCATTTCATCTAAAAGGGTATATTTTAGAAAATGCGAAATATAAAGGGCCTAGAGATTTCATTGAAGCCGAGGTCTATGAGATGAGAAAACGTAACACTGTCCATTTAACAATAAAAGGTCTGAGAGAGCTCTAACAGTACTGTACCCTTGTATTAATCATTCCAGAAAACATTGAAGTAAGTATTATAGGAAAGGATATTTAATATGCCTTCTATGGACATAATAATATAAAAATATCAAACTAAGCCTACATGGAAAGGCTGATACAAAAAACAAATGTTTACCATCCAGTCTTTGGTCATCGATGTGGTGGGCCAAATTGGTTTGCGCAGATCATATGTCCCTTGCTACACAACCATGGATCAGAGCTGTACTAGGCTAAAAGGATTTTGTAGCCCATCTGCTCAATATTTCAACAAACCTTGATTAGGGTCAGACTTGGAGGGTGAGACACCGAGAAGGAAAACAGTGGGCCTGCCAACCCACACCTGCTCCCTGCCTGGCATGAAAGCCACTTTCCCTTACCTCCCCCCAACCGGGGCCACAAGGGAAAAGAACAAGGTACACGTGGGGGGTTGTGGTGCTGGGGGCCCCAGCGGTACATGGGCTCCCTAGTCTCATACTCTTAGGCAAGGTTACTAAAGAAAAGGATCTCTTCTTGATTTGACCACCCACACACTGGACAAATCATGGTTCAGTGGTTGGTTTATCCAATGGGCCTATTGAGACCAGTTTGACAGGAACCACATCAACCTGCTGATACAGTCCTTGTCTGATGATTTTTAGACCTGTCCTATATATATCAGTTGGGTGAACCCGTGTGAGAACTCCTTACATGGGCCAATAAGCTTTTGACTCACTATGGAGAAGCAGAGTTTTTCTGTCTGTGTATTTACAACCAATGCAGTAGCCAACAGGCTGCTCAAATGGCCATTCTTAATGGCCCCCCTCCCTGCCTCCCTGTTACCCCAGATTAGTCGATGCCTTATGATATCTTTATATTTTTTTTTGTAAAGGCAAAAGGAACAGGAAAGCATCATAGTTAAAAATCATTCTCATCATTATCCTATTCTCTTCTAATTATAAGCCTTGAGTATTTGCAGCACACTGAATTCTTGCCCAGCAGAATTTACAGTAACAGTTGGGCGCCTGATACACAATGAACATGATGATAAATCAACTGGCACAGGAACCCATAGACATGGGTATTTGCAATTACCAATCAGATCAATCCCTTCAAAGTATTCCAAACTCTAGGGATGGTATCTCCAAGGGGAGCCCAAAGTGCTGGATGGGGTTCAACCTGCAAACCAATCAGGCTCTGTTTTAGAGTATGTTCCCAGAAATGTAGTTAATCGAGCAGACATTGACTTGGTGTTCTACATAGATGGTTCCCTTTCTGGTAGTCCCATTATTGGAAATATATCCTACACTTTTGTATCTGTTAAATACTGTGACAGGGTGTTTGGGAAACACCACTGTCTTGGAGCAAAAGGCACATAAAAGAGTGCATTTAAACTGCATTGTATGTGCTGCAAAGGAATATTTGGCTCAGGTAGGGTTAATATTCCCTATCAGCCAGGTAATTAAGTGGCAGCTGAGAGAGGAGCTACCTGGCAATGTAAAAGGGCTGTGTGAGTACAGTTCAGGGGTCTCCAGGGAAGTAAGGGGCTGTGAGAGACAGAGCTGGGCAGAAGGAGCGTTGCTGCCAGCAAGAGAGTTCCAGAGGTTGGAGCCTAAATCCCTTGTGGGAAAAGAAAGAGAAAAGGACTGGCAGAGGCTGGTGAGTCTGAGTCCCAGGAGGGTAAGCCAGCAGGGCTGAGTGTGAAGCCCAAATACTTCAAGGTGCAAGAGGGTGAGAGTTTCCCTTGATGGTGAGCGACCAGAGGGGGGGAAAACCCTGAATGTTTGGCAGTGTATTTACTGAACTGTACCCTGCAGTGAAGTTGAACTGTTACCTGAACATTTTTCTGTTGCCTTTTTATTGGGAATGTCCAGTGCTTAATAAAGCTGTGTTTTGTCGGAAGCCTTGGTGTCCCTGTCTCTAAGCTCAAAAATCCTACGCTACCTGCCTACCAAATGCTAATTCCCCCCAAAAAGTGCATGTGCAGGCTAGTGGCATGTCACAATACGCATGTCCATGTATGATACAAGCATTTAATTTATATAGAAACATCTCATAATACATTTCTTTTTCATTCGAAGCCATGAGATGCCTTCCATGATCCCTTCCCAATGCCCATTGCTCATTAAAGGACTTCGCTGAGCAAGCAGGAGTTAACTGTCGCTTTCATACTCCAGTTGCTGTTTCCCCGATCAGACCTCTGTTCCTGCAATAAAAAGAACAAGACTGTTGCAAATGATCATGGAAAAACAGAATCGCTGACATTTTCCTGTGTTGATGTGTGAGCACATCTTTTCATCATCTTATTCCTTGCATGGCTGCCCGAGAAATTATAGCTTGGGAACAGGTTTAACTGGTGGAAATAATATAAATATTTTCCCATTTTATTATCCATTTTTTTTTGCTGGGTGTATTCGAATTCGCCGTGTCATTAAAACTGTTGTTTAAGAACATTCCAAGCTGTTTTGCGAAGAATCTAAATATATTTATAGTTAATTTATGGAATTTTTATCTGCCCTCCTCATTTTTTTCCCACCTGAAATAATAAATGAAACTTTTTGGGGACAGATGCTTTAAAATCTGTGTAGGTTTCATGAAAATAAAGGTAATACAAATAATTCAGCTTCACCTGTCACAAATATTCCCAGCCTGATAAATAAACATGTATACAAATATATATATATATATCTCCTGCATCCAGTCCCTATGTGCTTCCTGCACAGCTGTGAACTGCATAATTCTATTAAGTGCCTACTTGATAAAAATGCACATTTAATGTAGGTCACTAAAAACACATGGTATATTTTGGAATGCAATTACTCCTAGAAACCTGAGAAAAATCTGTTAAAGCAGCAGAATGCATAATTAAGCGAGGAAATTGTTGGGGCATCGCTGGTTTCCGGTTACTTGGTTAATTTCCGTACAGTGAATATTTATAGTTGAATACCTGCCGTTAAAGGAGAACTTAACCGTAAAAAATGAATATGGCTAAAAATGCCATATTTTATATAATTAACTTATTGCACCAGACTGAAGTTTCAGCTTCTCAATATCAGCAATGATCCAGGACTTCAAACTTGTCACAGGGGGTCACCATCTTGGAAAGTGTCTGTGACACTCACATGCTCAGTGGGCTCTGAGCAGCTGTTGAGAAGCTAAGCTTAGGGGTCGTCACTAATTATCCAGCAGAAAAATGAGGTTGGTCTGTAATATAAGATTATGCTACAGGGCTGATTATTAAATTCTGATTCTAATTTCACTGGTTTCTGTGCTGCCATGTAGTAATTATCTGTATTAATTACTAATCAGCCTTATATTGTGACATTTCTATTCTATGTGTACTGTATATTGTGAGTGGGTCCCTAAGCTCAGTAAGTGACAGCAGCACAGAGCATGTGCAGTGAATCAGCAGAAAAGAAGATGGGGAGCTACTTGGGCATCTTTGGAGACACAGATCTTTACAGCTAAAAGGCTGTGGTTGCCTTGGGCTGGTACAGTAGCCCAAAACATAATGTACAACATTTCTAGCTACTTCTTTAGTTAGGCTTTAGTTCGACTTTAAGAGAAAGGTAACAGCCTTGGTCCGTGCCGAATCTCAGATGCAGAGCCTGAGGAATAGGGCAGAGAAAAAGTAGAGCAAGGACACAGGAATCTATCAGGGCAACCAATGTCATATTGGTCTATTCTACAATCCCAAGCACTGAAATATTAGTATTCTTCTTTGTTCTGTTTAAGAGAATTTGGTTCAGGGTTAGTGTGACCTGTTCTTGTTTTTAAAGGGATGCTGTCATGGGAAAACATGTTTTTTTTCAAAATGCATCAATTAATTGTGCTGCTCTAACAGACTTCTGCACTGAACTCCATTTATCATAAGAGCAAATATATTTTTTTTAAAAACATCTTTTTTTTATTGATGAACAGACATTAATACATATCTCAGGCATGAAGTTATTAGTAAATTTTTTTTTACATCTCACTTTGATTAACCTCTGTATACAGTTTTGAGATTGCATATATGTATTATTGATATACGTTGTCATTGCTACAAACTTTTGGATCCTGAGCAGTGATGGGCAAATTTGTCCCGTTTCTCAGAAAAATTCACAAATTTATTAAATTATTTTAAATTATTTTGAAGCGCGTCAATTTCGGTGCCTGCGAAATTTTTATATGCGCCTATTTTGTCCAAGTGCATTACAGTCAATAGGTGCCTGAATAATTTTGACGCGGCGGATTTTTCGCAGGCAAATTTTCTCCAGAGTTTCGCAAATTTATTTGCCGCCGGTGAAACGGCGATATTAGCTGCGAATTTGTTAGCCCATCACTAATCCTGAGTAAGGATAAGGTAGTGCATATCTATTATGGAGCGATACACTATTTCATGCAATATTAATTGTATATGTCTAAAACTTCCTCCTTTTGTCCCTAACAATGCTTAGTATGGATTATTGTAATACTATTGGGGGATCCTGAAGAATTATTCTCTGTGTATACCAGGAAGTTCCTTGGAAGCACTGCACCATTTGGTAGGGTAGTAATGAAGCTCTCCACCGTTTCAAAGAATTTTTTAACCCTTGTTTCTTTCTGCATAGAGGATTCAATCCAATTCATATTAAACAAGTGGGACAGTTTTGACCGAAAGAGAGGAATGGATGAAGGTTGTGGTTTGATCCAGTCCTGGAGGATTGTTTTTTTCGCTTCCACTGATGAGCAAACTTTTTTATATTTAATTTTGAAAGCTGACATAGAGCTAGACATATTGTCAGTTTCCCAGCTGTCCCCAGTCATGTGACTTGTGCTCTGATAAACTTCAGTCACTCTTTACTGCTGCACTGCAAGTTGGAGTGATATCACCCCCCGGCAGCCCATTAGAAGAACAATTGGTTAAATCAGATAAAAAATGACCTGAGATGGCACATACACACTAATATTATAACTAAAAAAATACACTTGGGTTAAGAATGAAATTTTACATGGTAGAGTGAATTATTTGCAGTGTAAACAGAGTAATTTAGAAATAAAAACTACACCAAATCATGACAGAATCCATTTAATTTAAATAAGCAGAAGGAGCATATGGCTCACCAACTTTGGCCTTCACCTAGTACCAGGGTGGTGAGTGTTGGGAGCCTGGATTATAAGGCCCCAGGTTTAAGAATCAGGCCCTTAGTGTCAGGGGGCCTATCGGCTCCCAGCAGGAGAAGTCCGGACCAAGGAGGAAGCCCAGGGTCAAAAGTCCAGGTTGTGGTAGCAAAAGGGTTAAACAGGAGATGTGGTCAGGAAACAGGCAAGAATTCACAAGGCAGGCAGCAAAGGGTCGAAGTCAGGCAAAGCAGGAGTCAAAAGTCCAGGAATCAATCCATATATAATAATAAAGCACCCAGGTACTCACAGGAAACAAGACCTATTATTGGGTAAGGATTTGGTGTCCTGGGTGCTCTTTTATTCTGATTTTGGCGCCAGCAGTGTGACGTCATCACGTCAGCGTCAGGACGCCGGTGTCACTGCACTGGCGCCGCAGTTACCCACGTGTCATGCATCGGTGCCGCCATCTTGGATTCATAACCGCCTGGAAGGTAAGATGCACTGACGGTCGCTCCCGGCGGTCCTGACACTTAGCGAAATGTAGCACCATGTGGAAACAGTTAGGGTAGTTGAAGGTGCACCTCTAGGATGGAATGCCTCTATCCAGCTGCGGTCCCTTCACTTTAGGCAATCTCAGAGCCTAGGGGAGAGCTACTCCCTTTTACAACCTATGGGTCCCTATAAGTCTATTAAATACCATATTTTTACAGACACAGCACACTTGACTATATTATCATATTTAATGCTGCACTGCAGTTCCGTTCTGGGATTCAAAATAGGCCCTGGCATTTAATCACAGAGAGGCCCAAACAACCCCCCACCAGCCCACTAAATAGTGACTGTCTATGGCATCTTACAGCAGCTCCTCTGGCATTTGTCAGAACTCAATGATTGCCAGTCTGGGCCTGCTGCACTGTGTTGCCAGGGAGCTAGCCAGACTGCAGGACAACAGGGAACAACTCACTGCATTACTGGTTTTCTTCTTTTTAACCCTTTTTACTTATCTAGCCACCTCTCTAATCAACTTTCCCTTCACCTTGCAACTTCCTTTTTTTCCCTCTTCCAGTAATATTCTAGATATATTCCTACTCATTTGTCTTTTTTTAGATATTTATTCTATTATATTTAATATTATTATCTATTTTTATCTGATAATGTTTCATATCATGCTTAGCTGTTCACACCTATTTTCATATTTACAGTATATTGGCCTCCTACATTCCTCTTTTCTCTCCTTCCTCTTCTTCTGTTGATACTAGTGATGAGCGAATCTGTCCCATTTTGCTTTTTCTTCCTTTCAATACCTCTTAAACCCCATGCCTAGGATTTTAAAAGATTCCCTGGTTCCCCCTCAATGAACAGCTTTTGTTCGCCTCATGTTGTATTAATTAAGGAACATTAGCCTAATCACAATGGTTCAGTACTTTAAATAATATTTGCATTGCCTTTGTTCTAGTATGCCAAGGCTCTTGAGTAAAATTGATGCAATAGATGGAATTTACATAAAGAAATGTAAATATTTCCCCATGTCCTTATCTTTTTTCTTAATACAAGGCTTCATCATCCTAAATGTCATTTTAAATGTATGGCAGATGTTGATGCTTAAAGGAGAGCTAAACCCTAAGAAATAATTTGGCTACAATTGCCATATTTTATATACTGAACTTATTGCAAAAGCCTAAAGTTTCAGCTTGTCAATAGCAGCAATGATCCAGGACTTCAAACTTGTCACAGGGGGTCACCATCTTGGAATGTGTCTGTGACACTCACATGCTCAGTGGGCTCTGAGCAGCTGTTGAGAAGCTAAGCTTAGGGCTCGTCACTAATTATCCAGCAGAAAATGAGGTTGGTCTGTAATATAAGCTGATGCTACAGGGCTGATTATTAAATTCTGATGCTAATTGCACTGGTTTCTGTGCTGCCATGTAGTAATTATCTGTATTAATTACTAATCAGCCTTATAGTGTGACATTTCTATTCAATGGGGCAAATTCACTAAGCACCGAAGCGCCGAACGCTAGCGTTAATTCGCTAGCGTTTGGCATTTTCGTTACTGCGCAAATTCACTAACGAACGCTGGCATAGTTTCGCTAGTGTTACTTCGCACCCTTACGCCTGGCGAATTTTCGCTAGCGACGTAACTACGCAAATTCACTAACTTGCGCAGTGTACTGAACGCTACCTTTTATGCTAGACTTCCTTCGCCACCTCTGACCTGGCGAAGCGCAATAGAGTAGATAGGGATTGTTTCAAAAAAAGTCAAAATTTTTTCTAAGTCCCAAAAAACGCTGGCGTGTTTTCTACATTATGGCTGATAGGCTGAAAAAGATCGAAAATTTTTTTGGGGCTCCCCTCCTTCCCCCCTACATTTCCTGATTCATGGCAACTTACCTAGACAGTGGGCACATGTGTAGGGCAAAATAAAAATTTTATTTGCTGATTTGAAGGTTTTCTTGGCATTTGTAGTGCAGATACGTATTCCTCCATTGAAATTTGAATTTGGCGCTGTATGCAAATTAGCCTTCGCTAGCGTAACTTCGCTTTACATAGCGAATCAACGCTAGCGCAACTTCGCAACCTTACGCTACCCCTGAGCGCAACTTCGGATTTTAGTGAATTTGCGGAGCGCTAGCGAAACTACGCCTGGCGAAGTGCGGCGAAGCGCGGCGAAGTTGCGCCTGGCGAAACTACGATTGTTAGTGAATTTGCCCCTATGTGTACTGTATATTGTGAGTGGGTCCCTAAGCTCAGTAAGTGTCCGCAGCACAGAGCATGTGCAGTGAATCAGCAGAAAAGAAGATGGGGAGCTACTGGGGCATCTTTGGAGACACAGATCTTTACTGCTAAAGGGCTGTGGTTGCCTTGAGCTGGTACAGAAGCACAAAACATAATATAGAATATTTCTAGCTACTTCTTTAGTTAGGTTTTAGTTCTCCTTTAAGGTGAAAGCAAGAACAAGCACCAACATTTCTCCTTGTACAATGTAATGTGCAGTTTATGGACAATACATTTGTCCAAAGGCCGATAAATAGTTCAAAAGAACGGTCTGATAGCAAGTATGTTTTGTGTGTAGACAATTGTAATCTAAGATCATTTGCAACTGGACTTTTTTTTTTTTAAACTTGCATGTTTATTATGAATAAAGATTGCTTAGAGTACACAAGCGCCTCGGGTTTACATTTGTGAGGCACATATGAACATGTAGTACATAACAACACGTGAAATGTTTATCATAACCAAAAGATATGAGAAAAACAAATAACATATTCGAGTAACTGAATATAGAACATATGTTGTACATGGCAAGGCTGGTGAAAGGGGTACAGGGTTTATACATAGAGATACGGTGCATGATCCCCAAATTGCCTGTTAGATTTAAGGAACTTAACTAATTGGGTTGTGGTATTTATATAGCTTGGGGGTGCCAGGGGTCCCAAATTTGGCTACATTTTAATTGTAACTCCGGAGACCCTGCAGCCAGTCTTTCCATTTGTTCTCTAGAGTCCAGTTGTTGAAGTAGATGTTGTGCAACTGGACTTTTAATTTTGTATAACAATTTCTAATATGGCTTCTTGGTTGCTAGGTTCCTATTTACCCTAGCATTCAGGTAGTTGTTGGGAATGGAAGTGATAGTCTCTGTTGAAAGATAAGACATAAAAACAAACAATAACATCCAAACTGTAGCCCCACAGAGCAAGAAACAAAAAAGCTATTTTGTGATTCCCAGCAATAGCATTATTATTATTATTATTATTTCCCAAGCCCATTGTACTGAGCTTGGGAAATAATAATGATAACTGAGAAGGCAGTGTGGGAAATTCAAAAGTAATTCAAAGAGTTATGTCCTGCCAATTTATCACTTGTAGCATTGGCAACTGGTGGGGAGGGAGGAGGCAGTGGTGAACTCTGCAAGATGAGGATCCACTCAGCTCCAGCAGTGAATGAATTGCTAGTATCACCATGTTGGATAATGCTGGGTCTACTTGTCATGTATTCCTGGGACCACTGTATCATATATCACTGGGTCTGCTGTGCCATGAAATGCTGGGGCTAAGGGTTAATATAATCCTGGGGCCACTGTGTCATGAAATGTTTAGAGTCTGAGATTGTATCATATTTTGCTAGGGGCACAGTGTCATGGAATGCAGACAACATCACCACCTGATGTTCATTTCAGCCAGACTACAGAATAAAGTTACTGGGAAAAGGAAAGACTTGTGATGAAGTCCTCAGATAATTGAGTAAGTGAGCAGAGAAGAGTCTGACACATCTGCAAATAGGCTCGGAAGAGAGCTCTGAGTAGGGTTGCCACCTGGCTGGTATTTTACCGGCCTGGACGGTGAAAATGTTGCTTGATGCCAATGTTATTTATAGGGAAAACCATAAAAATATAGGAAGGTCTCTATTTTTTTCCAGAAAAGGTGGCACCCCTAGCTCTGAGTGATGTTACATCAAATTATTTCAAGGTTTTGCATACCCTTTAAATGTAGAAGTATAAGGCATGTGGAACATGCAAAGATCAGAAAAAAAACCAAACTTTTTTTTATTTGAATATACTGTAACACTGGAATGTTTTATTATCAAAGAAGCATTAGCATGTAACACAACAAGGTACATGCTACTTTACAATACATGGGAAAAGCACTATTAGGGAATTAGAGAACATATAATGAATGGAAAGATGGAAATAAAAATGTATTAAGGATCATTTTGGTTCAAGTATTAGGACATTTAAGTGCTCATTCAAAAAACTCTTTTGCCTATGGTCTCTGCTTTGCTCTGCACCTCCCAGGGTATTTTGAATGTTTCCAGGGTTAAAAGAATAAGGAAAAGAGTGAATTCTGTGTATAGAATGAGTGTATCATAAACTATTTAATCTTCTTATGAAGTGGTCCCATGAAAAAAGCTGCGGCACAGAACTGATATTTACATGGATAAGTGCTGTTTGGCTCTTTGGGGTCCGTTTATTAAAGTGCGGTAAATCTGACTTTAAGATTCCGCATGTTATCGCTGAGAATATTTTTACGCCAGAATATTCGCAGCGACTAAGTTTACTGAACAGCGACGCGCTCAGAAGTCATTGCGATCACTTGCGGTAACTACGTTAACAAACCAGTTTACGTTAGCGGTAATTTTAGTGAGTTGCGAATTTTCTGGCGACAAATTACGTTTTTGTGAATAGTTATGTTTTATGGCGGTTATTATGGCAATTTTTACTGTGACATTTATGGCCAGAAATGCATCTTCAAAACTTATAAACTTTATTGATTGATGATTATACCATCCAACAACATTACCAGAGTAACACCAATCAAACATGTCTGCATCATATAAACCCTTCTGCCAATAGAATCATAGGAACAAGAAATCATACCAGTCAATCTCTTTGCTTCATAGAAATGCACAGTTTAATGTCGCCAATCACAATCAAACCAAAAAATCGACGAATCCTTGGACTGTGATGCCGCTGCCAATAATACGCCTCTGAGCTGAAACTGCTGCTGTTGCACCAGATAGAAGCAGAAGCCAAAACATCCTGTCAGCAGTAGCTACAGATCTGTCTCCTGTCAGCAAAGAATGATGGGTAAAAAAAAAAAGTATCATGGGATATTTCCTGCCCTTTGAGAATTTTCTGGCGAAAAAAAGACTTTTACGCCACTACATAGGTGGCGGTAAAATTTTGTGAATATTCTGGCGTTCATTTTGTCTTTAGCATATTTCACTGTTTAGTAAACCGGCCGTTAATGTGTGAGTAGCGTTATTTTCAGTGAATGCGAATTTTTAAAGAGACAGTACATTATACATTACGATGTTCGAATTTTCGATTTTTTTTTTTCAAATTTGAATAGAATTTGGACTATTCCCTAGTCGAAGTACACAAAAAATAGCTCGGCCTTTGATAAATCTGCCCCTAGATGTGTAGCCTTACAGAGCTTGTATTTGTAGATGGGGTCAGTGACCCACTTTGAAAGTTGGATAGTGTTAGAAGGAAAAGGCAGAAAAAACAGACCTTTTTTCTGTCAACAAGATCTAAAGAAAAAATAATAATAATCATGATTTGTGGGTTTGTCATAGGACTGCATCGATTTGGTTGGGAATTCTGAATCCTAAAACTTCAGCACCCTTAACAAATGTTTGTTCAGAACTGCTCACAACAAATTTTAACACATTTTTCTCAAATTTTAATATGCAAATTAAAATTCGTATTAGGTTTTGTATTAATGTTTGTATCAATATTTGACCAAAACCAACATTTTTGGATATGTTGCATACCTAGTTTTTATTTAAAGGTGTATAAAAGGGGCCATATCCACCTAACAATACCCTTGTTAAAAATAAATAGGGCTTGTGTTGGAATTACATTCCACCTATTATTTTAGTGAGAAAAATAAATACATTTTCCAAGGTTTTTTGGCATTATTTCTCCCGTTTCCCCCCCCCCCCGCCAAATTAGCGTAACGGTGAAAAATTCTAGAAAAATTTGTGAAACTCAAAAATTGACTCTTGTGTCAATTTTGACGTTGGCGTTAAAGTCAATGGGCTCCCGAATAATGTCAACGCTCGTAGATTTTGATGCGCACGACTTTTCGGACGCGTGTCCAAAAATTTTTCGCCTCAAATCCGCGCCAGGTAAATTTATTTGCCAATCACTACTCTACACACTCTTTAAATGAATTATTATATTACAAATTCTTCTGTGAGTGCATTTACTGCTTTGTACAGATGGTATTTGTGTAGATTGGCATTTATTATATAGTACATATTAATTAGAGCTATAAAGAGAATGGGGCAAATTCACTAAGATGCGAAGTTGCGCCAGGCACAACTTCACCGCACTTCGCCGCACTTCGCCAGGCGTAGTTTCGCCAGCGCTCCGCAAATTCACTAAAATCCGAAGTTGCGCTCAGGGGTAGCGTAAGGTTGCGAAGTTGCGCTAACTTTGATTCGCTATGTAAAGCGAAGTTACGCTAGCGAAGGCTAATTTGCATACGGCGCCAAATTCAAATTTCAATGGAGGAATACGTATCAGCACTACAAATGCCAAGAAAACCTTCAAATCATCAAATAAAATTTTTATTTTGCCCTACACATGTGCCCACTGTCTAGGTAAGTTGCCATGAGTTAGGAAATGTAGGGGGAAGGAGGGGAGCCCCAAAAATTTTTTCGATCTTTTTCAGCCTATCAGCCATCATGTAGAAAACACGCCAGCGTTTTTTGGGACTTAGAAAAAAATTAGACTTTTTTGAAACAATCCCTATCTACTCTATTGCGTTTCGCCAGGTCTGAGGTGGCGAAGGAAGTCTAGCGTAAAAGGTAGCGTTCAGTACACTGCGCAAGTTAGTGAATTTGCGTAGTTACGTCGCTAGCGAAAATTCACCTGGCGTAAGGGTGCGAAGTAACACTAGCGAAACTACGCCAGCGTTCGTTAGTGAATTTGCACAGTAACGAAAATCCCAAACGCTAGCGAATTAACGCTAGCGTTCGGCGCTTCGGCGCTTAGTGAATTTGCCCCAAAGTCTTTTAATCATCCAGATCAGTCCCAGTCTCAGTGGATCTTACAACTTAATTGCCCTTAAAGGGGAAATAAATAAATTATGGCTTACTATTTCAGTGGTTTAACATGATCCCCAAGGATTTCTATTGCATTGTGGCAGGTTGATGATACTTTGTGAACTGGTATAAAACATGTCAACTAAAAGGCAAGAAACTGCATGTACCACTGTCCTAGACTTTACTTTCCAACATTTATAAAGCCAATTATTTTCTTGTTTGTTTTTGGTTATAATTTTTGCCATAGTAATTGTATATATACAAATTCAGGGTCAGTTCCCGACAGCTATGCTCCATTAGCAAAACAGCAGGCAGTAGTAGTGTTATTATTTTAATAAATACAAGCTGTATTGCCAACATATACATCATTATATTTAGGGACAGATTTATCAAGGCTGGAAGTGATAATTCATACTGGCAATTTAAGCATTCGAATTAGACTATTCACCACCTTAAACCTACTGAATTGCTGTTTTAGCCTATGGAGGATGTCCTGGGATCAATTTGGAGTTGTTTGCAGTCTCACTGAAAATCGAGTTTTTTTCAGAGAAAAAACTCGAATTGAATATGATTAGAATTTGATTCGAATTTGCTGGTCAATCCCATTCACCCGAGTTTGAAAAATTCGAATTTTATGATTAAGTTCCAGTGGTCGTTTTTCCCCCCCGAATTATGAGTTTGTGGGAATTTTTATAAACTCCCATGAACTCTAAATTCAACCCTTGATAAATCTGCCCCTTAAGGTAGCCATACATGGGTCATTTAGACCAATTTGGCAGCTTATCTGCCCATGTGTGGGGGCTCCCAATGGGTCCTCCCGATCCATATCAGGCCAAAAATCGGCCAGATATTGATCAGTCAAGTTTGATTTTTTTCTAAGATCCAGGACTGCATCGGCTAGTTGATGTGGTCCTGCGACCTGTCCGCGCCCATTCGCAGCATTGTAATCCGATCGTTCAGCCCCAGGGCCAAACGTTTGGATTCACCCGATATTGCCCAGCCGTTAGTGGGCATATCAGATTAAGATTCACTCGTTTGTGACCTTGCCAAACAAGCGGATCTTATAGTGTATAGCCACCTTAAGTGTAGGTATCCAGAACTATTATAAATAGCGTTATCAGCCTGGTCCGAGTAACAGAGGCTCCAAGGGTAACCGAAAAGCAGTTGTTGAATGAATAAAATAAATCCACTACAAAAAGTAGATCAGATTCCAGGATTCATTAAACTCCTTTGTGCTGTGTCTGCAGAATCCAACCTCAGTATGCATCCCCCTAGAGCCATTTATGTTTAATAGTTTTATTTTCTAGCTACATTTGCTGCATTTTTATGAGCTACAGTGAGTCATCACAGTGCATGCTGTTAACAACCACAGAAATGTACGTATTTTGGACAAACTTCGAAAATGATCAGGTTGAAATAACACAAAATTGTCAGTGCATTCTACCTTGCAAACAGAGATACTGCTAGTGTGTGGGATTAAGGAATAAAATCATGCTCCAAATGAGTTCTATAACTTAGTTGTTGTCCCATGAGAAGATAGGTGATTCTGTGAAGAGCAAATATAGAAAAACATGGAATACCTAAGTGTGGTGGGCTACATCTGAATGACTGGTGTTTGAGCATTTGGCTACTGATTGAATCACATACACGTAGGTGTATGGTGCAGTTGTCCATGGACCTTAATATACCTTACAGGTATGGTATCATCAGATGATTGGAAATGGTGTCTGGAGCTGTTAGGAGCAACTTCTGGCACCTGTAGGGTTGCCACATTTTCTGGAAAATAATACAGGCCTTCCTATATATTTATCTTTTTTCCTGATTAATAACATTGGAATCGACCATCATTTTTACCAGCCAGGCCGATAAAATACTGGCCAGGTGGCAACGCTAGACGCCTGGTGGACACAAGACTAATTAATATTAATAACAAATGTCTTGTTAACAATAAACACAAATATAGGAAGCACTTTACAGATAATAGATAAATCTATGCCTTGAATGATAATGTGATTAGTGGGAAGGATTATGCACACAAATGCAATGAGAAATCTCTCTGCAAGTCCACATAACTTGATTTCTAGTTGTATTTTAATGAAAATAGGATGCCCTAATGTTGAACATCCTACACCAAATAATACAGATTCCACACAGTGATTGCTAGCCTGGCAGTAGAATGTGGCCTTTGTGCTTGTAGGTTTGGGACCTATATCACAGTCTGTTCTTAAGGCTACTTTGGTTTCAGGTCCATGATAAGTAGCAGTAGGACAATATACAAAGTGAATAACTTGTGTCTTTGAGGTTCACAACAACTGCCCTTCATGAACAGAATTTGGTTACCTTATCACTACATATCACTACCTATCAAGGACAGAGGAGATGTGTTTACAATAATTGATGTTCTATTGGTAGATCATCATATGCTGTTGGTGTTTTTGAAAGGTGTTCTCCTTTCTGCCCTGTATAAAGGGTAGAGGTATGTTTTTAATTTGGAGGACATAATAATTGTAATAATCCAAATCATCAGGCCAGGTCTGCAGGATCTTGTTCTTTTGAACAAAGAGTTCTCTTTCTTTCCTTCAGCTCCTGGAGTTGACCACGGGTCTAACTCACTAAAATCTGTGTGTGTTATCATACATGTATATAACATATATATCAGATTCAGAGAAAATATTCTTGAAATGGACTGAAACTAAAAGCAAAATGCTGCCATCACTGAAAAAACAAAATACAACTGTAGGCCACAGGCTAGCATCTGGCATGCCTAATATTTTTATCGTCCCCAAAATATTAGTCATGGTTTCGCAAAAAAATTATCTGATGACAAAATACAGAATTTTGCCACAAATCCATGTCTGGGAAAAAATGTTGCTCATCAGTAGCCATCAATGTTTTATTATAATCTGTAATGATGGGTGAATAAATTCGCCAGGTGCAAATCTATGGGGAATTTCCACGTTTCGCTGCAGGCGAATAAATTCGTGCATCAAAATTATTTGGACGCCCATTAACTTTAATGCATTTGGACAAAATGGGCGCACGTATAAAAGATGATGCGGGCGTCGAAACTGACGCACGACAAAATAATTTTGATGGCCATTGACTTAAATGCGTTTCGCAAATTTTCCATCAAATCGGAACAGGACAAATCAAAGTTTTATTATAATCTGTAATGATGGGGGAATAAATTCGGCAGGCGTGAATTCGCTATGAATTTCCACGTTTCGCTGCCGGCGAATATATTCGTGCATCAAAATTATTTGGACACCCATTAACTTTAATGCATTTGGACACAATTGGCGGACGAATAAATGTTGTTGCGGGTGTCGAAACTGACGCGTGACAAAATGATTTTGATGGCCATTGACTTCAATGCGCTTTGCAAATTTTGAACATTGATAGAAAGGTACTGTAACGTTCACAGCGGGAAGCCGCACACTTGGAAGTGGGTATTGTGGAAGCCCAGGAGCCTATGAGTAAGTGCCCCAGCAGGTATGAAACGCGTTAGGTCTTGTTCTTATGTCCTAATACATTTTAAAAAATTTTAACTGATTGATTCATTATTGTTGGAGGTACTCACATCCCTCTTTTGAAATGTTGTCTTAGCCCAGGAGGATAGCCTCAAACAATTGTAAAGGACATAGTGATATTGCAGGTTTAATGGTAACAGAAGAAAACAGGAACAGGCAAAATCAAATACAAGGTCGTCACAAAGTCATTACCAGGAATGGAACACGATTACAGGAACAAGAAGACTGGAACTAGGATTTCAAGAACACAGGAACAAGGAATGAAGGTTATCCATAAAACAGAAACAGACGTTCAAACTTCAGCAAAGCTCAGGGAGGGGTTTATTAAGGGCAGGAGATTGGGAATAGAAAACACATAAGGGAAACGAGGTGGGTGGAGAACAGGGAGGATACAAACTGGGATTAGGCAGATATACAGGAAAGGAACTTTAATGAAGATTAATGAAGATGTCAGGAACAGCCCACAGAGCCTCCAGTGGCTCACATGGTAAGTGCACCGAGTGTCCTGAACAACACACACAAGAGTTTGAGTCTTGGGCTGGTCCTTACAGGCAGGGCCGCCATCAGGGGGGGACAGGGGGGACAAGCGTACCGGGCCCGGGCATGAAGGGGGGCCCGGCAGCGCTGCATTTTTTTGAAGATCCGGGCCCCCCTTACGAGCGCCCGAGCCGTACGTCTTGCCTCTTCAGTGCCGAATGCGGAAGTGCCGAAAAGCCGAAGCCGATGCGACGAAAAGACCCGAAGTCACGGAAAAAGCCGAAGTCACGAAGAGCCGAAAAGACCCGAAGTCACGAAAACAGCCGAAGCCGAAGTCCTGAAGCAGCGCAAAGACCCGAAGTCACGAAAACAGCCGAAGCCGAAGTCCTGAAGCGGTGAAAAGACCCGAAGTCACGAAAGGAGGCGAAGTTGAAGTACTGAAGCCATGAGTTCAATTCTACTGAACACCAGTTTGTGTTTTTTTTTTTTTTAATCCCCTGGCCACCAATGTATTATTTTAATATTCTATAGGCCCCTGCCACCAATCTTTTTTTTAAAACTTTTGTTTTTGGGGCCCCAATTTTTTTTTTAACTCGTAAGGGGCCCCTTGCCACCATTGTTTTTTTTGGGGTTTTTTTTTAAAAAAAAAATTAATTTTCTTTTTGGTGGCCCCAAATTTTTTTAACTTGTAAGGGGGCCCCTGCCACCAGTTTTTTTTTTTTTTCAAAAAAAAATTATTTTTTTTGGGGCCCCAATTTGTTTTTAACTTGTAAGGGGGCCCCTGCCACCATTTTTTTTTTTTTCAAAAAATTTTTTTTTTGGGGCCCCAATTTGTTTTTAACTTATAAGGGGGCCCCTGCCGCCAATGTTTTTTTTTTTTTTCAAAAAAAAAAATTAATTTTTTTTCAAATTTTTTTTTGGGGCCCCAATTTGTTTTTAACTTATATGGGGGCCCCTGCCACCAATGTTTTTTAAAAAAAAAAAATTTTAATTTTTTTTTTTTGGGGCCCCAATTTTTTTTATAAGGGGGCCCTGACCATCAATAGCTTTTTACAACTTGTGTGGGGGGGGGATTACTTTTTTTAGCGCTGATGTCTGTGTGGTCTTTTAACTGCGATGTGGGCGGGATATGGGGCGGAGCTTGGTCGTCAGTGTGGGCGGGGCCCAGGGGGCCCCAAAAATTTTGTTGTACGGGGCCCCGTGATTTCTAATGGCGGCCCTGCTTACAGGTACTAATGAAGTAAGGAGAATCAAGGACATCTGCGATCAGTTTTATAATAAACTATCATTATTGTTTTATAATACAGGTATGGGATCCATTATCCGCAAACCCAATATCCAGAAAGCTCAGAATTACATAAAGGCCTTCTCCCATAGACTCCATTTTATCCAAATAATCCAAATTTGTAAAAATGATTTCCTTTTTCTCTAATAATAAAACAGTAGCTTGTACTTGATCCAAACTAAGACATAATTAATCCTTATTGGAAGCAAAACCAGCCTATTGGATTTATTTAATGTTTACATGATTTTCTAGTAGACAAGGTATGAAGATCCCAATTACCTTAACATCCGTTATCCGGAAAACACCAGGTCCCCAGCATTCTGGATAATAGGACCAATAACTGTACCTCGATCAAATAATACATTTTAGCACATTTTAAATATTATAAATCATCCTATTGAGTTGAGTTGTCTTTTTAGAAATTATTGCACAGACACAAAGGGGCAGATTTACTAAGGGTCAAATATAGAGGGTTAATTAACCGTCGATATTCGACTGCCGAATGGAAATCCTTCGACTTCGAATATTGAAGTAGAAGGATTTACCGCAATTCATTCGATCGAAGGATTTTAATCCATCGATCGAACGATTTTTCTTCTACCAAAAAAAGGTAGCAAAGCCTATGGGGACCTTCCCCATAGGCTAACATTGACTTCGGTAGGTTTTAGGTGGTGAACTAGGGGGTCGAAGTTATTTTTAAAGAGACAGTACTAGAGAGAACGATTTTTAGTTTGAATCGTTCGATTCGAAGTCGTAGTTGAAGGTCGAAGTAGCCCATTCGATGGTCAAAGTAGCCAAAAAAAGCATTCGAAATTCGAATTTTTTTTTATTCTATTCCTTCACTCAAGCTAAGTAAACGGGCCCCAAAGTATCATTGTGGTATGCTGTGCCTTGTGTTTACTGGCAACTTTTGATCATAAAGCCACATAAAGGGTTATACTCATAAAAAAAAATTCAAAGCTATGGTATAGAGAGAAAGAGTTAAACTGAGATAGATTTTGTAAAATAGCAAAAAAAAAAAATCTCAAAATAATGAGGAACGTTATATGGTGGCTGTACAGTGCTTACACTACTCTAGTAGTATGAGCTGTCTCCTAGATGGCCACCAGGTCTGACACCAGCATCGGCTGTTTAGATCCAATAAGATTTTTATTTGGCTATAATTTCCATTTAATATACCAAATTATAACTGGCCAAATACTTTCACAGCCTTTTATTGGGAAATGTTTCCTTGTTCCCCCTCTCCCCCCAAACCTTTCATATTTAATATTAAATTTGTGATGATTGGCATTTGAGCATTTCTGCTATGGTCTTTTCCAAATTCTCCTTTGAAGAAAATGTTCACAGATAAACCTTATGTGATTGATTCATGAGAAATGCATAAAAACTGAACTGCCAAAGCATAGGAGAGATGCAAAACATTACATTATAAAATGGAACCCCCTTATCTGGATAGGAGATTGGAAGTCAAATTCCTCAATACCTTAGTGCCATCTATGGGTAGGACCTTCTTTCTGAGTGACCTAGATATTCAGGCAGCTGGGATGTTTGCCTGATGTTACAATGGAACGGTTTTGTATTTCTTTCTGTCTCCAGATCTCTATCTAATTAAGAAGTCTCAGGTTTGCTCTGTAAAGATTGAGATCTGATGCAAGCTATTGTAGTTCTTCATGGTGCTCACTATCTGATTGGAACATACCATCCTCCCATTACTCTCTGGCTGAAGCTCTGCAGGCTATTGTGTTTCAAACATGAAAAGCCACCATTCAATTACCCAAGCCAAGTATTTTGCTGTAATTGATTGTTTTGTCAAAATTTCCCACATTTGGGGCTAAATATACTGTACAAGGGAACATTTCTATCAAATATTTAACAATCTTTCTAAAATAATATATTTGCTCCGTCAAAGAAGGTAATTTTATCAATTGTATTTTTATGTTGACTATATGAACACAGCACAGTATCATGGAGACTATGAAAAAAAAAATCTACTCTATTCTATTCTATTCTATTCTCCATAAAGACCGAGCTGGTGAACATACTTCAGATTTCACTTTCCATTTAATTCAAAGACAGCGGAAGCAATCCTTTGGGAATAGACTTAAACTACCTTTATAAAGGTTGAAAGCACCCGTAAAACAGGAAATGAAGCACATATAGTTCCATGGTTATTCTGCCGTCTGTCTAACGTATAAAATCCTCTGCAATGAAATAAAATCACTTAACAGTGAAATAAAATCTCATTATTGGTGAAATTCAATTAAAGGGGAAAAGGCAATTTTGTAACATTATTTCATTTCATGGCTGAATGCACAAATACCTCTGATGGACTATGCCTAATCATTCAATAATCGGCTATCACTATGTTCACAGAAACCATGGGGTCGCTGTGGAATGTATGTGATTGATGATTGAGCATCTGTAGGAGGTGTGATACAACCATCGGTATAAATAGGGATGATTCACACAACCTGTAAGTATTTAAATCAAGGTTCTAGAGATGTTATGGAAACCATTATAAATGTTAGCTGTGCTGTTTTTGATCACTCAATAAAACAACAATATTCTAAACTCTGGTGTTAGGCTTCCATGTTTGCCTTTACTTTTTCCATATGAACCTCTAGCATTCTATGACCTGGACCTCAAGTGGAGAAGAAAAGGTTGAAAAACTCTGATTTATAGTGTGCGCTGCAGGAGCAAACAAGTGTCCACACACTTGTTTTATGTATAATTAAGTAGCTCTCTTGGATACTTCTATGACACTCCTTTGCAGATACAAAAAGAAGTAGAGGTCTTCAAGATGAACTCTCACGCACATTTTCACAAAAGAATCTGAGCTCCAGTGGTTTTTAAACAGGAACAGTAGATATATTGTAAAACAAAATAAATGTAAGAAATGGCTTCACTTGTACATTAAATAATCATATATCATTAGCACTGGTGCTGTCAACATTTATCAGGTCTCAAACCTTAAACGCTATGTTTAACTGCTCTTGCATTATTCCAGTGAGCCATTGGAGGCTTTTTGAGATGTTTCACTCCATTAGTCTTTAAGTACATCAGAGAACAAAACAGACAGATAGTGGGTAGTGATGTGCGAATCTGACCTGTTTCACTTTGCCAAAAAATGGTGACATTTTTTTTTGACGTGTAACAAATTGTTTCACTCATTGGACGTCATTTTCACAGCGTAACTTGGTGAAAAATGTTTGTCATTTCAAAATGCTTGTGTTGAAGCTTTTCAACAGCCATTAGAATGTAACCTAATAGAACAATAATCACACAGGTAAATATATCCTCCGCTTTGGTTCCCACAGTGCTGTAGTTTTTTTTTGATCCTCAAAGCTTGGACTTTTGAGGGCTAGATGTCCCTTGCAAGAAGCTTCTGCCCCTGAACCAACACTACTAGAATGGCCACCATTCTTCCTCTTCCTCTTCAGGACAGTATTTCCTTAAACATGTTTTGCTTCCAAAAGTTAGGGGATTGGAGTACCTAAAAAGTTTTTGCTGTGGGGCCAATAACTTCTAATTTTGCCACTGACTTTCACTTCAATTTCCATAGTAATGAATTTTTTTGGTCAACTGTGATAGATATACTGCGACAGAGTGAGATATAATGACTGACTGATATCTAGGCCAGGAAGATTTATTTGCTTGCTTATAAATAAGCTTCCTGCTAATTCAGTTCCCTGTCATTCTGCCTAACAAATGCTCTTTCTATAATAACATTTAATTTTCATACAGGACTAAACACTGGGGAGGCCGAGCCAGGCTAAAGATAAGTAGAGCCACCTTTCCGCAGGGAGGGCAGACAAAGGAATGAGACTGCAGGTGCCTGGATGGTCCAAATAACACTGCAGCATCCCCATAAATAGTGTGTAATTATTCCTAAATATGACACCACCGCATTCAACACTTACAATTATGAGAGGGAGATGTGATAAGATAATTGGGTGAAATCTATGACAAACCTTTAATTTAAAAGCAGATTCATTGTTATATTTCTTTACAGACGTGTGAGGCAAATAATGGGACACCCCATAAGTTTTATATTAATTATTGCCTTTTGTCAATTCCGCGATTCTGATCTCAGCCCCTGCAGAGCAGCCACTGACACTGGGAGGTACTAGCATGTCTGGGAAACACAGTGCTTATTTAAAAGATGGGGCTCATTATTAATAATGGCAGCAATCATAATGAAATCAACTCTGGAAAACACATCAGAGAACGTGTGGCATGTACAGTACATGTAAATAAAAGAGCTATTATTGGTGTGTTTCTTCTATAAGAAATATTTCCAGATAACATTAAAAAGAGTTGTTTCCCACTGAGGACTCTTTTTGTAATTGGCAATTGCTATTTTTTTTTTTTACGTTACTTGTGATTATGGATGTTATTCTTCAGCAATTGTTTGAAAATGGATGCAATACTGAATGTTTATTTTAGTAGCAGATACTTACATTCCAACATGGCTTCAGATCTTGCTTCCGGACATTTGTTAATGCTGTTAATCAGTGGTAGAACTGTCCAGGGTGCTGGGGGTGTGACTATAACAGGACCTTGGGATGGGGGGGGGTCTGGGTGCAAAATTTGCCCACAAGCTGTAGGTGTTTAGTTATTTTGCTGATGTTAGTTATTATTTAAAGGGCAATAAAAACACAAATTCCCTCTGGTTCCAAGTTGTTAAGTCTAATGATGTGTCAGTCAGCCTGAAACCTCAAAGGCAAATTCGACCAACCACTTAGCTGCTCCTCTACTCTACTCACCATTCTAAGCCCCACTACTGACAGGTGGCACTTGTTTACATACTTCTGCTTCCTCCAATGACATCAGAAATGGGGCAAGCTCATGAAGTGTGGGTGTAAGGCTTCCCGGGTGTCTCTGGCCGCAAGCTGGCAAAAACACGCATGTGCATTGATGGTGCGTTGTGACGTCGGCGGACGAACTGATGTCACGTATTGGTGCCAAATTCAAATTTAAAAGGTACTTTTGGCTTGTTTTGGGTGCCAAAGCTGGTTATCAGATTTCTGACTTCAGCTAAAGCCTTATTATTATTGGATCTTCTGGATTTTGAATTTTAACCTCCGTACCTTTCCGTCTGCCTTTTTTAACCCTTCGCCTGCCCATGACTTTGTCTCTGCCTGATCCTTTTGTACCCTGACTCCAATTACCTTGGCCGCATTGAGGATCCCTGCCTGTTCTGCAGCAGAAAGTTCGGGGGCCCCAAAAGGGCATTGGTGAAAACCAGAATAAGTGCTCTCCAACGAATTCTGACAGTCCTTGGGCTCCTATACCTTCAGATCGTAACAGTGGGTTAGGGTTGGATGTGAGTTGACTTGACCTAGGACCCTGGACTGGTGCTCCTCGTCTCTAGGGCACTTTCTATTATGGTACTGCACTGCCATCTTATTTAATTGTACTAGTGATCCCTTTTGCTTCCCCTCGTCAGTTATTTTTCCCACTTTACTATACTGTGCATGTGTCAGCCCTGGGATCAAAGATCGATGGTGGTGAGCACTCTCATAGAAGTACTTTGGGCTGGTGTATTTTAGAGGGGCCTTGACCCAGGGTTCTATGTTAGTTATTAAAGTCCTTGGGGGTATATAACAACTTGGAGCTCTCCCAAATTAATTTGGGTTTTGATGTTCGTTAAAGGGACAGAGATTAGTTATTTATATAAGTCTTTAGTTATAACTCAGGGGAAAAGATGAGATTCTCCAATCTGTGGTCCTTTAGCTCTTGTTGAAGCTTGGTATTGTTGCTATTATGTTGTACACTAATATTTTATGCATTTTATGTAAAGGTTTATCTGTTTGGTGTGCTCTTATCTCTTGCATTCTCAACATGGAGAGCCAGATCTGTCATAGGCATCCCCAGTGGTACTGTGATACATATAAATGGGCCTTACAGATAAAGAATAATACATTTTGCTCTTGCTCTTTTATTGCTGTGAGTATCAGTGTTGGGACAGTCCTTATGACTGCAAGGGAAAGGGATCCCCGTAAGTTCCCAGAAAGAAAGTATATTATAATATTGGGGTTGTCTTTAAGATCAGAGGAGTTAACACTGCAAACGCATGATAGAAGTTGATCAACGAAATAACATTGAGGGAACCCAAGGGATTCAATTTATATCTAAATCCTATACATAGAGCAAGATGGGTGCAGGGGCAAACGCACTGGGGCCCACAAAGAAGTCTGTGCAGGTATTGGACCTATTATCTAGAAAGCTCTGGAACCTGAGATTTTCCAGATAACAGATCTTTCAGTGATATGGATCTTCATACCTTAAGTCTACTAGAAAATCATGTAAACATTAAATAAACCCAATTGGCTGTTTTGTCTTCCAATAAGGATTAATTATATCTTAGTTTGGATCAAGTACAAGGTAATGTTTTATTATTACAGAGAAAAAGGAAATTATTTTAAAGATGTGAATTATTTGAGTTCAATGGAGTCCATGGGAAACCACCTTTCCGTAATTCAGAACTTTCTTGATAACTGGTTTCCGGATAACGGATCCCATACTTGTATTAGTAATAAGAGTTGCCATGAGCACAAACTTTGCACCAGTGCCCAAATGCGTCTATTTACCTACTGACAAGGCCTTTTTCATATGGAATGGAATGGAAACTTGGAGTGGAAACGACCCTTCTTTAGGCAATTTTTCACATTGCTTTTGGAGATAATAACACATTTCTTAAACCACAATTCCTTTAAGATAAAAATTACAATGCAATGCTGTTCTGAAGGGAAAAGTAAGGCCAACAAATACAAATACCCTACTCTGCATCAAATATGATATCCACAATGTAATATATTACTTTGACACCAGAGCACAGAAGGGAATGCTCTTCTGAGGAATTATTGCAAGATACTATAGCGTAATTGTTCAGATCACTGGCAGCACCAGTAATTACAATGCATATTCATTCTCTTTTTAAGAGCCTGATGTATATGCAAGAAGAATTTGCATGTAAAAATAAAATGAATTGCTGCCTTTTGTTTCCATATTGTATTGTTGACTTAGCACCCTGCAGAGTGCACACAGGCATTTGGCTAAGAACGATATCATCTTCATCTGTCATTAGAAAATATGGCAATTGCAATCTACATTTGCATCAAGCTCATTTCTTGGCTAAAGCTTTATAATAACTATATCAGAACAGTTGTCAATCCAAGATGGTTGAAGAAAATGTTATTAATAGAATAAGGGGAAAATGTATTTGGAGTGGCAATTACATTAACTCAGCAACCAATCAGATATTTGTTCTCAAGCAGATATCCAGTAAATGTTACTCGCTGATCGTGAGGACCAGTGGCCACACTGCAGTGACCACTATAGGTCCACAGTAAGGAGAAGACTGGAAGGCAAACTAGCAGCCAGGTGTAACATAAAAAAGTAGCTTTTATTCAGCAAGACTAAGATAAGGCAGGAATAGGGTTGCCATCTGTCTGTTCATAACCTGGACAGCCCAGTTTTTGGAAGGGTTGTATTGATGAAAACTGCCAGTCCAAATTTTCAAATTAAGAAATCTGGCCAGGACTCTAAAGAGAATGAAGCAGTGATCAGGCAATAGCCAATCACTGTGTCTTAGTCCCGCCCCCTGATGCCACAGTTTCACCCCCTTAACATCACCGGTCTGCCCCTTGACATCACACAGCACCTCTGATATCATCAACTCCACCCTTTGACCTCTATGGGGTCTAATAGACAACAGCTGTGGCCAGAACAGACAGATCATTTCCCATGCTTTGTTATGGAACGTGGTGAGAGAAGATCAAAGGCGTTATACATCATAGCACCATGGTGGTCAAAACACTCCTTGTATTATAGTCATACCATATATATATATATATTATATATATTAGGGATGCACTGAATTCACTATTTTGGATTCGGCCGAACCCCCGAATCCTTCTCGAAAGATTGTGAATCTCCCATAATGTCCATTTTAAGCAAATAAATATTTAATTTTTCTCTGTAATTAGTGATGGGCGAATTTATTCGACAGGCGCGAATTCGCGGCAAATTTGTGCGATTCGCAGCCAGCGAATAAATTTGCGAAACGCTCGCATAATTCGCCCGAAAAACGGTGTCAAAACGGGCGCTGGCGTCAAAAACGAGGCGCTGGTGCTGTTTCGCTAATTTTTCGCCGTTTTGCGAATTATGCTGAAAATTCACAAATTTTCCGGCGAAGCAAAATGGCGCAAATTCGCCCATCACTGTCTGTAATAATAAAATAGCACAATTTTTGACCCTAACTAAGCTGCATCAATTTGTTGCAAAACAATCCTGTTGGGTTATTTTATGTTTAAATGATTTCTAGGAGACTTAGGGAAACCCAAAAAAGTCCCAAATATTCTGGTTAATAGATCCCATATTTCTATATAGAAGAGATTTTCTTAAAATTTTTGGCCTGCCAGTACAAAACAATTACTATAAGTTTTCAGATA
This sequence comes from Xenopus laevis, assembly GCF_017654675.1. Lineage (NCBI taxonomy): Eukaryota > Metazoa > Chordata > Amphibia > Anura > Pipidae > Xenopus > Xenopus laevis. The sequence continues at coordinate 112,963,678 of NC_054378.1, read as the reverse complement.
ACCCGTGATTCTCTATCAGATAAAGCCCATGGCTATACTTGTTAAATTATAAAGGTGGCCACTGGCTGACTCAGCAACTTTTCCCCAAGTTGCCCTTTTGTGAGGCCCTAAATGATGGCCAAAAAAAAGCTGGGTTAACAAAACCAATTGTAGGAAGCAAAATACATTGTCCATGGAATTTGTATTATTTACAAATCCATATGGCCATATTTTTGTCCAATGCCCATGAGTAGATTTAGTAGAAGAGCTTTATGTGTGTGTAGTATGGGTGTGTAACCTCAAGTGACAGACAATCGCCCCTACATTCTTTAAATGGGTGGAAAGTTAGATCCACACTCAGATTCACATGAAAGAAGGATAGGGATGTAATCCATGGTTTAGCATAGGAGGCACAATAGAGTTGAGTTGGATTAGTATCTGAAGTTTAGTCATTGGTAGGGTTAGATGTGGGATGTAAAACAGTTAGGTTTGTGTTCATTTAGCAATGAAAGTTCCAATGAGGAGCTGTAGTTGAGATCAGGACCCTTGATCAGGATGTAAGAAGGAGAAGCTGTTTAGGCAGTCTGTAACCAAAGAGTGTTGCAAGAATATTACACATGTATAGGTAGTCCATTTACCCACGGGTCCTCTCTTTACCAAGTTGGCAGCTCATTGGCTTTTTTATGAGGCCATAATTGAAGAATAAAAACCAGAAAGCAGAATACAAAGTCTATGGATTTGTACTGTTCATGAATCCAAATGTGCACACACAAATGCGCACACACAGAAATATAAAAAAGGAAGGTGTAGTGGCCCTTAGTTTATGGCACATGCCCTTCATGCAAAGGTTTAGTGGTTTCAAAATGAGTCAGTTAATAGTGCTGCTCCAGCAGAATTCTGCACTGAAATCCATTTCTCAAAAGAGTAAACTGATTTTTTTATATTCAGTTTTGAAATCTGACATGGGGCTAGACATATTGTCAATTTCCCAGCTGCCCCAAGTCATGTGACTTGTGCTCTGATAAACTTCAATAACTCTTTTCTGCTGTACTGCAAGTTGGAGTGATATCACCCCCTTCCTCCCCCCCCCCCAGCAGCCAAACAAAAGAACAATGGGAAGGTAACCAGATAACAGCTCCCTAAAGCTCCCCATAGACGCGACGATTCTTCTTGCCGAACGACCGATTTTAGGGAAGCCCGACCAATTATCGTGTGGTTAGTGGTATTCGAACGATCGTACATCTTACGATTTTTCGGCCGACATCTGTCGGGAAATTGATCGGCCAGGTCAAAAAATCTTTGTCGGTCCCAGTGCAATCTCTCTATGTTTGCAGGGCCAAGCAGGCAGCTCCCCTTTGTTTTCCTGGTAAATTGGTCTTTTTAGTTGATGGTAAATTCGTACGATCGTACGATCGTTCTGAGAAGATCGTGGTCTCACGATCAGGATCTGATCTTTTAAAAATCTCAACATCTATGGCCAGCTTAACAAAAGATAACAGCTGCCTGGTAGATCTAAGAACAACACTCAACAGTAAAAACTCATGTCCCACTGAGACACATTCAGTTACATTGAGAAGGAAAACCAGCAGCCTGCCAGAAAGCATTTCTCTCCTAAAGTGCAGGCACAAGTCACGTGACCAGGGGCAGCTGGGTAATTGACAAAATGTCTAGCCGCATGTCAGATTTCAAAATTGAATATAAAAAAATCTATTTGCTCTTTTGATAAATGGATATCAGTGCAGAATTCTGCTGGAGCAGCACTATTAACTGATTCAATTTGAAAAAAAGTTTTTTTCCCATGACAGTATCCCTTTAAGCTGGCCATAGACGCAAAGATCCGATCGTATGAATCCTTGATTTGTACGATTTTGGACTGTGTGTGGAGAGTATCGTCATTTTCCTCTCACGGAGATCGGTCGTTTGGTCGATCGGACAGATTAAAAGATATCTGTCGGCTGCCGATAATATCTCTGCATGTATTGCCGATCGTATGATTTTCAGAGGGAGACTGCCACTTGCTTTGGTCGGACATAAATTTCGCGCAATTGCTGTCAGGGGCAGAACATCGGCTGATCTGTTCTTTTCTACTTTATGTTATCTGAATGGTTAGGGGCAGGTCGGGAGATGGGGAAGTCCGATCGTTCGAGGATTCGAACAATTGGATCTTTGCATCTATGGCCAACTTTACTTGCTTGTGGCGCGGGGAAGTCTAAAATTAATTACTAGGTCGTCTCCTTGTGAAGCTGGAACTCCCTGCACCTCTGAAACTTCGAGAGAGACTTATTGTGCCTGAAATAAAAGTCTGTGGATAGTGCTGCATAAAATTAGTAACATTATGCAAATTAAATGATAATAATTACTGCTGTCTGATTAAACCTCCCACTCTGTAATATGCCCAGCCACAGTAAATTGCCAAATTTTGGAAACTGCTGCTGTAAACATACATTTAACTGGTTGTTATTTTCTTGCTCCTTAGGAAACTTGCCATTTTTATAGTCTAACATTATATGCCACGCACTTGACTGATTTCATCTTGACCGAAGATTCTACAATTTGAACATCTGTGTATAGTATTCACAGCCTGAAAATGTTGGTTATATACTGCTAACAGATATAATAATCGCACATATGAAATCACAGTCAAAGGGCTTATTATCCATGCAGAACGTCCAGTCTGTTACTGGCTCCTGAGAATTCTGGGAGTGCAGGACAATATTAATATGTCTTATCAGGAACAGAATTCCAAGTGAATATTTTTTGTTTTCTGGAAAGTATCCTTCTCAGCATTAATAGAAAGTCAATAGTAAGTTATTTGGGGTTGGAATTATTGTTAAATAAGAAAAATTTCAGACTGGGGTCTTGGAAGCACGCCAGGAACCTTTCATAATGAGAATGGAAACGTGCCCCACTCTCCTTTATTCTTTCCCTTCCTTGGCATGGATTTGCAGCAAGTTTCTACATTTTGCCATCTGCAAATTTATTTTGCAAAACTTCGGCAAAAATCTGCCGCAACAAAAAAGTCGCCAAGACAAAAAAGTCACCATCAGAAAAAATCCCCGCTGACTTTATGCATTTGGACAAAAAAGTCGCTGAGACACAAATGTCGCCAAGACAAAAGGGTCGCGACCACAAAAATGCCCATTGACTTTCATGTATTTGCAGTGAGAAAAAAACTGATGCACGTGTAAAAATTTGGTCTGCATAAAAAAAATGATGATGCCCATTGACTTCAATGCATTTCGCAAACTTGTTGCAGTTTCGCAAATTTTTTTCTCAGTTTCGCAAAGTTTTTGGCAAAGCAAAATGGGCCAAATTCGTTCATCACAAATTCTATGCCTAGTCCTGTCTCTCCTCTCTTATCTCCTTACCTGAATCACCTACTTTATATAACTCTCTCTATTTGTAGCTCTGTGTTCTGCCACCCCTGCACTTTTATGGTCTTACTTTTCCCTTCCAGACTCTGCTCTTTCATACTATTGTTTATATTTTCTCCATTTCTAATCCCATTTTCTCTTCTCATAAACACTTATTTCTTTATCTTCCCTCACCTTTTTCAGTGCCATCTCCTCCTGGATACAACTTAATTTCTGCCCAATAGGATGTGTTTTAGTTGATGAAGGAATAATTCCTACAATTTCAGTAGTGCAGGACCTTTCAGCCTATTGAACCAGAGCAACCACAACAACAGAAACTGTGCCAGCAGTTTTCCATTGGGATCAATTTTGGAATTTGAAGGAGGAAAAAGCTATGGACTACATGCCCCAAGCAGTGTGGGCCAAAGTTCTTAGAAGTCATCTATCACTGCTCATAATAGGATCAAATACAAATTTTCAGGTCATGACAGAGAATTTCCATTCATGTAAATGATAGGAGTGTCAGGGTATTGGATGTTAATCCGCCAGAGGAAACAAGCTGGCACAGAAACATGTGTCCCATTAGCAACATTACTAAAATTTCATTGTACGGTTGATTGTAATTAGATGGGTAAACATTTAGATTTCTCTGTGCCTTGCTTTTAACTACAAACTACAAACATTGCTGATCTGTAAGTTTGTGACAACTGTAAAGTCATGAAATTATATTACCGGTGGTAAAAATACTGATCTGTCAGACTGCTGAGTTTATTTTGCAATGTTAAAAGGAACTAAAGTGTCTGAGGTTTAATTACTTGAAACTGCAGATCGCTAATTTATTTAAACTTTTATCCTTCTAAAATAACGTCTGAGGCTGCAAAATGTATCACAATCCATTAAGAACAAATGCGTTTGCTATGCCAGGTCTGCTGGGCTGCTGAACGTGCAGGATTCTGGCTCCAGATGAAATTTACCAGAAAGCCTTTGAGTGCTCAGTTCCACAGCAATAGGCAACCTCCAGCACACATGCTCTAAGGGTGTAAATTGGACTCTCTGCACCCTCCTTCTTTCCCATCCTTAGGCCGGCAATAAGGAAACCCCTGGCTCCCATGGTACTGTACTCTGCACCTTGGTTCAGATTCTTCATCCGGTGCAGAGGACAGCGACGTTGCCTCTTTATAGATGCCTGGTTAGTCTTCACCTGATGTGCAGTTTTGGGCCCCAGTCCTGAAAGGGGTTGTTCAGTGACTCCCATTTGAAAGCTGGAAAGAATCAAAAGAAAAAGGCAAATAATTAAAAAACTGTAACAAATAGGGAAAAAATTAAGGTCACTTCAAGGGCTTTATTTTAGGGATGCACCGAATCTAGGATTTGGCCAGTATTTTCTTTTTCAGCAGGATTCTGATTCGACCGAATCCTTGTGCCTGGCCGAACCGAATCCGAATCCTGATTTGCATATGTAAATTAGGGACGGCTAGGGAAATCGCATGACTTTTCGTCACAAAAGAAGAATTTTTTCAACTTTTTCCTTTTCTGCCCCTAATTTGCATATGCATATGAAGATTTGGTTCTGTATTTGGCCGAGTGTTTCACCAAGGATTCGGCCAAATCCCAAATAGTGGATTCGGTGCATCCCTACTTTATTTATCAAAATCTGAAAATGTAAATATTTAAATGAAAAAAGTCTGACCATACTAGAATCCATGATTGGACATTATTTATTTTTAAAAAAGCACGATTAACAGGGGACAAACAATAAAATAGAGAAAAACCTGAATCGTACGTTTTTTTCGGAGTTTTTTCCAGAATCGATTGATTTTTCCGAAAATCCCAAATTTTGAGGATTTTTGTCCAAAAGTCTGAAATAGTCCGATTTCCAGGCTAATTCCAACGCAGACCACAGAAATGTCAAACTTCTCCCATTGACTTATATACAACCTCTGCAGGTCTGAGTTCAGCCAGATTTTCAGATTCTGACTTTTTGCAGCATTGGGCTTTAATAAATCCCGAAAATTTTATTGTAAAAAAAACCCCTCATATTTTTCGAGATTTTAACATTCAGTTATCACTTTGATAAATAACCCCCCAAAAGTTGCTTAGAATCAGTCATTCTATAACTTACCAAAAGATAACTAAAAGCTGATTGAACCCTTTAAGAAGAATGTTAATGAACTGGAAAGAGTTCAGAGACTAGACTGGTGAAAGGAATAGGACATCTAAACTATGAGAAAAGGTTGGGGTGGTATTTTGTGGAGAAAACGGTGCTAGTGAGTGGACATGATTATTCTTCACAAGTGCAAGTTGGAGTGAAATCACCCCCCTCCCCAACAGCCTAACAACAGAACAATGGGAAGGTAAAGCTGGCCATAGATGCAAAGATCCTCGAACGATCGGACTTCCCCATCTCTCGACCTGCCACTAACCATTCAGATCAAATAAAGTAGTAAAAGAACAGATCAGCCGATGTTCTGCCCCTGACAGCAATCGTACGAAAGTTGGTGACAGTCTCCCACTGAAAATCGTATGATCGGCAATACACGCAGAGATATTATCGGCAGCCGACAGAAATCTTTTAACCTGCCCAATTGACCAAACGACCGATCTCCGCAGGACGAAAAATGTCGGGACTCTCCACACATGGTCCGAAAATCGTATGAATCCTTGATTCATATGATCAGATCTTTGCGTCTAGTTACAGATAGCAGCTCCCTAACACAAGATAACAGCTGCCTGGTAGATCTAAAAACAGCACTCAATAGTAAAATCCAGGTCCCACTTAGACACATTCAGTTATATTGAGTAGGAGAAACAACAGCCTGTCAGAAAGCAGTTCCATCCTAAAGTGCAGGCTCTTTCTGAAAGCACATGACCAGGCAAAGTGACCTGAGATGCACCTACACACCAATATAACAACAAAAAAAATATTCAAAAATGCGACAAAATTCACGTAACAGCAAAAATATTTGCAAAACGCATTAACGTCAACGGGCGTCAACATTTTTTTCACTCCAAATGCATTAAGGTCAAAGTGGTTGTTTCTTTTTCGTCTACTTTTTTGTCTCAGCAACTTTTTCGTCTCAGTGACTTTTTCGTCCAAATGCATTAAAGTCAATGGACGTTTTTTGTTATGGCGACTTTTTTGTCTCTGCGACAATTTTGTTACAGTGAAATTTTTCACGGCGGATTTTTGCTGCAGTTTTGCAAAAGAATTTTCAATTGAGATGCAAGTCAATTCAGGAAAACTTATTTCACAGTTTATCATTTGAAAGCTCTATAAGCCTAAGGGATAAAAGTGGAAGTGAATTAGGAGAAAGGTATTTCCTCCTCGAATTGAATCACGTCCATGAGTTTTTACGTGATAAACTGTGAGATAACTTTTTTTCACTGAATTGACCCTAATTGACCCTTAGAAATAATGAGCCAGATTAAATTCAGAGAGTAAAAAACTCAAGCACAAGATTCAATTTGAGGAGAAAAACTTTTCTCCTAATTCAGTTCCAATCTCAGATTGAATCTCATCCACAAGTTTTCATGTGATAAGACTTTTTGTCATGAAATTTAATCTGGCCCAATATGTGTAAGCCACCAATGCCCATTTTGTCATTTTTTTAAATAAATGTGGAATAAATATATTGGATGACATATAGGGTGCCAGAACCTTGTTATGCTGGAGTCTTGAATTAGCCTGAGAGATAACTAGAGAGACAGACCTTAAAGGGGAACTATCGCGAAAATGAAAATGTACTATAAACTTCCTCATATTGAAGTAAGAAACTTTCTATATACAGTCAATTAAAAATTCTGCATTGTTTCTGAAATAATCAAGTTTATCTTCACTATGGGGCCGATTCACTAACTTCGAGTGAAGGATTCGAAGCAAAAAAACTTAGAATTTCGAAGTGTTTTTTGGGCTACTTCGACCATCGAATGGGCTACTACGACCTTCGACTACGACTATGACTTCGAATCGAAGGATTCGAACTAAAAATCGTTCGACCATTCGACCATTCGATAGTCGAAGTACTGTCTTTTTAAGAAAAAACTTCAACCCCCTAGTTCGCCATCTAAAAGCTACCGAACTCAATGTTAGCCTATGGGGAAGGTCCCCATAGGCTAACCGTTCGATTCGAAGGATTTTATTGTTCGATTGAAGGAATAATCCTTCGATTTTGATCGCACTATTTGCGCTAAAATCCTTTGACATTCGAAGTTGAAGGATTTTAATTCCCAGTCGAATATCGAGGGTTAATTAACCCTCGATATTCGACCCTTTGTGAATCAGCCCCTATTCCTCTCTCTGCATCTGTTTCTCTTCATTCTCTCTTCATGCAGCAGTTGGGTGTCAGATATTCATTGACCTTATAGGGGGGCTTCCTTTCCTAGCAGATGTATTAGAGTTCACTCAAATAACTGATTCCAGTACTAACAAAATCTAACAAAATAATTGCCTTTTGGACAAATTCTGCATGTAGAGAGACATGATGTCTGGTGATTTTAATAAGAGTGAGCTCTAATACATCTTCTAGGCAAAAGGAGACCCCTTATAAGATATTTTGGATCATTCATCTGACACCCAACTCCTGAATGAAGACAGAATGAGGAGAAACAGATGCTGAGAGAGGCATAGTGGAGATAAACTTGATTATTTCAGAAACAGTACAGAATTTTTAATTGATTGTATTTAGAAAGTTTTCAGTATGCTGAAGCTAATATTACATTTTAATTTTCACGATAGTTCCCCTTTAATATCGGTGAATAGTGAGACAGAAATTTGCAACCCATCAGGATGCTTTGCATCTAGAAGAATAGAAAAGGGGGTGAAACTTCATCTTGCCCTATTATTGCTCATGAACATTCTGGCAACATTATCAGTTTCGGGGTCCTGCCATGAATATCTGACTGATGGAGTCAGTGGTTAAACAATTAATAGACTAGTCAAGCTTCTGTTGTCTAGAAAAAGCAATATTTCAGGTTTAGGTTTAAGGATAACATTCCTAGAACCCCACCATCAGGAAATCTTTTGGTGAGAAGATTCTGGGATTTGGATCATGTGTCGGTATAAAGTGCTGCAGCCTTGACCTAGAAATTCAGGAGTATATCAATGTGTGAGCAATTTACCAACGTGGACTCTTTAGCAAATGATTCATAGGGTGCTAGTGAGTTGGGTGCATAGGCACAACATGCTGTGAGAGCCTTGAAGTAGCACCTTCTCACTGCATAAAGGCCAAGTGTGCCATGGACCTTAGAGTTATGCATCACACTCAGAGATAACCAGGTGGTAGCACCACCATTGGTCACCTATCATCTTCTCATCTAAACCACTTTCCCATTAAAAGACATGTCTATGAGTTATCACACATAATATTTCAGTGAGGTGTGTAACTCAATCCTTATTCGTTGTTCATGGAATAGACCTTTCCAGCACTGCTGTGGTTAAGGAATAGTTTCCTAGAAGCGTTGTCTCTGCAGCGATAGACTCTCTCCCGGATTTTGTGATCTCAGTCGCTTACGGAGGGTGGCATGTAACCATAGCAACAGTGTTATAAAACAGCTTGCTATCTGACGTTTAATAAACTGCTGCTGGAGAGTAACACCTGAGATGAACCCTGCAGCTCCGGTAATTACGCCAGGCTGGTTACAAGTTTAAGCAGTGTTTTCCCCGCTTGTCCCTTTGGGAGGTATAAAAGAAAAGTAATAATAGTAAGGATGCATTTATGGTTACCACAAGCTAGGGATACCAGCACTGTAATTGCCTTCTGCTTTAATGGTGTATATCAGTTGGAACATGCTGTAAAAAAGCTTTGTTTCATGGCTGGAACAGAAGACTTTGGCATGGCAAACTGATTTCATTTTCTCTATGGCTTTTCATGAGATCTGCCATGATTTCCTTTGTTGTGCATACATTGTAGGCATACAGCTTTGTGATATATACTTCATGCTCTTAGCACTTTCTAGTGATGTGCAGCTGACCTGAAACCCGTGGGGCCAGTGGGTTTATGCATGGGTTTGGGCTGATATTTGGGTGACTGAGTCGGGTTAGGTTTGCATATGGACCAGATTCTGAAAGAGCCTCTACCCACTGATGTCTCCGGACTCCTCTTCTGCTTCCAAAGATGTCCTTTATTGGAACCAGAAGAACACTGAGAGCAGGAAGACAGTGGATAAAATATAACGTCTTTTCATGCGTTAGGGTCGGGTGCAGGTTTCAATTTTGCAGGTTAGGTTCAAGTGTGGATTGAGTTTTTCCTGACCCACACATCAGCAACCCCTACCCTTCCCTTGGCAAGAAGTGCGCCCTTTACCCTGTATGGCCTTGCCTCACCTTGACCCTAAATATGATCACTTGTGCCTCATAGGTCCCCTATTGAAATCACAGATTGATCTCTTGCTTGACCCATATAACTAGTATTAAACACAGATACCTGAACTTAACTTACTTGCTCTAATTACCACCCAAGGAACAAAATACACTACAAGTTTTTAAACTGATAAAGGATTGTACTTCAATATGGCTCCATCTAGCCAACTCCATACCCTTAACCCCTTGTTAAGTTTAACCCAACTGTGAGTATCAATAAATAAAACTTATGGGTCTTCACGTTCTTTGTTCTTGGTCCCAAAGACCATTGGAACCAAAAAACAGCATGCTTGTTTTATTGTCCTGGTAATACAGCCTTAGCAGAATTTACCCCTCAGTAGTACAAAAGAGATACTGTATGGATAGGAATTATAATTAACTGAGGGGCCCTAATCCAACAAGGGAGCTCAGATGAAAGACATTCTGGTGGAACCAGTGAAGAGATTGGTGAACTGTGTCCCTCCAGATACTGACAGAGCTGCTCAAAATACATCTCACTGCTCTGGGTATTGACTGATTGTCAGCTGGAACAAACCGAATATCCTTGTTCAGTAAAGGACCACACGAGATGTGGGTGCAGTGTTGCCACTTCATACCCTTTAATAATATCAAAATATAAAACCCAGAGTCAACAGGTCATTAATCATTACAATTATGCTGCAATCTGCTTTTGTTTTTAATTAGCCATGCTGACACTCTGAACTGACTACGAAGAAGCCCAGCAGCATTTGGATTTTATATATGGTTAGTAATAAAGGGATAAAGTGGTGACCCTACCTGGGAGCACAGCCAGCAGTCTGATGGCTATCATAGCAGTGCTGGGAATTTAGCAGTGTAAATGCACTAAGCTAATCGACAAGGAATTGGATTAGTGATCATTCCGTTTTTTGTTTTCTGTAAAAGAACCTCACTAAGTAAATTGCAGTTTAATCTTAGTCAGTAAATGGGTGCAGGACATGTGTATTTAATATCCGGAGGGCAGATCGACTACTAGTCGTTGTCTGTGCTAGTGAGTACAACCACAATGAGGATTTGCAGAATATTATGAAATTTAATGCAGCTTGCAAATCTACCCAAAGACTGTGCTCATCTCTCCTTCTGCCATTTAATTAGCTTGTACAGCACAGTTTTATGAGCTTTTCTTGGGAACAGGGCTGAAGAGTGCAAGGCTGATGGCTTAACATTTCTCGGATATTGCTGGTTAACCCATTCGCTGTTAGATATGGCACAGAGTGCAATTTGCTACAAGCACCTAATCAAACAGCATGCTTAACCGTCTGAGTTTCAAAGAAATTTTGCCCTGGAAGCTCCTGCTACTGGCTCCAGAGGGACTGACTTCTAGAAAAGTTGGCCCAACTAAAAACTCATCACCATACTCCATGCCAATGTCTTATCTAACTGGTCAACCTTACACATGGTTGAGTAAAGTCCACCTGATCCATTGGATCAGCCCATGTCCTAATGTGGAATTGCAGACCCCTACAGTTCCTAGTCAGGAGAAGATCCAAGGAACCCACAAAAACTTGATGGCTCCTGTGGATGAATGCCCCGATGTAAAAGTGCCTAGGGTTGCTGAATGTTCTTAGGTGTATCTATATCTATTATCTATTTATCTTTGAAAAGTGCAAGGTGTCTGTTTGAATTTACCCTCAGATAAATATTGTTTTTCATTTTCATTCTAGTGCAAAAAGCAGATGTGTGTGGGAAGCCTTTAAAGGAGAAGCAGACCCTAAAAATGCCATATTTTATATACTGAACTTATTGCACGAGGCTAAAGTTTCAGCTTGTCAATAGCAGCAATGAGCCAGGACTTCAAACTTGTCACAGGGGGTCACCATCTTGGAAAGTGTCTGTGACACTCACATGCTCAGTGGGCTCTGAGCAGCTGTTGAGAAGCTAAGCTTAGGGCTCGTCACTAATTATCCAGCAGAAAATGAGGTTGGTCTGTAATATAAGCTGATGCTACAGGGCTGATTATTAAATTCTGATGCTAATTGCACTGGTTTCTGTGCTGCCATGTAGTAATTATCTGTATTAATTACTAATCAGCCTCATATTGTAACATTTCTATTCTATGTGTACTGTATATTGTGAGTGGGTCCCTAAGCTCAGTAAGTGACAGCAGCACAGATAATGTGCAGTGAATCAGCAGAAAAGAAGATGGGGAGCTACTGGGGCGTCTTTGGAGACAAAGATCTTAACTGCTAAAGGGCTGTGGTTGCCTTGGGCTGGTACAGAAACCCAAAACATAATGTACAACATTTATAGCTACTTCTTTAGTTAGGCTTTAGTTCTCTTTTAATTGGGTGCTTATCCCTTTAAATCCATATCTATTTAGCACAATTAGTGCATTCCTTCTGCTCTGTACCTAATTCCCATCCCTTCTCCGAGCAGTGGACAAGCAGCTCCTTTAGCAGCAGGTTCTGATCACTGATTCATTTTCTGCTCCCTGGGCAGTTTTCCGTTAGTAGAAAAGCTTCGCAGAGAGCATCTTTTAGGTTTCCAAACAAAAGTTAGAAGTCGAAGGCTCCCATATCTGGGGGATAGAGAGAATGCTGAATGGAGGAAATTGGATGACAGCACATTGCTCTTTTTACGGAGGTTTTCATTGTACCTGCAGCAATGTAAAACCATGATTAATAGGAACTCGGTCGCAATATACCCGTTGCACACGTTGGAACTTGCACTGCGCACAGCCAATACTTCTGAGCAGCAGGAGATCTCTGTAGCTGCAATAGAGAACTGGATAAACACAAATGCTCCACATATAACACAGGCCTCAGTTACCCTAGAGGGGTGGTTAGTATGGTGTGATAGTAGCAGATTTTTTTTACTTATTTACTTATCTGGATGCCCCCTGTTCTTTTGTTGCCATAATTATCCTAGCCACCCAGCAGCTGCTTTCAAGTCATAACGGTAGATGAACAAGAGAGGGGCTCATTGGAAAAATAAGCAATGCAAAATATGAAAGCCAGTCTCTGAAATTTTTGGTTACTGGGGTCGATGACCCTGACAGCTTGAAAACCTCCCCAGCTACAACCTACAAGAAGCCAATAAAGAACTGGACATCTAGTAGGTTCCAAAACCTACCAAATAAAAATAACGAACTGAATGAGTCCATTTATAACATACTAAAACGTATTTAAACTGAGCTTATTCTTTATGTCCAGACTGCTCTGGTTGATCGGAACACGTGAAGATGGGCCTCATCCACAATTAAAAAGGTTAAAACACTCGGAAGGTGTTAGGCACCCCCCTCCCCTATTTGATTGTAGTCACTTACCTGCTCATGCATTTTTTTTAAGAAGGGCCAATGCAAATTGGACATTACGGGGGTTATTCATCAAAATCCGATTTATCTAAACATTTTCTGCTACAATCTCCGATCAAATCGCTCTGGTTTTTTTACGCTTATTTATTATTACATAAAAATTAGCTTTGCAGGAAAAAATCTGATTTTCGTGGATTTTTTGGGATTTTTCACCTGAAAATTCAGATTTTTTATGATTTATGCCCGAAAACTCAGAAAACTTCTGGGGATTACACGAAAAAATCATTGGAACTTCTCACACTGGCTTATATGCAACCTCGACAGGTCTGAGATGCCGGATTTTCTGATTCTGACTTTTCCATCCTTGGGGTTTAATAAATTCTGAAAAATTTGTGATTTTTTAAAAGTCAGATGTTATAAAAAAAAAATCACACATTTTTACCACCCTAATATTCTCAGTTCAAATACAATTTTTACATAAAGACATTATCAGAACTGGTTCATCTTTAATGTCTTGCACGTACAGTATGATTCAAGTTTGTAACAGATTTACAGGGGAATGTAATAAAAGTTGGTAACGGAAAAAATATTCTCAATGCGAAAAGTTATGCCTTTGCGTGAACAAATTTTGCTTTGTGTGAATTTAATATAGCTTTTGCGAACCCGGAAACTGTTTATCGACCACTTCTGACCGTTGGCGAATTTTATATTTTGCGCCAATTCTCAGTAAATGTAATAAAACTACTTACTGAAGAAGTCGATATGTTTGGTCCAAAAGATTACGACACCTTCAAGCACTTCTTAAGAGTGCAATTAAAATTCGCAGTTAGCTTGGTGGGTCCCTAGCAAAGTATGCCTGCATGCAGAAATAACTCTGAGTTAAGCAGTTTTTATCGTAAATCTGTCCTTATCATTTAAAGGAACAGTAACTTCAAAAAATGAAAGTGTTTTAAAGGAATGACCATATAATGTACTGTTGCCCTTCACTGGTAAAACTGCTTCAGAAACACAACTATAGTTTATATAAACAAGTTGCTGTGTAGCCATTCAAGCACAGGATAACATATAAGTTCTGTAGAATCAATTGTATACTACAGAGCGTATCTGTTATCTGCTGTGTATCCTGTGCCTTTTGTCCTTTTTTAGCTTTCTATGGCTGCCCCCATGGCTACACAGCAGCTTGTTTATATAAACGGTTGTAAAATTTCTGAAACAAACACACCAGTTTCACCAGTGCAGCACAACAATTTTACATTATGTTTACATTACTTTAAAAGACTCATTTTTTTGGTGTTACTATTCCTTTAAGAAAAACCTAAAAAAATTGTTTTGATTTTTTTTTTAAATAAAAGTCAAAATAAATTTGCTTTCAGAATAAATTATTTTGCTGGCCATACACAGGCCTGGGTACAGGGCCCTCAGTAAGGCCTTTCTGACCAATATTTTGTATTTAATTAGCCAGATTTCTGAAACTCCACTTGGACTAGTATTGCATAGTCTAAAGAGGTTCCGTTGGCTCACTCAATCAATTTGGTCAAATGAACAGGTCTCACCCTGTGTTTCCTTACCTTCCCTCACCTTGCTCCATGGGGAAGTGAATGGTTCTGCCAATTGAAGTGCTTTCCAGAGAATCTGTGTCCCACCCACTATGGAAAACTGTAGGACTGGGAGTCCCAGACTCAATTACTTCCCAATCTAAAAAGTTAAGGGTGCATAACATTGTGAGGCAGTGTTGCAAAATGGTTTGTAGAGTGTACCTTTTCTGCAAAAACTCATCTGAGTGAGCTCATGACAAAAAGAAGGGTATACGGTGAAAACCTTAGATTTACACCCCCTGATTTTATCATATTTCCAAATTGTGCTTCATCCAGTAGGTATCCAACATCCCTTGGTGGCTGGAGGTTGAGCAGTCATGGAACTCAACTGCATCAGCAAGGTCTCGAAGTATGGTCTAAGCAGCATTGGCCAAGAATCTCCAGAGGAACCTGAAGCAATATCATAGGCTAACTGGGCCATGGGGACTGCCAATGTTAAGGCATGACTTTATTTAGAAATGTGCAATACTTTGAGCCCATATTTAAAATCCAAGATTAGTTCAAGGCCCTCTTTAGCCAATAATAAGGTCACAGATATAGGAAAATGTTGCTCTATCAGCCGTTCCAAGAGTATAGCTAGGCCAGTAAATGAATGATCACCCAAAGTCTCATCTTAATTGACCTACAGTTGGGACTACCAACATATCAAGGGATGTTTATATCCATAATCCCACAACCTTACTCTAAACTGCATTCAAGCTAGACCTCCAAGTATGTATTCTTGGAGTCCCTAGCCCCACAGTCTTTGAAGCACTGCCCTAAACCAATGCAACTGGAATAGGGATACAAACAGTTCATACTTCTCACATAGGGAAATCAGAAGACCTCAAGATTCCTGTAGAACCACTTAATGTAATTTGAATTCAGCTGACTCAGGACATTATCAGTTTCACATGACATTTTCCCTCACTGCCTCTATATCTTAATCAGTAATACACAGAAAATGGATCCTGTTCATCAGCCCACTTAAATTTTTTTCATGGGTATTTTTTTTCTTAATTAAAAACAGTGAATTTAACTGAGAAATGAACATCCATTGTTTTTATAAACTCCTTCTCCAGATGAGTTCTGAGCTTCAGGGGAATGTGCTTAATTTCTTACTCTTTAAATTGTTCCTTAATGGAAGTAAAACTTACTGCAACCAGCTGCCGCCTGGGTTTTCTTTCTTATTTTTTTTTTTGAAGGAACCCCTCTTGTGAATCATACATTCTCTCCTTTAATTCCTCTCACCTGAATTAACAGCTTTAATAAACTTCCCAGAATGCTTTCCCTAGCTCCTTTGCTTCCACTCTCTTTTGAATTTTGTTACTTCAAAACGAGATCTGAAAGCCTCGATATCCCTTTGATACAGTATGAAGCTTAAATTCCCATTTACTTACTAATAGAGGAAGCTGCGAATATCAGGTATTTCTATGACAGAATAGAAATGGCATCACTAGGTACACCATAGCCCTATTAGCACAGACTGAAAGACAATCCAATAGGTATTGTAATTATTTGACTTTGGAAATGTATTAGGGGTCATTCTGGATGAAAATTTTTAACCTAAATGCAACATTTTCTCCCATAATTCCATCTTTTATACTGTCCTATGCATTCGCATCTAATGCAATTTAAACGACTCAGTGTGTTTTGATGCAATTCAGGTGCAAGGTGCACCTAGCATTTTATAGTTGGGTTTCGTCACTTCCAGAGGATGTGCCAAAAATTGCCCTTGAATCTGATTCACTGATCACAAGTTTGGTGCAACTATAGACACAGCCTACTATACCGCCTTGTCCAGGGTGGCAGTGGCTTTAGGGCTGCTCTGTGTTGAAAGCAACAGTTTTGCACCGCTCATTAGAAGAGGCAACATGAACACATTTGAAAACACGTGAGCACCAGAACTTGCAAAAGTGTTTCTAAATTACACCTATTCTTTCTTTGCTCCTCTTTTTGTATATATGATGCTAGTGACTGGGGTAGGGGCAATATGATACACTCAGAAAGTAAAGCCCTTGTACTGATGTGCTAGCCAAAACCTTGCCAACACAGTCTTGTAACTGAAGCACAAGGTGACTGCTGGGCTCTGCTGCTCCCTGTAAATATATTGATTAAAACAGCTCATATGTAAAACCCTGCTTCAAGTAAATAAACCATTTTCATAATAATATACTTTTTTAGTAGTATGTGCCAATGGGTAATCATAAATAGAAAATTGCCATTTTAAAAAATAAGGGCCGCCCCCTGGGATCCTAGGATTCACAGTGCACACAAACAAACCATACTTGTTAGGTCACATGATCCAATTAACAGACAGAGTTGTGTCTTTTGCTTCCATACGTCTTCCTGTTACAGTTAGAGCTGCAGTATTTCTGGTCAGGTGATCTCTAAGGCAGCACACAGACCATAGCCAAATGTTGGTTCAAGGCAAGAGATGTAAAAGGGCAATATTTACTTAAATATATAGACCAGTTTTGTAAGATTCTTTAATATGCTACTTAATTTGATATAAACTATCTGTTGCTAGTATTCATTTTGGGGGTATAGCTTTCCTTTAAGAATGAGACCTAAGACAGAACAACACTATGGAATGCTTTAATTTTAACCCAAAATTCCTTGAGCTCTTTTTGCATGTGACCACCCTCCAATATTAAATTAGCTTTAACAGGATGTTGGATGATATGTAGAAAAGCTATTGGTCTGATGACTGCTGCAAAGTATTCTTACCAGCTTAACTGCCAACACATGTTTTTCCTCCCCATTTCATCAGCAGGACAGACTCTAAATAGTGATGGGCGAATTTGTCACGTTTCGCGAATTTAAAGAAAAGTTTGCGAAATGCTGAAAAATTCTCGAAATGCGAATTTTGACAATCGCGTCAATTTTGACGCCCTCATTAAAGTCAATGTGTGTCCGATTAATTTTCCTGACGCATGTCCAATTTTTTTTTGACACTGCTAATTTTCGCTGGCAAATTTTCATCACAGTTTATCGAATTTATTCACCGGCGGCGAAATTAGGAAATTCAAAGCGAATTTGTGTCTGTCGAATTTATTCGCCCAGCACTAATTCTTAATAAGTTTTTCCCCATATAAAGAGTTTGACCTAAAGACTTACCTTCCAGGATTTGAATGTCTAAAGCTACCATGCCAAGATTATTTAACAAGAAACAGATTACAGCTGCACAGAGATGCCACTCTTAGATATGCAGCCAACCAACATAATTTCTCTGCATATTGCAGAACACATATAACATTTCAGCAAACACTGTGTGATCATATAATCTCATTTCATCTTATAAACAAGGAAAACAGTAGATCTCCAGAGCAGTTGATTCAGTACATATATCAGTAACAGTCAGTGCACTGAGTTTACAATATATCCCAGCCTCAGTCCATCATTCTGATTCCCCCTAGTCAGTATTTCATCCCAGTGCAACCATCATCTAAAGGGATAAAGATGCAGTTGACTATATTTTAAAATTACAACTACAGAATAGTAGGAACTGGCTCATGCAAAGGCCACTCATCAATATGCAAAAAAGCCGAATAAGAGCAATTGCACTATAGGAAATTTGGAGCTACAAATAGTAGAGTTTTAAACACTGGTGGTCCAATCCTATTGATAACTAGAGAAATGTCCAAAGGTGGAAGAAGAACCTGCAATTATTATCCTAAAAGGTGATATTACTATTTGTTTCAGCAGGTCACAGATTATAGACTAAATCAAGCCTCTTAATGTGCCATAGTCATAAACTTATGAAGAACAAGGCCATCACATTGTCATATTTAAATTTAAATATTTTAGATGTGTGGTGTTCAATATTCTAAGAGTCAATTTGCAGTTGGACTTTGTTATTCTTTTGATGTACCTAGTATCCTATTTTATGATGTAGCTTTTATTTCCAAATTACATTGTTTACGCTGCAAATAATTTACTCAACCATATAAAATGTTATTCCTGAGTACAGTATATATTTTTCTAGATGTAATATTGGTATGTATGCAGCCATCTCAGGTCATTGTGCCTGATCCTGAGCTTTCTGAAATAGACAGCACTTCATGAAGGAACTGTTTTCAGATAAGCTATTATTTCTCCGGCTCAATGTAACTGAAGGAGTCGCATAAATATAACACACACACACACACACACACACACACACTGCTGGGAGGATGGGGTTTTTTTTTTCCCTGGACATTGCAGTTTTCAGAAGCCAATTGCTGGGCAGGATTTGACAAGGCAATCAGGCAATCGCCTGAACCCTACCTATGACATCACCACCTTCCCAGTGATGTCACTACCCTTCCTGGAGTTACCCACAGGGACATATGGCAACACCAGTAAAGGGAGGAGGTTGATAACACAGTGCAGCAGTAGAGAGTGACTGATGTTTATCAGAGCCCAAGTCACATGACTGGGGTCACCTGGGAGCTGCACTATCTAATTGATGTGTTTTGAAAAAAACAACCAGACTGTGGTTTAAATGGCCGATTAGATATTGAATATAGGATGGTCTGAATGTAATGTTAAATGTTAAATATACTGCTAACAATATAAATCAAGCTTTAGGTTGGCATTAGGTTAGAGTTTTTGTGTGCAGGATCAGTGACCCTGGCAATCAGATGGCATTTTAAATTTTATGCTAGAGAGAGGGGCTAAGGAAAAAGAAATTAAGGTCAACTGTAAAAGATCTTAGAATGTTGTTGGCTACATCACACTTGAAATTAATTTTAAGGTGAATTTTTTATTTGATTTTTTTGAACCATGAAAAAAAAGTGCTTCCTAATTTATGGAAGAGGCAGAGAAAATAAAAACAAAGAGAAAGTCAAAAGCAAAGAGATAAGTGATACAATGAACATTGTATTCATGATCAAAGCCTGCTCCAATATGCAGCAAATTCATATTGTGAATCAGTTGGCTGTTAGGGGAATTGCCCAGGGATATCTCAGCTCTTCGGACTGTTCTACTTTTAAATTGTGTTGATTGGAGAACGAATACATTAACTGCTCCCAAAATAATCCTCGCTCTGCAAAAAATGCTAATCCTTTACATGTGTAAACCTAGTATGTTTGTGCAGAGGGTAAGATCAATCAAGCTCTAACTTTATCTTGTCTGCTGGATCACTAAACTGGATCTCCATATGGAGGCACAACCTGAAACACAAACTGAGCTGTGCCTTGCCTGTATGAATTCTTTATATATACTACATATACCAAACTACAGAGATAAAGAGAACGATAAATAATCTTAATAGCCAACGTAAATGGTAATTAGGAACATTGTAATACACATGTCATCAATGTATCACCTGAGTGGGCACATGTGAGCCATTGTCTCTGATATAATACCATATTGTGTATTTTGTCTGGTGGCTCATTTGAAAATAAAATTAAGCAGTGTCAAAAGAGCTCAGCAGCAGTTTCCCCCAATCCCCCAGAAACCAAGGTTAACAATTGTATATAATGAATGCCTGGCTAGTTGCTTTTTGTTTTATACAATTTCAATTGTGGCTGTTCAGATGTCATACTTTCATATATTCAAAAATGCTACAAAATACCACTGTAAACTTTGGAAAATACTTTCTATAGAACACTAAGAGCAAATTGAATGCAGAACATCTTGAGTATAGAGGTCTTTTTTCTATAACCTGATGGCACCATTAGTCTATTCATGTTGCTTTCTTTATCTTTATGAAGAGGGAAAGTTATGGGTCTCTAGCTTCTGAGCAATAATATATAGGGATGTCTAAGGCACATTGTTTGAATATAGTGAAGAGAAATGGGCACAAACAAAAAGAACTCCCATTTTTGGAATCTTTTGACTGTATCTCTTGAGGTTTACCAACTTCGCAGTCTCTCACTGGAACTGGGTTCTATCTGGTCTACAGTCATCAATGTTCCTTGAGTTAAGCATAAAATCTGGCCAATACTGTGAACCCCAACATATTGTATCCAAACCTGCACACATTGGCCTTCAAATTGATAGAAGCCTGGTGCACAATGATGGAGGGATCGGCACCCTTTATATCCAACAGGTACAAAAAGTCACTGCCACACGTGGCAGATATAAGCAGGGCCCAGCCCTTGTGATTTGTTAGTGAAAAACAACAACGTTTTGGGGTTATACCCCTTTGTCAAGTATACTGTGATGGGTCAATATACTAAGAAGCATCTCGAATTTTGTTTAGTTCCACAGAGTGTGGAAATATCCACCAAAAAATATAATAGCCCACAACAATAAAAAGTTATTTTTCGGAAATGATGCATAGGATGTTTTGTTGCCAGGGTAAATACATGTCACTTCCACTAGTTACATTTTGTCTCCCACCATAGCGCAGATTCACATGTCCCATGTGCAATAGCCCTTAACACCAGGGAGCTGATTTATCAACTTGATAATTTTTACTGCAGTTTGATCAGCGTCTGAATGAAGGGTCCAAGGCCCACCGGGCTTCTAACACAGGGCCTTAACTCCACTCCTGGCCCCCCTGCCCCAGCCGCAACCCCCCTCTGGTGCCACCATACATACCTGTTCTCTCCATCGGGGCCAGTGGAGGCCAAGATCAGAGGGGACTATGGGACAAATTCACTAAGATTCATAGTTGCCCCAGCGTGCGATTCGCCGCACTTCGCCAGGCGTATTTTCGCCAGCGCTACGCAAATTCACTAAAATCCAAAGTTGCGCTGAGGGGAAGCATAAGGTTCTGAAATTGCACTAGAGTTAATTCGCCAAGCAAAGCGAAGTTACGCTAGCGATGCTTAATTTGCATACGGCGCCAAATTCAAGTTACAATGGAGGTATATGTAGCAGCACTACACAAGCCTGGGAAACCTTCAAAACATCAAATAAAATTTTTATTTTGCCCTACACATGTGCCCACTGGATAGTTAAGGTGCCATGAGTTAGGAAATGTAGGGGGGAAGGAGGGTAGCCCCAAAAAAAATTTCGATCTTTTTCAGCTATCACCCATAAAAAAAGAAAAAAACGCTAGCTTTCTTTGTGACTTAGAAAAATGTTTAACTTTTTTTAACGCAATCCCTATCTACTCTATTGCACTTCGCCTGGTCTGAGGTGGTGAAGAAAGTCTGGCATAAAAGGTAGCGTTCAGAAAAATGCGCGTCAGTGAATTTGCGTAGTTATGTCCGTTGCGCAAATTCACCAGGCGCAAGGGTGCGAAGTAACACTAGCGAATTTACGCCAGCGTCCGTTAGTGAATCGGCGAATTAACGAAAATGCGCTACGCTAGCGAATTAACGCTAGCGTTAGGTGATTCGTCCTTTAGTGAATTTGCCCCTATGTGTAGGCGACAGAAGGGTGCAGGTCAGGGCAGTGACGCCTACGAGGACCAGGGCCCACGGGTTTTCACCCGGTGACCCGCTGGCCCAGTCTGATTCTAATTTGGTCTATTTGTGCTAAAACTTAAATATTTCATATTTCATAAGCACACAAAATTAAAAAACTTGAATGTAAAACATCTGCATCTAAATGCTTATGAGTTAATGTAGAGGTCAATAGGGCTTATTTACTTTCACAAGTGCAGTTGGCAGCATGCATTTTCCTTGCAGTGAGTTGAGTCTAAAAGCACTTTCATTAAAGTTAATTGCCACCAGGTGACCTGCTGGGATGTCCAGGGTTCCCGCAGCACAATTGCTCTTAAATAATCTGTGAAGATGATACTTGCACACTGAACCCTGGAAATTATGCCACTGAACACTGGAATCAGGCTTCTAAAAGCTCATTGCATGGTTGTGTCCATTTTAGTGAATTTTGGTGGTAGGCTCAGTTCAATGGTGCCAAGAGAATTGCATGTATTTGTCTGCAGCAATGTAGGAATTTTGGGAAGAAATCGAGCATGGTGGGAAAAAACATGGTGGTTATGCTCAAAAGTGAACCTTGCTCACTGCATCTAGATATGTGAATGCACCCTAATGGACTTGTCAAAATGTACCGTGTAAGTAATTCAAGTTTTTCAGTATTTTTTAAAAACATTCTTTCTATTGTAAAACAACATTTGGGAATCTAGAGGAAAATAATGATGCAAAAAACAACATTTGGGAATCTAGAGGAAAATAATGATGCAAAAAAAGAAAAGGGAAATATAATCTATAAACTGCCATTCCACAGAATTTACAAATATTTAAATTTGTAATTTTTTTGGAGAGTTTGTAGACCCATTGAAAAGGAAAAGTAGAATAAAAATTCAATAATCTCAAGGGTTTTTTTCTATCAAGTTTTCTAGATCCAAGTTTTTTAATAAATAACTAGTGATGGGCGAATCTGCGCCGTTTCGCTTCGCCGAAAAATTCTCGAATTTCGCACGAAATTCGCGAAATGGCGAAAAATTCGCGAAACGGCGTGGCATCTCGTTTTTTCGACGCCGGCGCCCGTTTTTGATGAATTTTTTCCGCGAATTTTCGCGGGCGTTTCACAAATTTATTCGCCGCAAATTCGCGCCTGGCGAATAAATTCGCCCATCACTATAAATAACCAAACATTACAGTTTGGTAAAATTTCAGGTCTATTTGAATTAACTATAAAATCGAAAAATTTGAATTTTGATAAATAGGTCTCCTCAAGATGATATATTTTTAGGCATAGATATGTCTTTGTAGAGAGTAAGAAAATGCCCAGGGAATTCTCTTTGTTTTAAGGAGTAAAGTTTATGGCCCAGTTTATAGCAAGATAGTAAAATCCAAAAGCAATTTTTGCACATGGTTAAGACCTATCCATAACAGTAATAAAAGTAGCAGAGTGATCAGAGGTCTAGTAACCCATAACAACCAGTTGGATATTAGGTTAAAAAAAAATAACCTGTTATTGGTTTCTATCGGTCACTAGACGTTGCAAGCCTTTTGGGTTGAATAATATAAATTATTATTAAGAATAGGGATGCCTTTTCGCATTTGCATTTTTTTGCCAGTGGCTAATATTTTCATTTATATGTGCTAGAATTTAGCCATGTACATATGAAGCCATCAGGATTTCACATTTTGTCACACTGTGTCCAGACACCAGTTTTTTAGTGCTAAGTCCTGCCCCTAGATGATGCTAGAGTGCAATTTTTTCAGTACATTGCTTCTGTTGGACTAAGGCTACTGCACTCTAGCACCATCTAGAGGCAGGATTTAGCACTAAAAAATGGTGTCTGGCAACAGTGCGCCAAACAAAGCCCATTATTCTGCACTAGAATAACTATAGCAACTAAAAGCAATACCCAAATGCAAAGCTCTTTTATTGTCATCTAAATTTAGACAAATTTGCAATTAATAAGGTATGAGGTGTCTCTTTTCACATGGCTATTAGTTTACTGTCTGATCTAGAGAGTCCAGTGGCTTTTTAAAGACCAGGTCCAAACTATAACAACTAGAGATAACATTGCAGTCTCATATATTTTGATCAATCATAATGAATATCAGCATTAATGATAGTATTTCACTTGCTTCATTATTTGATTCATTTAGGATAAAATAACCATAATTACTCATTTCATTCTTCACGTATTGTAATTGGTGCTACAGAAGGAGTTGTAATTGTCTTCCTATAATTTCTTCTCAATACTTCCCGACCCAGAAATCGTCAGGATTCTCTCTGTAATAGCCCACCTTCCAGCGCTCCATCATGAATGGGAGAGGCAGCTACAAGGAACAATCTATACAGAGTGAGTTCTTATAATAGAAAGCTGTGTGATGGACTAGGATTTCCTAAAACAAACTGGAAAAGCAAAACAAGATACTGCAGAACTCGTGCTTTTGGGAGACAACATAATGAATGCTCTGACTACAACTCTGTAGCACATATTATATTATATTATACAGGTTTTCAGGATAAGGAGTCTGTCTGTAATTTGTACCTTAAGTACATATATATATATACTATATATCTTTGTGAAGATTCTCATTCATCCAGGTCATGGTATATCTGTAGAAATAAGTCAAATCAACTGGACTTACTGTGTTTTTCTTGAAGACCAGTCATCCCACTGGCTTTCTCAATTCAGAATGACTTGTAAATATAATTTTCCTGGAATAAATACCATGGAATGTTGCTCCAATCAGCATAATCTGTTTATCATAATCAGCAAGGATCTCATGAAGTTAGGTGTCAATTGTATTAGCATGGATGGAGCTTTGAGGTGTTATTAAAGGTTCCAGGGAGAGGTGCCAAAACAGCATTATTTGTAGCAGACAATAGATGTCGCAAACCCTCCCCCACCTCTATTCAAACTTGGCTTTTCAGTTTTTACATATACCATATATACTCGAGTACAAGCCGTCCCGAGTACCTATTTTTACCTCCAAAAACTGGGAAAGCTTATTGACTCGAGTATAAGCCTAAAGTGAGAAATGCAGCAGCTTCTGGTAAGTTTCAATCAAAAAATTTAGGGTTTCTGCTTCCATTGGAGGTGCTGGCGTCTCGTTTTTGGATGCCGGCGACCATTCTTGGACGCCGGCGAATATTCTTGGAGACTATTCTTGGACGCCGGCGACTATTCTTGGACGTCGGTGACTATTCTTAGGCGCCAGTGACTATTCTCACCTTAGGCTTATACTCGAGTTTCTGCGCTTGACCCGAGTATAAGCCGAGGTAGAGTTTTTCAGCATATTTTGGGGGCTGAAAAACTCGGCTTATACTTGAGTATATACGGTACATATTTTTTAACACCTCTTTTAAACCAGTCGCTCTGACCAAAGAATGAGAATTACCTCAACGTTTCGGCTAAAAGCCTTTCTCAAGGGGAATTCCCCTTGAGAAAGGCTTGGGGTAATTCTCATTCTTTGGTCAGTATATCCGCTTCCTTTAGCCTGTGATTGCACCAAGGTGGCCATGTACCTGTATTACAATACTTATCATATTGAATTGATTTTCATGATATTACTTGCCAAATCGACTTTCAGATGTATTGTAATGTTATAATATTTCTGCATTATTGTCTTAATACAATCTTTTTAAAAATACCACCTTGTATGTTCATTATTTTTGAGTGCAAGCCCGTATTTTAATATTTTGAACCAGTTAATGCCTCAGTGTGTTGCTGGGTTTAAAGCAGACAGGGATGTGGTGTTTATTAAAAATCCTGCTACGTTTTTCCGACACCCCAGCTATTGTCTGCCACACACAATGCTGTTTTAGCACCTCTCCCTGGAAGGTTTAATAACACCTCAAAGCTTCAATTTTGCTAATACAATCAACACCTAATTTTAGCGGATTATGATAAACAGATTATGCTGATTGAAGCAACATTCCAGGCTATTTATTCCAGAACGATTTTATTTACAAGTTATTCTGAATTGAGAAAGCCAGTTGGAGGACTGGTGAAACAAGTCAAAAGTCCAGTTGAAGCAGTGCTCATACTTTGGTAATGCAAGGTCTACTTGTAGTGATGATGTCCTATTAGGATTTACATTCATAAAAGCATTGTTACAATTCTGTTCCATGGAAAATATTAATTAAATATTGATTTATGAGAAAATATATATTGCTAACAAACAACTATTTTTTAAGTAACAACTTAAATATCTGAATGAAAAGCATGAAACAGGAGGGCAATTTAAACAAACTATTTGTTGAAAGTGTCTAGAGATCTACTGATCACCAGCTAAAGGTCTACTGATCTACTGATCCCAATCTACCTTTTGTGCACCCCTGATATACAGTATCATTTACACATTTATCAAACCCAATAGACTGGTTTTGCCTCCAATAAGGATTAAAGGACCAGTAACATCAATTTTTTTTTAAATTCGTTAGTATAGAACGGAAAAATAACACAAAGACAAATTCAACTTTAATTATTTTATTATTTATTAAGAATAAGATTTTAAGAAAATAAAACTTTTGCAAACTGAGGTTGTGCATTTAACCATGGGCGTGTAATGGCCTTGAATTTTGGCATGTAACCCCTGGCCATGTAGACCAGTTTCTGACACGCGTCCAAATTTTTTTGACGTGGCAGATTTTTCGGTGCAGTTTTGCGTTTTCATTCACCGGCAGCAAAACACAGAAATTCACAGCAAATTTGTGCCTGGCAAATTTATTCACCCATCACTACAGTCCTGACCTAGAAAATTTTAAGCACAATTGTTTCAAACTCACAACAAAACCCAAGGAAAATCAGGCATGTTTTGACACATTGGCCTCAATTACATCTGCTGCATCTCCATCTCATGGCCATAGTTACCATGGAAATATGGGGGAAATGCTGTGTTTTGGGTAAAGAACATGACAACAAATTTGCATCTGAAATTGCACGTTGCACACTGCACTTGTGGTCCCCTAGTATCATGATCAAGGCTGCATAGCACAGGGAGAGACCAAGGCAACATGAGATGGATGGTGAGTTCCATGGGTTATTTTGGAGTTATGAATCATTATTTTACCTCCACGATGGTACAGAAAGCCTTACACATTATGAACATACATCAGTGTCCAACCTAATGCATAGATCTCACTTAAATGAACACAATAGCAATGTATCATCATCTTAACCCCAATTGATACTGATTGGCTTGTATTAGCCATATCTGCACTTGAACCTGCTAAATGACATAGACATTAATTTAGGTGACATCGTTCTCTCATTGTGTATGCATCAATCACATCACTTTGGTGGGCAGATGGGTAAGCACTCTTTCTTACTGATTCTATGAAATATCAGAAAGTTGTGTTAGCTGCTCACTCTAAATGATGTCACAAACTAACACAAAGGGAAGTCTGGATGGCATGTTACATAGACTATATAGAAGTGATAGGGCTAAGGCTAGATGCCCCACATTAACCTTGTGAGCTAACAGTTGGTCTTGAAACGAGCATTGTCTACAAACAACTTAATTTAATTACAATCATGTTTGCTTCTGATTATCCACACTTCTTTAGTACTTGAGAACTGGCTATTGCCAAACCCTAACACTGTGGCAGTGGTGGCAGATTTTCAGCATAACTGAAAGTAGATCCACCATTGAAGGTTGAACATCAACCAAGGTTCTGCTTAATTTGTGTAACTACAAGATCGAGTAATATTCAAATGACTGATAGTAAAGTATGATGAGAAATGGTAAATATAGGGATGTCCAATGGCCAATAAATTTTAGTAGAACTAATAATTTTGTAAAAACACATAGCCAGGTGCATTTGACAACTAAAACCACTTGCAAGGAACATCTTTTTCCCAAGACATGGCTTAGTCGCTTCAATTTTAATTTGAAGTAATTGTTGAGAAAAAGTCTTCTTTGTTTGTCTTTTGCCTCACAAAAACATACTGTATGATATGTCATTGTGTAATGGTGAAACAATAACTCCCAACTCTTTCCCATATCTCCTCTCCCTCTGTTCCTACTGTAGCCTGTTTGTCTCTGGCATTAATCCTGAGCTGCCAGCGTGTTTAAATTAAAGAATAATAGAGCTGCAGAGGCATAAGCTTGCGATGATGGGAAACGTGTTTGTCTGTTAAGAAGCAATTTCAGTGAAAATTAACTCAATTTCATGAGAAATAGCAAAACTCGCCATAAGCTGTCAGATCCCTGAGGCCAGTAAAATTACTTCATCAGACTTGACTTGCTTAAATTAAACAAGTAAGCATCCTGTTTTATTGGCAAGGTGATGCTGGCTAAATTAGCTGAATGTGTATACAATGGGGTGCCATATTCTTAAGGTGCACTGAGATAGGCAAAATGGAGCTATTTGTGGGATCAAATATACCAGGATTTAGGATAACTATAGTACTCAAAACCTAGGGGCAGATTTATCAAGGGTCAAAAAAAAACCTCGAATTTGACCCTCGAATTCAACCCTCGAAGTAAAATCCGAATTTGAATATTGAAATCGAAGGATTTTATCGCAAAAGCTTTGATCGAACAATTTGAATGATTTTAAGCGACCGATCGAAGGATTTTTATTCGACCAAAAAAAATGTACAAAAGTGCTGGGGAAGGACCCATAGGCTAACATTGGACTTCGGTAGCTTCGAGACAGTACTTCGATTATTGAATGGTTGAATGGTGAATGATTTTTACTTCGAACCGTTCGAATCATTCGATTCGATTGAATTTGACCAATTCGATGGTCGAAGTACCCAAAAAATTTTTTCAATATTCGAATATTTTTTTATTCAAACTATTCAATCGAGCTTAGTAAATCTGCCCCCTAGTGTTTGTGTTGCCTTATATGCTTCCATTAATAGAACATAAATTCAGTTGGTCACTTATTGTGAAATCCAGTTTTTTTTCCTTGGCACTTGCCAATCTACTATACAGGGGACCCTCCCCATTTTACACACCAACCACCCCAATACTTACCATGATCCAAGTGTTTCAAAAAAATCTTAAGTGGTCCAAGGGCCACAGCCAGTTTGTCACTATAGATACCATTCTGGGGAAACTTCTCCCACATTTTCCTCACTTCCAGAGATAGCCCGATGAGCTTCGGGGGGGGGGGGGGGTTAAACTGTTGTGGACTATACTGGACCACAGTGATATCAAACAGTTCCAAACCCTGAGTGATAGTCATAATCTTCCACGGTCCATGTTATTTAGATATTTGCAACTTAGGCATGCTCTTTATGTCCAATTACTCTCCCAGAAAATATGATTACACCTATGATTACGTGTGTTAAGACACGAAACGCACTAGGAGGAGAAATGTTGGGGAAATAAAGTCACTTTTTACTTCACCGCTGGCCTCTGGTTTGGGGAAGTGCACGCAACAGTTTGAAGTGTTTTGTCGGCCAGGCCTCCATAAGCTACGGGTTTGGGGTGTCGCACCTGAGCCAGAGTCGTTGATCGGTGAGTAACCTGATTTGAATGCCTATGAGAGTAACAACTTAAGCAACCGGTCCGGGGCACATACACCTGGACCCACACAGTTATAGGGTGAGCGCTCATAAGAAGGATTTCTGTATGTTAAAAATATTGGCTGAGGGGTTAGAGAACATCCCAAAAAGTTTGTTCACAAATATATATGCTCTTTATGCCCAATCACCCTCCTGGACAATTACCTTGGTAGAAATCACTCTTAAAACCTACTTACGAAGGGAGAATCTCACCAAACCTTTATCTTGATTCTAAATTATTATGTGGCGGGCTTGTCCTGACCCACTCGCAAGGGCACGAGAAAGATGGTTTAGAGATATGCCTGAGCTTACAGAGGATATTTGTGTTGAAGTACTGAAACAGAGACCTGATATCACAATATCAATCAGAGATAGATACATTCAAATTAATTTTTTGAACCAGGTTTACCTCAACCCTTATTGGCTGGCAAAGATAAATACAAATGTTTCCGATATTTTTATGTGAATGTGAGGTTGGGACATATTTACATGTGTTTGCCTGTTTGGGACTGACCAATTAAGGTTTTTGGAGAAAAAATATAGAATATAAATTCTCTCAAGAATTTTATCTCTGATGGTTTGTCTGCTTGGAAAAGTAAAAAATTGTGGACTTGGACACTACGAAACTCTTTGCTTTCTTCAACTTCTCTACTATGCCAAAAAGGCAATTTTTTGGGATTTTCCATTCTATTCTATTTTTCTGATATGCTAATCTTGCAATCTTTAGTTCTCAGTTAAACCTGATTAATGTTTCCAGATAAATATAGCGATGCATCTGTTTATAATGTGCAATAAGCATGTTCAGCTGAGTGTCACACACTGGGGTCAGCCTCTCAACCAACAGAAAATGATTTTTAGACACTTTCCTATCCCTAATCCATAACACAGGAAATTAGATTTTATTTCAGAGAGGAGAATTATTTTGTTACTTGATATTATCTACATTTAAGGACGCTTCAGAGAATACAAATTAAGTACAGGTATGGGACCTGTTATCCAGACTGCTTGGGACCTGGGGTTTTCCGAATAAGGGATCTTTCTGTAATTTGGATTTTCATAACTTAAATATACTAGAAAATATATGTAAACAATAAATAAACCCAACAGGATGGTTCTGCTTCCAATGAGGATTAATAATATCTTAGTACAAGCTACTGTTTTATTATTATGGAGAACATTTTTGATTATTTGGATAAAATGGAGTCTTTGGAAGATGGTCTTTCCGCAACGCGGATGCTTTCTGGATAATGGGTTTCCGGATAATGGATCCCATACCTGTACCATGCTCTCATTTTGCCAATAAGTTCATTCTGGGAGAACTGGGAGAATGCAAGAGAGGGAGGTGCAGTATCTGGCATATAGCAAGTCTACTTTGTAAGATCAGAAGACAACATCAGGCTGCAAAGCCCAAAAACACATAAAGGTATTTTATTAGTATAGGTATAAGACCTGTTATCTGGAATGGTTGGGACCTGGGGCTTTCTGGATAATGAATCATTCCATAATTTGAATCTACATACCTTAAACCTTCTGGTTTTGCCTCCAACAAGGATCTTAGTTTGAATCCAGTACCAGCTACTGTTTTATCATTACAGAGAAAAGAAAATTTGCTTTAAACATTTGGATGATTTGGATATAATAGAGTCTATGGGAGATAGCCTAAAATCTTCGACTTTTGCGCTAAATCCTTCGACTTCGATATTCGAAGTCGAAGGATTTCAATTCCTAGTCGAATATCGAGGGTTAATTAACCCTCGATATTCGACCCATAGTGAATCAGCCCCTAAATGATTACTGACCCCATCCTGCCCTACTTGTTCTCACATACTTGATTTCCCTCATTGGTCTTACTACAGCTGGTGCCCTGTGGGGTTCCACTATGTGCACTGCTCAGGATAGTCATTCCTATATACACCAAGCTTTATGTAAGGTAATTTTGGATCACTTTTGGATGAGTAAAAAGGTACATGTAACTCTTTTAGGCTATATCAAGCAATAAAAGGCTATTTCCACCTCAATACAGCACATATTGGTCACAGTGGACTCTAAAACACAGGGATGAGCCTTTGCTATATGGAAAGTATGACGGAAAGGTATAGCAGAACTAGGGATGCACCGAATCTGGGATTTGGTTCAGGATTCAGCTTTTTTTCAGCAGGATTCAGATTTGCCAGAATCCAGGTGCCTGGCTGAATTGAATACAAATCCAAAAAAATCATGTGACTTTTGATACAGTACGGAATTCAGTCGAATCTTACACAAAGGATTTGGGATTCGGCCGAATCCTAAAATAGTGGATTCGGTGAATCCTTAAGTATTACTGCAACTGTGCTTGAAAAAGAAATAAGGACACCAGGGGGTCCTTGCAGCAAACAAACAGAGCAATGTTTATTGTCCCAGACAATGATCCACAGAGGTAGCGCAGCACAAGATGTTAAGCGTCTGGATAGTTCAAGCAGAGGCAACATGATGTGGCACCATGTGGAGACAGCTAGGGAATTGTAAGGATCATCCCTAGGGTTTCAATGGCCCTTGGGGTCCTCTATCCCATACAGCAAAATGGATCATGGAGTGGACTATGCCTGAATCCCTCTTCAAACTGTGGTTCCTTCACTTAGGCAAAGTAGAGCCTAGGGGTGAGCTACACCCAGCTATCAATCCTAGTTGGAACACAAGCTTCTAGATCTGGCTATCTTACTTTGCTATTAAATGGAATAACCTGTCCCTGACTGAAGCCTCGTTCATGGGGTCCCTGCCCCCCTGACTTTCACGGTAGGGTCCGTCTGGGGCCTTGTTGATCCCAGGCTCCCTGGAGCACACCCAGCTGGGTCAGCAACTGAATACATGCAATTATAAATACATGGTTTGTATAGTCTCAATACACATTAAAAATATTTTTCATGAAGCAATTATTACATGGCAAGGTTTAGCTGTGGTTTGTTGTTTCTAAGTCTTGTTTAAAAGTGTTGTTCATATTTTCTCCATTAATGACTTACAAAAGTAATCCAAATGTCTTATATACGAAGTTATCCCTGTTCCTTATATTTAATTCATCGAACACCTTTAAATCTTTAGTTCTGTCCTTAAATCTGCCCAGTAGTAAATAAAAATCCCAGGACTGAAGGTAAAACAAATATATTGACAGAAATGAAGATGGATTCACATCATGCCACCGGGCTTTTATCCAGATCCTGCAGTCTAATTACAGCTGTACTGTCACTGGGAGAGATTTCAATCTTACTAGAAAATCTGAATGGCTGTCAAGAAGCAGGTAATTCCTTCTCAAGGCAAAATCTTTATTCAGATTGCTCAATTAGTTTGCCATCATTCTGGAACTGGACTATTGTCTTGTCTTGTTTGTCACCATAAACATAGTACTAAATACTGTAAGTAACTGGACTGCCAACCATTGTATTTAGCGATTTCATGCCAAAATAATGGTGGGGCTTTCTCTGAGCAAGGTCACTGGGGATGTCTAGACTTAGTAAGTCCTAGCTAGTCATGACTTTTATATTGTACTGGCTTTGCTCCAGCTAGGAGGTAGAACTTAGAGAATGCTTTTCACATGTTTTGAGCGAGGAACACCATGGTATGGTCTGTATTTCTATTTGATGGATACATCTTTAATCCAGTTATCTGATCTTGTTCTGATGGTTCTGTTTTAGATACAGCAATTGAGGATCACTGATCTGTATGGTTCACAGACGTATTATTTGGGAATCACAATTAATATAAAGACCTTTCATGACATGGGACAACATATTGGCTCATTCATGTAGAACTGGGCAGTTTGCAAAGTGCAAAAAGCCAGTGCAACCCAATCCTGTTTTTCACACATTGACTTGTAACTATGCTTGAGGGTTTATTTTTTAAAGTCCATATGCCAAAAATGTTTTTTTATTATAAAATCCAAATTTTTAGTGGAAAAAAAACCTTGAATTTTACAAGATTTGTTATACCCTGAGGCAGCAAAAAGTCAGAATCCAAAAATCTGCTATCTCCGACCTGCCGAGGTTGTATATAAGTCCTATTTGTAAGTTTCTGTGGTCTGCGTTGGATTTAGCCCAAAAATCCAACTATTTGGAGTTTTTCGGCAAAATCTGAAAAATTCAGACTTTTTGGGAAAAAGCCTAAAATTATTTAGCACTTCAGGAAAAAAATCTAAAAAAATCATACAATTCAGACTTTCACTCAATTTATTGAGTTTTCCCCCATCCGATTAAAATGTGCTTTTTTATTAATAAATAAGGTCAAATCGAGGATTTTTTAAATTCAATAATCAGATACATTCGGATTTTAAATGTGTCAAGCAGCATTGTGATCATGACAGGTAGGCTGGGAGCAGTATTTACGTGTCCCTGCGTATGTTCTCTAGCTTGACCATTTTTCAGGTGCAAGTTATAGAATTCTGTGCTTATGAAAATGAAAATTTTATATGCCCTTAATCATACTGAAATAAGAGACTTTCTACTGTAAATACAATCAATTTAAAAATCTACTGTTTCTGAAATAATCAAGTTCACTCTCACTCTCTCAGCATCTGTTTCTCTTCTTTATCTCTTCATGCAGTAGTAGTTGCAGATGAATAAGAGCTCACTCAAATAACCAACTCCAGCACAAACAAATATAACTAAATAACTGACAAATTCTGCATGTGGGGAAACAAGATTTCTGGTGATTTTAATAGAGTGAGCTCTAACACATCTTCAAGGCAAAAGGAGCCTCCCTATAAGGTATATTGGATCTAACTGTCAATGAATATCTGACTCCCAACTCCTGCATGAAGAGAGACAAATGCTCCTCCAAATGCTCCTCCAAATGCTCCTCCAAACCCCCCTCCATACTTGATTCTCCGCAAAGAAAACAGCGGCGCGCGACGGATAGCAGCGGAGCACGTGCTGCCGGGGGGCCCTGAGGGGGTGCGGGCCCTGGCCCAATCGCACCCCCCGCTCTCCCAGTAGTTCCACCACTGTTTAGGTGCCATATGTTATCAAATGTAGGGGGGAAGTAGGGTACCCAAAACATTTTTTTCAATCTTTTTCAGCCTATCCCCCTGTAAAAATGAAAAGACGCCAGCGTTTTTTGGGACTTTTTTTTGGACCAAGTTCTATCTAGTCTATTGCACTTCGCCTGGTCTGAGGTGGCAAAGCCAGGTCTGGCGATAGAGGTAACGTTCAGTAAAAACAAAAACTTAGTGAATTTACGTAGTAACGCTCTTTCGCCAGAGCGAAAATACGCCTAGCATTAGAGTGCAAAGTTGCGCTAGAGTCTATCTCCTTCGCTAGCGTAATTACACCAGCGCCCGTTAGTAAATCGGCGAAGTGCCGAAATGACGTCACGCTGGTGAATTTTCCCCAGCGATAGTCACTTTGCCCTTCAGTAAATTTGCCCCTAAGAGTGGGATAGTGAAAAGTAACTTGATTATTTCAGAAAAGGTTCCGAATTTTTTAATTGACTGTATTCGGAAAACGTATTTTTCAGTATGACAAAGCTTATGTTAAATTTTCATTTTTGAAATCGTTCCCATTTAAGTACTGGGCTGCATTGCACCTTTATTGCTGTGCCTTACATCTTGCGATAATTGAGCAAAAGATACTCAGTTCTACACATTTTAAAAAGGACCCCTATATTCTGATGATAGCTGGAGGGCCACTTAGAAAGTATTGCCGGGGCACACATAAATGTCAAGAACTAAATTCAGATAGAGCATAGTGCATAGTTGGCCATAGGGACATTTAGGTGTCATTTGTATATCTTCATGTCTTATTCCGTGAAGGTTAAAGCCTCTCATTTTTGGTTTTAAGGCAATTCTATGTGGGTAGCATGAGACATTTCAATACCTTCTGTTGAAGTGTCTTGGTGCATGTCTTGCATTTGGGAAGGGCTCTTTGGCCCCTTTTACCCCTTATTACCCCTAACCATTGTGGTTCTTTGCTTGTCTACATTTATTTTGAAAACCATTTTTATCGAAATCTCCACTGCTACCATTTTCAAATAATTCCCATTCAAATGGTGGTTGTTTGCATTTTTGAAAAACAAAAATAGTCAAAATGTCCCATATTCCATCACTTACTATGCAAATGGAAGTTGTATCACACAGGGAAAGACAGTCACAAGGCACTGAATCCTGCACATACTAAGGCATGGAAGTTCTACGGTTTGGAATTTTGTCATTTTAGCCTTTAGCTGCCCTTTAACAAAAGTACTTACAGTATATCGTTTTAATGGGATGAAAATGTTCAATTTTTGCTTTAAATGTGTAAATCAATTATAATTAAACCATTTGATGAGATTTATTTGCTTAGACATTTGTTTAATTTGCGTGAAGTGCACAAATAAAACAAATTACCCAGAAATATTGCAAATGTCAGCTGCTCTCACTTGCAGGCAGGGAAAGGATTTATTTCCACGGATGAACTTCTTGGCAGGTTGGTAGTTCAATAACCACTTTTGTTGTGTGATGTACATCTAATATTCAGTTTGATGCTCATCATTATCCCTTTGTAATATACTGCACTTATTAAAGGGTCCAGGAGAGATTTATGAAGGACACAGGCATAGATTTTTTTTTAACTATTTAGACATTTTCAAAAATAAAACTCTTATGATCATCTGCGTTCATTAGCATGTCACCAGTCCACCGCCAAAACAAAAACAAAAAAAAAACTGGATAGACACAAAAACATAGAAATAGACAGCAGAAAAGAGCCAGTTGGTCCATCTAGTTGGCTTACATAATCCATCAATATCAGTTGACAAGAATGAAACAAGTTCACAATGGCTACTTTAAGATCAGTGCAATTCTTAAAAACAATGCCTACCCCTTGTAACTCTGGGGCTACATATTTCCAGTGGATAACCCCACATCCCCTTTCTTTGACTAATCCATTAAACTAAGAGCCAATTATTAAATTTAGCAAAGTAAGGCCACGTGACGGCAAATATACATTTTGCAGGCCATGGATTGTGAAGTACATGATTTAGTGTCTCTGTTATGACAGGCAAGTGGATTTGGACAATAATAAGGCCAACAGAGGCAAGCTGGGGTAAAATGGTGAGGAGAAGCAGTAGAAAATAATTGGATGGGAGGTCAATGAGTAGAAATGAACAGGATATATAATCAGAACCCATCTCTCCCTTCTAAGCTTATTCAGAAAGGTCTGTTACATGTCTTCACTTTTAAAGCATTGGTTCTGTAATCTCTAGGATAAAAGAGGATTCAAAGATCTTTTTTGCGCTTTTGCTGAAATCCTCAGTAATTTAGCACATACATCTATCTATGATCCCATGCGGTAGGTAAGCTCTACTAGTTTCTACTTGGATGTGTATTATTCTACTATAGCCAGTTATATATATTCTACTATTTGCCAGTTTTGGCAGGCAAGACTGATGTTCCTGTTATGTCTGTTATGATAGCAATGAAACATGTCTATAACTATTCACTTACCTGTAACTACTAACATACTTTAGGCTCCTTGGTCCCCATTTGCTGGTCCTCAAGTCACTGCTCTAGCTACAAAATGCACTCTCGACCACATCATCATCATCGTTATAATTGCCTTTGTTGTGGTGTACAAAAAGCAAAGCCCAGATATAACTGAAATGTTTTGCTAGTCATACAAAAATAGGAATACCACTTTAGACGATTGTAGAAAGAAGATCATTGTTTTGGACCTTAACAAAACCTAATCCCAACCTTAACAAAACCTAAAACCCTTGGCCGCAAATACAAAAGTTTCCGCTAACTGAATTTCTAGCAATTCAACCATTACTGTACTGTCACGGCCGGCACCCAATACCAGAACAGGTGCCAAGTACCCTGGTCTCGGCTCGGCTTCACCAGTAGTGTGACCACCGTTGGGCTTCGGGAGGAGCCCTCAGCTTACTTGGGTGCCACCTGGACTTAACGAGGGGTACAAGGCGAGATGTTCTGGCTAGCAGAGGGGCACGGCAGGTAGATAGTCTTTTAGGCCGAAGGTCACGGTACAAATGGAGCAGGCAAGAGAATCGTCAGACAGGCAGGGTCGAGGCAGGGTCGAGGCAGGCAGATATCAAGAATCGTCAGGCAGGCAAGGTCGAGGCAGGCAGATATCAAGAATCGTCAGGCAGGCAAGGGTCAAACCGGGTAATCAAACAGATGGGGTCAGGCAGAAAGAGTAGTCGAGATGCAGGCAAAGGTCAGGATTCGGATATCAGAATAGTCGGGAACAGGCAGGGATCAAAACCGGAATAGCAGATACAAATTACACAGGAACAGACAGCACAAGGCTTCAGGAACCACCAGAATCAAGATTCTATCAAGGGCACTGGCTGGGAGTCAGAATGGGCTTTATATACATTTGAAATTGGCGCCAAAACGAGCGTCAATATGCGCTGGCGCAATCACGCCAGCGCGCCTCTACCTTTAAGAGGCGCGCAGGCGTGCCCTAGAAGAATCAAGATGGTGCTGGACCAGGAGCGTGGCGGCGTGGCGGTCGTCCACGCCGCCGCACACTAGGTCATTTTATTACATGTACCCAGCACTGTACTAAGCAGATACAGAATTAGAGTAGAGGTGTAGGATGATGGGAGTTCAATTACATCTTGATCCCCTCAGTGCTCCCGGCTCCCCAGCACCTTCATCATCTGGTATTGCCCAGCTTGCACATTTTGAATTATTTGCATTATGCAAGCTATGGCCATTTCAAGGTGTTATCCAAAGCAATGAAAACAGTTGAGCCTCGGAATGCGACCACTAAGTAGAGCAAAGTGCAATGAGCCCTTTGTAAAATCATCTTGCTTTTCTCACCTAAGGGTCTCTTTGACACTGGTGGCTTAGTACAATTGCCCTCTCCAACCTTATCTAAAGCCAATCATGAGACTGATAACAGATACATACAGGAAAGATAGTGTTAAGAAAAATTCTACTGTTATTCATAATTTTTCATGTTAATGAAAACGGAACCTTCGTGGCTAGTCATGGAGTTAGACCAATTTGCGGCTGAGTGCAAAATGCGTTTGAGGAAATATCATGCTTCTTGGATTAGAAATGGGGATCCTAGATATTCTCATCAAAATGAAAATCAGCTTTTTTGACAAGGGAAAAAAAACAGGATTCCTTAGAAAGCTATTTATTTGCTTTCTATAGCAAGGCAGAAAGCATTAAGCACATCAAGCATGAAGAGTGAATGCTTAGATTTTTTTTGTGTATTGTGATGAGTTATTGTAGCTCAGTATTTCTGTGCACAATCATCCCAGCTCCTTTGTATTAGCACCTCCGTACGCCTTTCTCTTCATGCAAACAACACATCCCCTGTTTGACTTGCTAAACTTTCCTTCGACTTTTCAAGTACCTCAAATCCTTGGAACCATTTTAATAAAGCAGATTAAGGACACAAACACAAAGGCACCCTATTTCTCTCTCCACGGGGAGTTTCATCTTCCCTGCTGATAAACAGCTTCCCTAAAGAAAAATGCGTGAGCAGAAAGAAGCAGGAAGGAGTACGAGCCCCCAATCCGAAAGCGTCTGAAAACACCGTGAAATGAAGCCATTTGGGTGCTAATTGCTTTCCCTTTTCTACAGGCTTGTTTTGCCTCTCTCCTTTTCTCAATCTGAAATCAATGACAGGCCAATGCGAGCGGGGGGCCACTGAACAAGAGACTTTGATTAGGCGGTTTTGGTGATAAAAAGATATTGAACGGGGAAAAAAAAGCAGTCAATGGCACACTCTGTGTAACGTTAATAGGGAAACTTTTTTCTTTAAATAGACGACCCCAGTTCATTGTTCTGCTCTAGGTGGGTGAGACTGGCTTTGTGTTTTACTTGAAACTTGCCATTTTAGCTTGATCGCATGTATTATTCTGAAATCCATTGGCAGCTTCCTATTGTGCGCTGAATGGTCATATAAACATATTGTATTTTTGTGGGGACCATGAAATAGGTGTTTTTTTCGCTCTATTTTTGCTGAAACTCCATAATTTTCATGGACGTGGTTTCCATTTACATCATGCATTTATTCAACCTATTTGATGGTGATATTAAAACGAACACAATTTTGGGTAGCAGTAGATTGAAAAATCAACTTGCCAGAAAGCGAAAAGTAAAGTTGTTTTTTTCTCAGAGCTCTCAGTAGCATAATATAATGTGTCTGACCCATCTGAGGTCATGTATTCCCCCAAGATATTATTATAATAATATAATATAATATTATTTGGATAAAATGGAGTCTAGGGGAGACATTCCGTAATTCGGAGCTTTCTGGAAATCGGATTTCTGGATAAAGGATTTTATACCTGTACATTCAATAAGAATGACATTTACAAATGTTTTATAAAATTGTTGAATTTTTTTTCTATTGTATAATGAATAAAATTTCCTTTATGACTCAAAAATTTATAGTTAGGTTGACATCCCTTCAGGACTGTTCAGCCTACTCCCCATAGCTCCTGAATAGTTGAAAAGATACAAGATCTCTCAGGGAGCTGAAATAGTTAAATAGTTCCGTTGGGTTGAAAAAAGTCCATCAAGTTCAATTCCAAATGAAACCCAGTGCACATACACACACTCACCTCATCCCCTCCATACATATAGCGGCCTATTTATAAAGCTTTTTCTGTTTTTTTAGAGGAAAAAACACCTCAAATTTAATATGCTCCAAAGCTACTAAAAATAAAAAAATACCAAACCTGTCAAAATCATGAAAAGTCAATGGTAGATGGTCCCTATAACAATTTGAAAATGTTTCTTGCCTTCATGATCTATGATGGTTTCGGGCTGGTTGTCGTTCAATAATATTTGATGCACTTTTGTTCTGACTTTTTACCGAGAGTGATTTTTTCAACATTGGACCTCATTTTCCAGTTTGCGGCCCAGTTTTCCAAATAAGTCAAATTGCTCTGCAAAGTGGCAACATCCTGTACGAAACCTATAGTTCTGCCCAATTTAGCATCATCAGCAAAAATACAAACAGTACCTGCAATGTCCTCCTCCAGGTTGCGGTACTCCACAGCAACACTGGTCCAATTATAAAATGTTCCATTAATCACCACTCTTTTTTATTTATCCATTAAACAGTTCTCTACCTAAGTGCAAATACTATGCTAACCATCTGTGTGGTGCTGTATTTTATAGCTACAGCATAGTCCTAGTAGATCACATTCACTGCCATCCCAGAGTTAAGGTTCCTGCTCACCTCCTCATATAAAGCAATTAAATTAAATATTCACACGGGGCCATTATAATTGTCAGGTTGGCATGCTACATACAAAGATAATGTTCATCATAGAATACTATTAACCTTATACAACTGTGTTTTTTAAGTTTAACATGGCATAAACTAATGATGCTGGCAAGACCATGGGGCAAATTTACTAAAGGGCGAAATGACTACTGCGAAAGCAAAGGAGATAGACTTATCGCTATTTCACACTCTTACGCCAGGTGAAGTTCACTAAGATGCGGATTTTACTGAACGTTACCTCTTGCGCCAGACTTGCCTTCACCACATCAGACCAGGCGAAGTGCAATAGAGTAGATAGGGCTTCCTCCAAAATAGTTGAAAATTTTTCTAAGTCCCAAGAAACACTGGCGACTTTTCATTTTTCAGGGTGAAAGGCTGAAAAAGATCATACAATTTTTCTGGGGTACCCGGCTTCCCCCCTACATTTCCTAACATATGGCACATAAACTATACACTGGGCTCATGTGTAGGGCAATATAAAAACTTTATTTTCTTTTATTAAGGTTTCCCAGGCTTGTGTAGTGTAATGTATTTGCTGCAACATATACGTCCATTGTACTTTAACTTCCCGCCGTATGCAAATTAGCCAACGCTAGCGCAACTAGGTATGGGTATATAGAATTTTAATTAAAAGTAGGGAGGGGTGTGTGTAGGGATGCTGGGTTTTCATTTGGAGGGGTTGAACTTGATGGACTTTGTCTTTTTTCAACCCAATTTAACTATGTAACTATGTAACTATGTAACTTCGCTTTGCTTGCCTTAGTAACGCTAGCGTTACTTCGCCAGCATTCGGAGTCGTGGACGCAATTTTGAATTTTAGTGAATAGCGTTGTCCTGGTGATTCTACGCCTGTCGAAGTGTTGCGATGTGAGCGAAGCTGCCACTGGCGAATTTTCTGAGGTTAGTGAATTTGCCCCCATATTCAGTGCCTCATTTTCTGTAATACCCTAGTTATGAAGATCTAAATGATGTATTATACCTCTGATTTGGTGCTAAAGTCAGTAGAAGGTGCATTTAAAACATTCAAGCTATTTTACAATTCAAGCTTTTTAATAATTGAAACTTTAAAAAAATGAACAGAATAATGTGATATCTTTGTCAGTGTCATTTTTTTCTCTGAGAATAGTGATTAGCTTTTCAGAGTTCTAGTATTTTTTCTTAAATATGCTCTGTTCGAGTTTAAAAAATTGGATTGTGGAAATAGCTCAGGGGTTCATTTGTGATTTTTTTCAATAAATGAGTTACTGTAAAATATGAGATTAGAAAATTAACAACTTGGTCTCCAAGTAATATAAGACACCATTTTGCACAGGTCTAGTAACCCATACTATCCAATCAGATGTATCATTTCAAACAGTAAATGCAACATTATAATTGGTTATACTGGTTACTAAACCAGCAGCAAACTTTACTCCTTTGATTAAGTTATGTCCAATGTACCTTGTGGTGAGCTGTAACTTGTACAATTCAGGTCTTCATTAGGAATAGTTTGTATCAAGTTTAATTAAAATTGTCAGTGCAAAAAACATATAAAGCTTATCACATACTGTATACCCATTTAAAGGACAAGGAAAGGCAAAAAAATAAAATCCCA
This sequence comes from Xenopus laevis, assembly GCF_017654675.1. Classification (NCBI taxonomy): domain Eukaryota; kingdom Metazoa; phylum Chordata; class Amphibia; order Anura; family Pipidae; genus Xenopus; species Xenopus laevis. Next base: position 112,921,503 of record NC_054378.1, on the reverse strand, counting down.
TTTTTACTTTCTTTAATGAAAAAGAAACCTTTCTCCAATATACTTTAATTAAAAAATGTGTACCGTTTTTATAAGAAACCTGACTGTATGCAGTGAAATTCTCCCTTCATTTACTGCTGTGGATAGGAATTGTCAGATGGTCCCTACCTGCTATGGGGAACAATTATACTTATGAACAGCAGGGGGAGCCCTCGTCTAACGTCCCAGCCATGCAGAATTCAAGCAGCTTTGTTTATGCTGATCCCTAAGAAGCCCAGACCACATTGAGCATGTGCAGGGTCAGGGTCAGGCCAAGATGTTTAACAAAGTTGCAAGATGACAGCCCCCTGTGGCCAACTTTGAAAGCATAAATCATTTGTTCATGCTTATGTTTAGTATACAAAATACAGCATTTCTAGCCTCATTCTACTTTAGACTTTCCTTGTCCTTTAAATGCTCATATTTATTTAAGGGACCAGAAGTAAAAAAAAAAAAAAAAAAAAAGCAGGCCGCTATCAGCAACACATTTTATACAAACAAAATCCTAATAATTAAAAACACAAATAGTAAAAAAGTTGACAAAATACTGTGTTAGTCACAAAAATCAATTCTGCTCACAAGATGAGTTAAAGGAGGCGAGAAAATCAATAACAATTACACTAACGATTCCAAATGTTTCACATTATGTAAAAAACAAACAAAAAGGGCTTTATACAAAAAAAAGTCAAACTGTGGACTTTGTTAACAAGTTGATTTTCCTTTATTCCAATTAGCAAATGCAGAAATATTGGCATAAACAATTACCATGGCCATTTATAGTGCATAGAATGTGACTACGGGGCCCATTTACTTCGTTCGAGTGAAGGAATAGAGGAAAAACTGTTTGAATTTTGAATGTTTTTTTTGGCTTCTTCAACCATCAAATGGGCTACTTCGACCTTTGACTACAACCTTCGACTTCGAATCGAACAATTCAAACTAAAAATCGTTCGACTATTCGACCATTTGATAGTCGAAGTACTGTCTCTTTAAAAAATTCTTCAACCCCCTAGTTCACCACCTAAAACCTACCGAGGCCAATGTTAGCCTATAGGGAAGGTCCCCATAGGCTTCCTAACAATTTTCTGATCAAAGGAATATCCTTCGATCGATGGATTAAAATCCTTTGAATCATTAGATTCGAGGGATTTAATCTTAAACGATTATTCCTTCGATCGTTCGATCGTAGAATAGCGCAAAATGACGGTCGAATGACAGTCGAATATCGAGGGTTAATTAACCCTCGATATTTGACCCTAGGTAAATCTACCCCAGAATGTTGCTACATTTATTGATTCTAAAATATAATTTTCATATATTTTATAATTGTAATACTATTTAAGAAGTTTTAATAAGCATCACACGTGGTTTATTTATACACAGAAATAGTGAATCGGTGCCGTTTCGCTTCACCGACAAATTTGCAAATTTACCGAAAAATTTGTGAAACGTTGAAAAATTCGCGAAACACATTGAGGTCATTTTGTCACGGCGGATTTTTCCCCGGTGAATTTTTGCAGGAGTTTCGCAAATTTATTTGCTGGCGGCGAAACTGAGAAATTTGCCATGAAATACCCTATTCAGCACACCATGCTCACTGTTCAAGTCACAAAATTCACCAGGTTTATGAACTGCACCTACCTGCAGTTCATATCCCCCACTGCATTAGCCGTATAAAATTGATTTCACATACCAGTCACAGAAATACTTTTATCTCTTAGTCATTGATTTTTTTTTCATATCCTCAGAATTAACCTCTGTGCCAAAAGTGAATTCAATTCTGCTACTAACAAGATTAATTTTGTCATCCACAAAATAGAGTCTGATTGATAGAATAGATTTCTTTTCCTTAATAATGCACAGCATTTGGTCTGCAATGCATAACTTTTTTGTTGAAAAAAGAGTTGCTTTATGTTACATACATAACATAAAACATGGCAAATCAGTATCTTTCTATTGGTTACCCTCACTATTGGAGGAATGTAATATGTTTGTAGTGCAAAATATTTTTGCAAAAACCTTTGCGAACATTAGCGACCATGTTTCTGTTTTTTTAAAGCGCTTGCAATTTTTAATTACATTACCCGTAAGGCTTTTAAAATGCAAGGGTTTAATTCCCCTATTAAGCTATAAATAAATTAAGAATTTGGCATACTATTCCTCCTTTGATGCAGAAATCATAAGCTTACAGGAAACCAATTTTTCCCATACTTCCTACCCCAAGGGGAAGATTTATCAAGGGTCGAATTTCAAGGGTTAAAAAAACCTTGAATTCGCCCTTCGAAGTAAAATCGAATATCGAATTCGAGGGATTTTTGCGCAAAAGCTTCGATCGAATAATCAAATAAAAAACGTTGAAATTTTAATTTTTAATCTTAATTTTAAGCAATCGATCGATGGATTTTTATTCGACCAAAAAAAAAACTTAGAAAAGTGCTGGGGAAGGTCCCTATAGGCTAACATTTGCACCTCGGTAGGTTTAAAGTGGCGAAGAATGAAGTCAAAGTATTTTTTAAAGAGACAATAATTAGATTATCGAATAGTCGAACGATTTTTACTTTCAATCGTTCGGACCAATTCGATGGTCGAAGTACCTAACAAATACTTTGAAATTCAAATTTTTTTTCCATTCAAATTATTCACTCGAGCTTAGTAAATCTGCCCCAAGTATCTCCAGTATATAAATGGTACCCGAGGTTCTTCTTTCTACCATATGGACTAAAACCAAGGGGTTTCATGAGAAACTACTGATAATGGTGGATAAAGTGATCATTGATCCGGAGGGACACTATATCATTGCTAATGTATAAATCGGGTGCCCGCCCTTACAATAGAGTCTTATTTATTCCCTAACATTCAACAACTGGAATTTTTAACTAATCTTTTTGAATTGCGCAGCCACAACCAACTAGCTAAGATAGGTAATATGTGGAGACTCTAATATAGACTGGAATCAGAGACTTGATCTTTTAAAAGACTTAGAAAACAGACTGAGGCCAGCCCCAATAAAGATATACTATGATTTCAAATCTGATGTGCACCATGCACCCGTGCTTGCATTATTTAGCTCCACACACATTGCAAACAAGAACAATCCATGTATTCCTTATATTTCTGCTAATGACATGACTTGATTCTTCTAGAATGATGAACATTGTTGGTGAGATCATTGTCCTGTATCTATTGCTATTGTATGTGTTTGTACTTTTAAACCTTGGAGGTTAAATGAATCTCTTTTCAGTTTTCCAGATATAGCAGTCAAAGTCCAGGAGAACCTAGCTACTTATTTTACTGGGAACCTTCCCTCAGTTATATCTGCAGCTACTGTATGTTATGGGAGGCCCACAAACCAGTCATTAGAGGTATTTTTATTCATCTAGGCTCCCAGAAGAAGATAACTAGGAAGGGGATATTGATACTTTGCCTCTTCTCCGATGATTTGACTTTTATTGTTTCCAGACCAATGACTTTGCTCCCACTTCTATATAGACGACTGGATATTAAAACCAAGGCGTTACACTTTAACCTTCCACATAAAACAGCTAGGGGCCGATTCACAAAGGGTCGAATATCGAGGGTTAATTAACCCTTGATATTTGACTGGGAATTAAAATCCTTTGACTTCGAATATCGAAGTCGAAGGATTTTAGCGCAAATAGTTCGATCGAACGATCGAAGGATTATTACTTCGATCGAACGATAAAATCCTTCAAATCGAACGATTCGAAGGATTTTAATCCAACGATCGAAGGAATATCCTTCGATCAAAAAAACTTAGGAAAGCCTATGGGGACCTTCCCCATAGGCTAACATTGAGTTCGGGAGCTTTTAGATGGCGAACTAGGGGGTCGAAGTTTTTTCTTAAAGAGACAGTACTTCGACTATCGAATGGTCGAATAGTCGAATGATTTTTACTTCGAATAGTTTGATTCGAAGTCGTAGTCGAAGGTCGTAGTAGCCTATTCGATGGTCGAAGTAGCCCATTTTTTCGATTTACTTCGAATCCTTCACTCAAAGTTAGTGAATCGGCCCCTTAAACTACTACTTCAATTGAATTTTTACTTCCGATTGCAAGTTAAATTTATCTACCCGCTGATATTTAAAAACTTAAATTCGCTCTTGGAAAAATGAAGCCCCACCATGTCTCCTGGATAGTTTGAATAAACTCGGTCTAAATTACCCTTTTACCAAAGATTTTGTATTTATTTAGAACTTTGCCTGTATCAATCCCACCTGGTCCCCTGGAAATATATGAATCTAAAATGTTTCCATTTTGTCTAGGCTGGGAAAACATTATACCCTATATTATACCACCCCAAACACAAGGGAGGCTTAGGCCTCTCCAAGACTCCCAATTTAAATAGTGGACATATATATATATATATATATATATATATATATATATATATATATATATATATATATATATATATATACACAATTCAAGTATGGACCAGCACTCTAGTAATCTTCAAGCAAAAATGTGTTTATTGAGTCATCACTTGTGAAACCCAAGCACCCGACATCGAAACAATCGAGTAAGAGTGCAGGTACAGTTGGACTTTATATATATATATATATATATATATATATATATATATATATATATATATATATATATATATATATATATATATGGGCCATTTCTATTCACTTTCCATCCCTTATACAGTATCGCTTGCCAGTTTATAGAGAAATACTCTGTTCCACAAGATGAGAGATTTAGATAACGGCAAAATATTGCATTAATAAATGGGCCTCCTAGACTGTAAATCTGTTGAACCATATCTTCGTTGATGAGGTAACATTGACAAAGGGAGTTATTTATTAAAGTTGGACTTTTAAAAGGGAAAAACACAATTTCTTTAATTTCTTGAATTTTTTAGAGATTTATTAAACCCTCATGGTGTTAAAAGTCAGAATAAAAAATACTCCGACTCAGACATGCCAAGTCCATGTAGAAGTAAACGGCAGATATCCAGTTGAAATGCTGATGTGCGCTGGGTTTTGTTCAATAATCTAAAGATTTCATGATTTTGGGTCAAATATGAAAAAGCCGCAGAAATTCTCATGAAAATGTTTTGATAAATAGGGAGAAAGGGTCTGTGTGGATTTGATCAAAGTGGCTTTCTGAAAATAATGAGAACATTTCGGATTTTGATAAATAACCCCCTAAATCTTGTACGGATGTATGTATAAGAATATAATTCTTTGATGGGAAATAACACACATAGGTACACATAACTTTTGAAAAGACAAATAAAGATTTATTAACATAAAACTGAAAAGTCTAAAGACCACTGGTCTTGTGGCAGCATTTAGATCAGAGCAAAGTATTGCAATTGGTAGAGTCAGTGGAATGCTTGTAAGAAGTAAACTGCAGTCATTGTCATTGGAAATAATACAAGATTGGACAGGTGTTTTGGTTGTTTTAGAAAATGCTGTGTAAGTTAAAGGATGAGGATTTGGCAGGGGATTTTGTGAAGGAGAAGTCTGTGAGCATTGTAAACATGTGAAAATTATTAGCTGAAAGTGAAACCTGAGGAACTGGAGGTTTTGGAGTAGTTGCATTTTAGGTGACACTGTGACATCTAGGAGGACATCTAGGGGGACGTAGGGGCACATTCACTAAGCTCGGGTGAATGAATAGAGGGAAAAAAGAGTTTTTTGTGCTCCTCGTCTATCGAATTGGCGTAAATTCGCCTGAGTAGAATGATTCGAATAGATCGAGCAAAAACGCTGCGACTATTCGCCCATTCGATAGTCGAAGTACTGTCTCTTTAAAAAATCATTCGACTGCCTACTTCGCCAGATTAAACCTACCGAATTGCTTTAAAAGCCTATGGGAAGGCTTTTTTTCTAAGTTTTTGATCGAATAAAAAGGTATTCGATTGATCATTCGATCGAATTAAAATCCTTCACTCGACTATTCGATCGTTCGACTATTAGCCGGGTGAATATTCGCCCATTCGACTATTCGCCAGCGCGTAAATTCGCCCAAATTCCCTATTTGATTCTATTCCCCAGTCGAATTTCGAGGGATTTAACCCCTCGAAATTCGACCCTTGATACATCTGCCGCATAGTGTATTACATGGCAAAGAACATAAGGAAAGACATTTGGGGGCTTATTTAACACACTGTGTAAAACAATAAATCTAGTAAATTGTGTTTTTTTACGCAAAAGTACTTGATCACTGAAAATCAGTGCACAGCTTGATAAATACACTATTTTTTAGACTGTGATGCCTGGTGATGTGTGTTCTATTTAGTGGACATTTTTTTTACACAGCATGATAAATAGGTCCCTTGGAGTAGATATATGTGGATGTCATCTGTATAAAGATGACAATGGAATCCAAACGATGTAGTTAATTTTCCTAAATATATTGTATAAACTAAAAAGAACAGAGCACTTAAAGTGATACTGACACTAAAAAATTATTATTCAAAATATTAAAGTACATCAAAAGTTACCTATGGCTCATGTTGATCGTTTTCACTAATAGTTCTTCTTTTGTAAGTAACTTGAAGTTCCTAAACCTGAGTGTTTTGCCAACGTGACTGTTCTTTCTCAAGATGTCAGTTGGGGGCAGATTTATCAAGGGTCGAATTTCGAAGTACAAAAAGCCTCGAAATTCGACCATCGAATTGAAAAACTTCGAATTTGAATAACGAATTCAAAGTTTTTTCACCGAATTTGGCAATCCTACGATCGAATAAAAATCGTTTGATCGATTCCAACAATTTTAGTGTACGATCAAAGGATTTTTATTCAATGTGTAAAGACTTAGAAAAAGTTTGTAGAAGGTCCCCATAGGCTAACATAGCAATTTGGCAGGTTTAATTTGGCGAAATATTGAAGTCGAAGTTTTTTTAAAGAGATAGTACTTAGATTATCGAACGGTCAAATATTCTAACGTTTTTACTTCGAATCGAAGTCGAATTAAATTCGAAGTCGTAGTATCTAATTCCCTCAAATTCACTTCGACCCTTAGTAAATCTGCCCCTTAGAGTTTCTAATGCTAATATACTGCTGAAGCTCAAATATGGCAGCCCCCTCAGAGAGGAACATGGGAGATCAGCATGGCTGGATTTGCCGAAGCTTTGCTATTGGTTTTAAATAAAGTGTAAATTCCAATATTGCCTTTTGTAAAGCAGCTTGCCTGTGGAGCTCATTATGTCCCCTTTAATATCTAGTTTATGTAAAAAAAAAAAAGTTGAGCATATATATTTATTTGGGGGCATGGGTGGGCTTATACATCAGATTAGGCTGACAAAGGCTAAGATCTATATCTTAGTTCATTCAGGGTGCAAACACTCACAAGGTTTATGCACTACGCCTAATTTTAGTTCATATACCACAATGCGATACTTATAAAAATTGATTTAACATACCATTTACAGAAATACTTATATTTCTTTTCATTGATTTTTTAATATCCTCAAAATTAACAACTGTGCCAAAAGTGAATTCAATTTTGCTACTAACAAGATAAATTCTGCCAACCACAAAATAGAGTCTGATTAATAAAATAGATTTTATCATACAGCATTCGGCCTGTGATTCATAACTTCGATTTTATGTTAGAAGTCATTTAGTTTCACAAAATTTATATTGGGGCTTATTGGCATTTTTTTTTTCCTTAACTGATTTTGGAACTTCTTTTAATTTCTTCTGTGGATGAAAATGGTTTTGTGATATGAATTTCAGGAGAAAAGAAGGATTCAATGGGAGGTTAAAAGCTCACGCATTAAGTGGAGATGTGAAGAAATATGGCTTTTCAAAAAGGACGGTAGACAAATGCTCACGTCTTTGAAGCGCCGGTGTTATTAGATGCAGTAGTTGGGAATTCAGAGTGTTCACTGCTGACATAACAATAGTTATAACAAAAGAAGAAGAAAGATGGACCAAAAAGGTTCCTAGACTTTAAATTAGATATAACAAAGAATAGATGTGATGGCATGGATACAAGTACTTCTAGTCTATTAAACTATTGTGTTTTCCAAATATAGAAAGTGTTTCTATTTCATATTAGTGTCTAAAATAACTTCATACAGCACTGCCTAGATACCAAAATAAGAGTTTTGATTCTCCCATAAGGCATCATGGGCGGAGACATGCAAATCACTCCTTTATGTCCCTTTGGCCAACTATGCATCCAGAACTGCTAGTTTATAGCTGTGTGTAGGGCATGAGACAAGTAAATACCTTTTGATTTCAGAAGGCTTTACTTTGCATGTAAATTGCTAGCGAAGGGCTTTTTGACTCCTTTTAGCCCTTCTCACCCTAACCAGGTTCGGTTTGCCACTACGCTACTCTTCAAGTCCTACCCTTCAGAAGCCATGTTCCAATATCTTGCACTTATGAGATCTTACAAGATCAAAACAGGTAAGTTTGGATATATGGATCTGAACCATTAAGCTGTATCTGTGCTATAAACCAGCGGTTCTGGATGCATAGTTGACCAAAGGAACATCTCTGCCCATGCTGCTTTATGGGAGAATCAAAATTTTTATTTTGGTATCTAGTTAGTGCTGTGTGTATGGCATGAGATAAGTAAATGAATGCCTTCTAATTTTAGAAGGCTTCACTTTTCATAAAATAACTTCAGTAAAAGAACAAAGATTTTTTTCTGAATATAGACATTTGTATTTACACTATTTTACCAAAAGTATCTGGCATCGATCAGTGCACCAAATGCCCAAGGTTATTAATACTTAGGTGGTCCTCTCATGGAAAGGCTTTCCGCTAGATGTCTGAACACTTTTGGCAGGATTGCTTCCATGCACCCACAAGAGTATTAGTGAGGTTTGGTGTTGAGAACCAGGACTGGCTTGATGTTGGCATTCTGATTCATCTCGAAGCTATTAGTTGGACAGCGATCTCTGGAGGTCAGTAAAGATTTTTCATTCCCACCTCAGCAAATTCATTCTTATTGACCGCGCATGGCATTATTAGGTTGCTGAACAAACCTGTTGCCACACAATGAGCCATGGAATTGTCAAGAAAGTTATTGGACACTGTAGCCTTTGGCCCACACCACAAAAAACATCCTAGATCATAATTTCTCCTCCACCTGAACATTTGATTTAAATGAGGTGTATGGATATTGGGATCTACCAGTAGACCTTTAGCTGATAACCAGTAGATCTCAGGACACTGTCAACAAACAGCTTGTCTAAATCACCCTCCTATTTCATTCTTTTCATTCAGATAATTATTATGTTAAGGTTACATAAGAAATAGTTTGTTAAATATTAATTTTCGCAAAACTCATTTATATCAAAGGTATAAATCAATTTCTTAGTAATATTTTCCATGGAACAGAATGCGAAAAAAGCATTTATGGATGTAGATCACAATGGGATATCATGACTAAAAGTAGACCTTGCATTAGTTAAGTATGGGCACTCCTGCTTTAGGCCATCTAGTGACTCCAGATACTTTTCACTGTATAGTATAGATCTATTTGAAGCATTCACTCCCAGTTATTCATATATATTTAATCATAAGTATCCCCTTTCCCAGGCTATGAAACAAATAAGGCTAAAAGGGATTCAAAAGAACCATTTGGGCTATATAAATGGAGGGGTTTGTATGATTCTTGTCTGGTCACCTGGAACAATAGACAGGATTTTTTTCATTAGTCATGTACACTTATCTCTCCTATTTAATTTTACCAAAAGCGAAACCTGTCATGAAGGTAGTACCCACCTCATATAAATATATCATCATAGTTGGAGGAGGCTACAGTATTTTAAATAAAGGGGCTATAAGCTACCTGTAACCTAGTTTACCTGCCCTCTAAGCAAGTAACAATTAAAAGTCTATATGCCTTCCCTTCTGTGGAGTTGTTATCTTATTGTTTCTCTGAAACACAAATAATGTGAGAACCCCGGGCCGGTGCGGTTTTCTGCTGATAGGAGCACCAGCCAGGGATGTAAGGTAAGTAAGTAGTCACTTGGGGGTGCCTAAATATTGGCTCCCCAAAGTAGAAAATAGTATTCCTTATCCTTTAAGTCTACTAGAAAATCAGGCAAACTTTGAAAAAAAACCCTCAAGTAAAGGTCCCCATACATGGATAGATCCGCTCGTTTGGCGATGTCGCCAAACGAGCGGATCTCCCTCCGATATGCCCTCCTTGAGGTGGGCAATATCGGGCAGATCCGATCGTGGGCCCTAGGGCCCAACGATCGGATCCTAGCATTCTCAAACGGGTGGTCGGATCGCGGGACCGCATCAACGAACAGATGCGGCCGCGATCCGACGGGATTTTTAAACCCATCCGATCGAGATCTGGCCGACTTTCGGCCAGATCTCGATCGGGGAAGCCCGTCGGGGGCCCCCATACACGGGCCAATAAGCTGCCGACACAGTCTGTCGGCAGCTTTTATCGGCCCGTGTATGGCCACCTTAACTCCTTTTACTTACCTGACATCCCTGGCAGACACATGCGCAGTAGAAAGAAATAGCCAGCTTTTTTGTTAAAGTTTTTTTGTTAAAGTTCTGCTTTTTTAACTCTAATGCGCAGCCTCGAGAAGACCTGAAGAAGCATGAAGAGGATCGCTCAGTGTTGTTCTTTAGAATGACCACAGGACCGTCACGTTTTTCTGCTGATAGGAGCACCAGCCAGGGATGTCAGGTAAGTAAAAGTAGTGACTTGAGGCTGCCCAACTTTTGGCACCCCCAAGTCGAAAATGGTATTCCTTCTCCTTTAAGGTATGAAGATCCAAATTATGTAAAGGTCCCTTACCCGGAAAACCCCAGGTCCCAAACAATCTGGATAACAGGTGCCATATCTGTATTTCTTCTTTTAAACATGCTCTTAATGTAATAGCAGTAGCTAGAGAGTTCTAGTAAGAAGATAAATACACTAAACAAGATGGCCAAATAAGTCTTGAGACTTGTCTCCATGACACCACTTGGCTGCCATCACTGAACAAAATATCACTTTTGTTTTACATTCCTGATTTTACATTTTCATATATATGATCATTTCAGATCCAGCACAGAATAAACAGCATTTCCACTTCTGGAAGTCATTTTGTTCTCATATTTCACTTGCGCATGGAATAAATAAGCAGTATAATAAAAATGGAACCCCGGGCATATTGAATATGGCTAAATCCCCTGTGCCTTGCTCTAACACTTTGACTTCATATCAGGAATGGACAATTTTAAAGAGTGGCGCGTGTAAGTCAATGGAGATGAATTCAGGCTGGGAATGCTGGGTATAGATTATAAAGCAAACCTGTGCTGTTGCAGCACGTTTATAGCATTTAGCAAATAATAGAAATGTAATTATGCAGCTTGCCCGCCATACCCTCAGGCTGCTGGATCTATTAGAGATGAGCGAGTTATACAGTAATCATTCTCTGGCTTGCTTATGGTTTGTCCCATACAGTGTAATTAAAATATATCCCACAGAGATGCTTAATTGTTCAGTGTTAGTTACTTGATCTGACCTGCAGGAAACAGGATTTCAGTAAATGAGACAAAATGAGTTACAGCTAATGTAGGGCAGACAGGGAGACACATTACTGAAGGTATTTAGGTCAGATTGCTGTGTTACTCTTCATACATGTACAGGTAGGAGACCTGTTATCCAGAATGCTCGGGACCTGGGATTTACCATATAACAGATCTTTTTGGATCTTCATTCAAGTCCACTAGAAAATCATGTAAATATTAAATAAACCCAATAGGCTGGTTTTGCTTCCAATAAGGATTAATTATATCTTAGTTTGGATCAAGTGCAAGATACTGTTTTATTATTACAGTGAAAAAAAATGAAATTTTTTTTGATAAAATGGAGTCTATGGGAGATGGCCTTTCCATAATTCAGATCTTTCCGGATAACGGGTTTCAAGATAACGGATCCCATACCGGTACAAAATGTCAAAAAAACAAAAGTCCACCATCCACCTTGCCCCTGCCCAGACCTTTTTTTTAGCGGAGTACAGAATATTTATTTGTTGGGGTCTTGTGATAAATCATGTCCCTGCTATGATGGAATTAATGACTGAATATTAGAACTTGACAAAGTTGTGTATTTTTCAATGAAAGTTTTTCAGAGTGATAGGCTGCAAAAGTCATACATTTTTTATTTGGTAACCGGTTTCCCCCATACATTTTCTAAGATATGGAACATTAATTATACACTGGGCTCATGTGTAGGGCGTTATATTAACTCTGTTGTCTTTATTAAGGTTCCCTGGACATGTGTAAGTAACAGTGGAAATGTAATGTATTTGCTGCAACATATAACATAAAGGCGTCCATTCAACTTAAATTCATGCCGTATGCAAATTCGCCTGAGCGCAAGACCTCTAGCGAATTTGCGCTAGGCCGAAATGAACGTTTGCTTTGAATTGTTTGCATTGCCAAAGTAACGCTAACCAAAAGTCACCAGCATTCCACGCCCGGGACGAAACTCCGCACTTTAATGTATTAGCGTTGTCTGAGCGAATTTTTGCCTGGTGAAGTGTAGCAATGGGTGTGAATGTAGCAATTTGACTTTTAGGCAAATCCACACTATGATATACTGGTCCTTTAACACCGTGCACTAGTCACTTCCTTAAATCAAACAATATTTCCCCCGTGCCTACATTCGAAAGGAAAGCTATAGGGCAGCACAATATGCATATTATCCATTTTTTACACCAGAATTTTGCTAATATTACAACAAAATATTTTATTGTACATGGAAATTAGAATTTTTTTTCAATGTACACAGATGAAAATACCTCCCATCCTTCTGAAGACAAGAAAACCAAACTACAGTCCAACTTTCTTGCATTATACACAATAAGCAATCCAGTAATCTTTATGCAATGTGCCCTCCGCCTGACCCCCTCCTCTGTGTCATGAATTTTGCACGCGCTGCTCGAGCGCTCTCACACCGGGTTGCCTTGCGTCTGACTTCCAACATGGCTTATTTATTGAAAACATCAATTGTGTAGCAACGCTGTATCCCAGCCTCTACGCATGCCAATGACAGCTTTATAAAGGGAATTGTGGTTTATCCGTCCCATGCACTGACATTATACTAAAATGTCAGACTTCAGTGTTCAATTTAAAGTGATATTAATCCTTTTTTTGGAAATAATGGTGGAAATGATATGAAGGGGATGTACAGTAATAAAATGATCCAAACCATAGATACGCATATCAGTGCTTTGATTTTGTAAAGTCAAACCATTCTGAATGTAAGCTTAAGCTCCCCATAGACGCGATGATTCTTCTTGCCGAACGACCGATTTTAGGGAAGCCCAACCAATCCTTCGTAATTATTGTGCGGTTAGTGGGATTCGAACGATCGTACATCTTACGATTTTTTGGCCGACATCTGTCAGGAAATTCATCGGCCAGGTCAAAAAATCTTTGTCGGCCCCAGTGCAATCTATCTATGTTTGCAGGGCCAAGCAGGCAGCTCCCCTTTGTTTTCCTGGTAAATTGGTCTTTTTAGTTGATGGTCAATTCGTACGATCGTTCTGAGAAGATTGTGGTCTCACGATCAGGATCTGATCTTTTAAAAATCTCAACATCTATGGCCAGCTTTAGTCTACAGAATTCTTTTTGCTATTAGTGCTGAGTGACTCATCAGAATAATCATGGCTGATCCCCTGCATATAAATAAACACATATGTGCAACTAATTAAAGTGGACCTGTCACCCAGACACAAAAATCTGAATAATAAAAGTCCTTTTCAAATTAAACATGAAATCCAATTTCTATTTTTTATTAAAGTATTCATAGCTGTTGTAAGCTCATTTAAACATCTCAGCTGTCAATCAAATATTGTCTGCCCCTCCTCTATGCCCTGGGCATAGAGGCGGGGCAGACAATTACTTTCACTTTCCACTCAGCACTTCTTAGATGTCACTGCTCTCCACACATTCCCCAATTCTCTTTACCATTTAATTGTGTAGCCAGGGCATGGGAATGGACATCAGGTCCCCCATTCTGGTGCACAAACAAGATTCTGAGATGATGCAAGGCTTTCCTTAAAAACAGTGTTCACAAAATGGCTCCTGCCTGCTTCCTATAATTATGAATTCCCAGACTGAAGGAAACAAGATTCAAATAATTTATACAGTGTAATTAAAGTTCATTTTGCTTGACTAATGGGATAAAATAGGATTTTGAATAATTTTTTTGGGTGACGGGTCCCCTTTAAGGCTACCGGTCTAGAATAACATACATTATCAAAGATTTGTCAGATTTATCAAAGGTCGAGGTGAATTTTCGAATGAAAAAAAAAATCAAATTTCAAGCTATTTTTTTGTGTACTTCGACTAGGGAATATTCCAAATTGAATTCGAATTTGAAAAAAATTAGAATATCCAAATTTATTATGTACTGTCTACTTCAACCGTTCGCCATGTAAAATCTGCCGAATTGCTGTTTTAGCCTATGGGGGACCTCCTAGAACCTATTTGGGTCAATTGGTGGACTTTGAAAGATCAAAGTTTTTTTGGGGGGAAAAACTTTGAATTGAATTTGATCTAATGCGCTATTCCTTTGATTCGTATGATTCGAATTTGGCCGAATATGGACCTATTCGATCGAAAATGGACCTATTGAACCAAAAAAAAACTTCGACTCAATTTCGTTTGGTCTTTTTGAATTCGAATTTCGAAGTTTTTTCAATTAGAAATTCAACCCTTGATGAATATGCCCCTAATAGTGAGTGTATAGAACCTTTTGGGTTCAACTCCTTTTTTTGTAGACCAATATTTTGCTAAGCTCATTACAATATAAACATAAGCTTGCCCTTAATACTATAGGTAACCAGGGCAGAAAGTAAGCACTCATCCAGTGGTGTAACAATGGTAAACTGAGCCCCCCCCAAAAAAAAATACCTTTAATGTTGCCCAGTGTACACCCCCCTGGTCCTCCCTTCATCTGCCCTCCTGCTTCTGTCTCCTACTCCCTCATGCCAGGTAGGTAATATTGCAGCTAGGAAGGGGGGATTTCTTAAAGATAGAAGAAGCAAACTCTGTGTTCCGGACCCCCTTTATATCTGTAAGAAATCCCCCTCTTCCTATAGTTATGCCACTGCACTCACCCTAAATTCAACACTAACAGTCCACCTGCTATAGTTCCAGGGTGCCCAGGGCACCAATATGCACTCAGTCCAAATTTCATCCTAACTGCCCTTCAGGCTGGGCCCCTTTAACCCATAACAATGTAACAGATATGGAGAAACATCGGAACAACAGTCAACCCGTTATAATTCCAGGGGTACCCAGGTCATAAATAAGCACTCACCCCAAATCTCATCCTGACCCTTAGACTGGGCCCCTTAGCTCATAACAATTTACAGATATTGAGAAACATTGTTTAACAGTCACCCACGATAATGCAAGAGGTACGTTGGCACAAATGAACACTCATCTCAAATCTCACCCTAAATGGCCTTTAGGCTGGATCACCTTAGCTCATAAAGTTAAAGATATATAGAAATATTTGGGTAACAGTTACCCTGCTATAGTACCAGGGGTATGCAGGGCACAAATAAACACTTTACCCTAAATCTCACCCTAACTGGCCATCAGGCTGAAACCCTCAGCTCAAAAGTAAGTTACAAAGAAACAATGGTTCAGCAATGACTCTTCTATAGTTCCAGGTGCACCAAGCGCAGCAAATAAGTACTCACCCCCAAATTGCACCCAAACTAATGTTCAGACTCATCAGATCAGAGATCTAGTGTAACAATGGAGCAATGATTACTCAGCTATAGCATGAGAAGGACCCTAGACAGAAAATGAGAATTTCCCCCATATCTCATCCAATGCTATGGTTATGCCTCTCCATACTCATCTATAGTGATGGGCGAATTTGCGAATTCACGAAACGGCACTGGCGTCTCGTTTTTGACGCCGGTGCGCGTTTTTTTGACGCCAGCGTCCGTTTTTTTTAAAAAAAAATTTTTACGCCGGCGAATTTTCGCGGGCGTTTCGCGAATTTTTCCGCTGACGGCGAATCGCGCAAATTCCCCGCGAATTCGTGCCGAATAAATTCGCCCATCACAGAGCTCCACATTTGGGAACTTCTAATTTAAAGAAAAATAAAAAAAAGAATGCAAAGTTGATTTATAAAGAAGAGATATTTTTCCTTTAATGTTACAGAGGCCCGTACTTTCTGCTCTAGTCAGCTCAAGGGCACTCACAAAAGATGATTCTGATCCAGTTATATACATTTGCATTCTATAGAAGGCTAAAAAAAAAATGTAATATCTTGCGGAAAACATGCCTTTGTTAATCGACTGAAGCATTGGGGATTTTCTGGCAAACATAGTCTGATAACACGCATATTTTATTTTTGGGTCTATTGAAAAACTGGTAACCACCTTCATATATCTTCTTCAAAGGCTGAGCATGAATTTCAAATGGATTTTATCCCATGGTGACTCCAGGCAATGTAGCAATCCATTATACGCTGTCATCCCATCTTCATATGAACTAACTGAGGCTCCCTTCAATAAAATGTATTAGCAATACGGCAGGTAGTATTTTTACTTGGGAGACATTTTCTCAATGATTTTATACAGTATATGGCTCTATTATGCTAAATTATTCAGTCTTGATTAAGAGATTTTAGTATTGGCCACAGTGCCTCTACTGGGGATTCAGCAGCCAACAGGACACTGAATTAGCCAGCAGGGATAAGAAATCAGATTTGGAGAAAAACACAGGTCTGCTAATGAATTCTGGAAACAGGAAAAATGTTATTTACTGTGTACCAAATGAAGAGCTATGCTTTGAAATACTTTGATTGGTCACAATAAATATCAATAAAAGTTTAACTTTAATGACAGACCTATAAGCTACAACAGACACAAAATATACGAATGGGGAACCAGTGTATGAAGTGTATTAAGAACATTAGATGAGCTTACCACTGCATATGGTGGGCCTGGGTGCAGACCTTCATCAGACGGAGCAAACACCAGGAGACATCAGAAGAGGCTGACACAAGCCTGGATCCATCAAGTATTAGAGCCAAAGTCAGATAGTAAAAGGTTAAAAACTTACATTTTATTTTCCATAATTAAAGGGATACTGTCATGGGAAATTTTTTTTTTTCCAAAATGAATCAGTTAATAGTTCTGCTCCAGCAGAATTCTGCACTAAAATCCATTTCTCAAAAGAGCAAACAGATTTTTTTATATTCAATTTTGAAATCTGACATGGGGCTAGACATTTTGTCAATTTCCCAGCTGCCCCAAGTCATGTGACTTGTGCTCTGATAAACTTCAATCACTCTTTACTGCTGTACTGCAAGTTGGAGTGATATCCCCCCCTTCCTTCCCCCCCCCCCCCGCAGCCAAACAAAAGAACAATGGGAAGGTAACCAGATAACAGCTCCCTAACACAAGATAACAGCTGCCTGGTAGATCTAAGAACAACACTCAATAGTAAAAACCCATGTCTCACTGAGACACATTCAGTTACATTGAGAAGGAAAAACAGCAGCCTGCCAGAAAGCATTTCTCTCCTAAAGTGCAGGCACAAGTCACATGACTGGGGGCAGCTGGGAAATTGACAAAATGTCTAGCCCCATGTCAAATTTCAAAATTGAATATAAAAAAAATCTGTTTGCTCTTTTGAGAAATGGATTTCAGTGCACAATTCTGCTGGAGTAGCACTATTAACTGACTCATTTTGAAAAAAAAAAAATTCCCATGACAGTATCCCACCAAGGCCTGACGCGGTTATTTACTAAACTCTGAATGCAAAAATCCCGAAAAGTTAGGCATTTTTTTTAAATGAAATCGGACTTTTAAAAAATCACAAATTTTTCGTTGCATATAAGTCAATGGGAGAAGTCTCAATGATTTTTTGATGTTTGACATTTTTGGAGTTTTCTGGCAAAAAAGCATACGAAATTGGAAATCCGGAAAAATCTTGATATCAGATTTTTTCCCACAAAGCAAATTTTTGGGAAAATGTAATAATAAATAAGTGTATATAAAAATGTGCATAAAAACAAGATTTACACTTTCAAATAGAAAAATATTTTTTTTACACAGATATACTGTACCTGATGCCACATATTGGAGACCATGATAGTCTATTTCAGACTTGCAGGAACCAGTTTCCCAAGCCCATAGACTCACAGTGGAATTCAGCACCTCCCACATGTTTTTTTGTGAAGTGATGGATTTTGGGACTTGACGTCCTCCGTTTTCCATAGCGGGTGGTGAATAGAGAGACATCAAGTGCCAAACCCCCTTCATTTTGCATGGTCTGAGATTTTAGGATTCGGTCAAATTCCAAATTCGTTGATAATTATTTGACCGAATACCCAATCGAATCTGAACCCTAATTTTCAAATTAGGGAAATGAGAGGGAAAAAAACAAGTGTGGTTAAAAATATTTTTTATGTGACTTTTTTTATTTGAATTCAGTTCAGCCAAGCGCTTAATAATTGTTCTCGATAAAAAAGGTGAGACAAAAAGTCGCAAAGTCCCCCCCCGAAAATTTGAATTTAGCAGATTAGCAAACGAAAACCAACGCAAACAGCCCGAAACAATTGAGAAACCTGAAGGTAAAAAACGTGTTCCAATTATTAACCATCTGCTATTGACGTCTACATGATTTAGACAGGTTTTAACAGTATTTTCAGATTCCGATTTTTACCAGATTAGGAGCAAAATAAATCACGTAAAACTTTTTTCTGCTACAAGCTCGACCAGAAAAATTTGAGGCTTGATAAATAGGTCCCTTAAAGGGCATGTAAAGTCTAAAAAAGGATAAGGCTAGAAATGTATTTTGTATACTAAATTTAAACATGAACTTACTGCACCACAAGCCTAATAAACAAATTATTTATGCTTTCAAAGTTGGCCACAGGGGGTCACCATCTTGTAACTTTGTTAAACATCTTTGCAAGACCAAGACTGTGCACATGCTCAGTGTGGTCTGGGCTGCTTAGGATTCATCATAAACAAAGCTGCTTGAGTTCTGTATGGCTGGGAAGTAAGGCGGGGGCTCCCCCTGCTGTTCATAAGTATGATTGTTTCCCTGCAGAGCAGTTAGGGACTGTCTGACAATTCCTATCCACAGCAGTAAATGAAGGGAGAATTTCACTGCATACAGTCAGGTTTCTTATAAAACAGTACACATTTTTTGATTAAAGTATATTGGAGATAGGTTTCTTTTTCATTAAAGAAAGTTTGCCTTTACATGCCCTTTAAATGGGTTGATGGACATGCTAATCATTGGCTCGCTGGGTTGAAGGTCAATTAATACAGTTATTTGACATCCTCTTGATCAGAAATGAATTCAAGAGTAAAAAAAAAAGAAAGAAATCACCTCAGTGAATGCAGTGTGCATATATTTACTAAATGAGTAGAGCCCCTACAAAACCTTCACGGCTTAAGCAGAAATCAGGGTCCTTTTAATAGCGTTAACATCTTCAAAATGTAAACACGAAAAAGTAACTCACTAGCAGAAAGCAAGAGTCCAGTATACGCTGCCCCTCCTAGAAATGAAATCTACATGGTTCAGGTTCCTTTGGTTTGTCCATTGAAATTGTAATGTGGTATCCCATAAATGTTCCTGTAGGAAGAAGTAAGGAATTTGGGGATGTCAACATAACCATCATTTAGATCGATGTTCTGGGACTACAAATAGCCCTAACACAAGATAGATCTAGAGTAGGCAATTTCATCAGATGGGCTGATTTACCAACCTTGGTGTAACTTAACTGAAGGGTCTACCGCACATGGCACTTTTTAAACAAGTCTCACATCAAAATAATTGACGCTGGCACCAAAAGGAGACACCGGTGCCGTTTCACGTTTCGCGAATTTCGCGGGAAATGGCCCAAATTCGCCCATCACTAGTAATTAACACAGCACAGTGTGTTGCACTTGGCACTTTTATAAACATATTTAAAGGTACTGCACCATAGTATCCATTCTTGTGCTTCCCTACAAAGATTTGTGTTGCTTTTCTTTGTTTCTATATCCACACACATTTATTTTCTGTCAGCGATGAGCACAATATTTCGCCAAGTTCTGCCGCGAAAATGCCGCCCATAGATTCTAATGGGTGAAAAAGTTTGTCGAACATCAAAAATTTGTCACCCTAGTCTTCAATGCATTTAGGCGAATTTTCTGTGTTTTACGATTTTCGGCAAAGCAAAATGGGTCAGATTCACCCATCACTAGCCACTATTATTACAGCTACAGAATCGACTGAGTTTTATGTTACCGGTGTATTTCTTTTTCTAGCCGTGCACAGGGTCGCTATGATCTGCGATAGCTAATGATAAGTGATTTTTTTTCGCCAGACATTTATTCACAGCAGATTTCTGCATTTCGCCATCAAATTGTTCTCTGAAAACGCGAATTTATCTCAAACAGCCAAAGACTATTTAGAATCCTGAAGATAAAAAAACATGCTTCAATTGCTCCTATAAGGGACCATCTGTCATTGAGTTCTACATGTTTTTGACAGGTTTTAGCTGGACTATTTTCGGAGCATTTCACCATCTGCAAATGTTTTCCTCAAAACTGCTGCAAAAATCTGCCACAAAAAAATTCTGCAGCACAAAAAAGTCACCAAGACAAAATTGTCTCCGAAACAAAAAAGTCGCCAAAGAAAAACGCCCACTGACTTTAATGCATTTGGAGTGAGAAAAATGGTCACATGCGTAAAAATTTGTCGAGCATAAAATTTTTTTATGCCTATTGACTTCACAAATTTTTTGCAGAAGCGAAACGGGACAGATTCACTCATCACTAGCAAGAGCCCTACACATGAGCCACCACATAGATACAATGCAACTAGTTTATGGTATTTTTTTTTTTCCTGATAAATTAATTTTTTTTTCCTGATAAAATAGTTCATTATAACATTAGTATAGTGCTGTTCTAAAATCTATAGGTCATTTGTACTGGCAAATAATACAAACTCATTATTGCCTCAACCTATAATTTAGATTCATTCTTCTATAATAATTCTGTGCAATTGTGGAGCTGTCCTTTGTGTCTTCATTCATGAAAGAAAATGTGTGGAACCCAAATATAATTGAAATCATCTTTTATGTTCACTTACATTTATCCTAAACTGTAGAAATTATATTATTTATGTACAGGGTCATACAATTTCCTTGTAAATTGCAAGCTCTGCGGTGCTGTTTTCCAAAAACAAGTAACACATACGGGGCCTATTTTTTAAACCTCAAATTTTTCTAGTCGAGTTTTTAAAGGAGAAAAACTCTAAGGGAAAAAAACCTTTTTAGAGATTCATAATGCTAAATCATGTATAAGTCAATAGCAGATGGTCCCTTTAACAATTGGAACGTTTTTACCTTTGGGATTCTCAATAGTCTTGGGCTGTTTGAGATAAATTAGAGCTTTCTGAACAAATTCACAAATTCGCAAAGTCGCCAAATTAGAGTTTTTGGAGAGACAATTAAAAAAAATGTCACAGGATTCAAATTGACACTCTAATTTTTTGCGACTTTTTGTTGCGACTCCAATTTTTGCTCCTTTGCGACTTTTTGTTGCTCCAATTTTTTCATTTCAATGGTATATTAAGGGCATTCAAGTTTGGGAGTTTGGTCCAATTTTTTTTTAATAAAGTGAGAAAAAGTGGAGTTCTAGTAAATAACCCCCTTTGGGCTGATTTACTGAGATACATTTATTTTTCCATGAATTTTATTTTTTCTCTAAAAATGTGTGCTTCTATAAAAATCTAGTAAAAATTCAAGATTTATTATGGGGCCGGTTCACAAAGGGTCGAATATCGAGGGTTAATTAAATAATGTGATCGAACGATCGAAGGATTAATCCTTCTAATCAAACTATTCAAAGGATTTTAATCCAACGATCGAAGGAATATCCTTCGATCAAAAAAACTTCTAACATTGAGTTCGGTAGCTTTTAGATGGCGAACTAGGGGGTCGAAGTTTTTTCTTAAAGAGACAGTACTTTGACTATCGAATGGTCGAATAGTTGAACGATTTTTAGTTTGAATCCTTCGATTCGAAGTCGTAGTGATCAGGTTTTCTGATCTTTTTTGCTAGTAATTGCCCAAAAAACTAAAAAATTTTAGAGGTTTTTCTATTTTTTAGTTCATTGGTCAAATTTTTTTCCATTCTTACTTTTCATATTGGGATCTATTAATAATTTCCATGGCGTTTTGTAGTTTTAGAGGAATAGAGTTTAAGGGGCATATTTACATTACATATTTACAAATTCGAATTTTGGAATTGGGTTTTTTTGTTGAAAACTCAAAATGTTGCCCCCCTTTGGTGTAACCCTAAGTTACATCACCTTGAAAGCGTCCCAGACCCTCAGTTATGGGCAAGATATGGGATTAAATACATAGCAGATATTCTTGTAGATGGTAAACTACCCCTCTTACAAATGCTGAAGGAAAAATTTGAATTACCTAATCAGATGTTATTTCGAAGTGAGACATGCAATAAACTCACAATTCCCAGGCGGACAGGTATATACCACTCCCAGGAGATTGGAGGTCTATGTACACAACCCTGAACTCCGAAAACCTCTATCATTATTCTATAGCCACTTAATGACAATAGGTAACTCTACTTTGGCAAAAACCCAAGTAAAATGGCAGGGAGATATACCCTCACTTGATGAAAAATGGAAAGGTGCTCTAGAGTCCTACTCAGATGGGATGATATGCAGTAGGGATAAATTAACTCAACTCAAATACTTACATAGAACTTATCTTACCCCACAAAGGCTATATAGAATGAATCCCACACTAACACAGGCTTGCCCTAGATGTCCTGAAATGGTGGCTGACTATTTTCACATGGTTTGGACCTGTCCTGTGGTACACTATTTTTGTGCAAGTGCTGCAGACCATTCAAGGGAAAATGGATTTGATAATACCTATGGACCCTATCATAGTCCTATTAAACAGGGTGGAGGAAGTGTCTGTCAGAAGAGCTGAATGTACTGTACTCTTATTTATCTTACTAATTTATGCAAAAAAAGCTATAGCCCTCAAGTGGAAAGACTCCTCTGGCCCAACAGTCCCTTATTGGTTAGACCTAATTAGAAATGCAACGCCTCTGTACAAACTAACGTACATGAGAAGGAACTGTCAAGAAAAATTCCACAAAATATAGGGGATTTGGTTGGACCTGGAGGAGGACACATAAGTGTGGTCCAAATTAGTGTAGTAGTGTTATGGGCCTAGTAACAGTTTGGATGTTCCTACATCTAATACCCACATGCACAGGTTAATCCCCCCGACAGCCTTCCTTGTATAACTCCTACTGATATGATATATGGTGGACCCCTAGACAGTAATCAAGATAACCCACATGGCTGCACCAAGTATTATAAAGGACAATGGTTAGCTGCTCGCAATGAATACAATACAAACTACAAACTCAGAATTAAAAATGTCAAGTTTTATTGTTGTGATTATTAAATACAGTTGATCCTGCTGGTTGAATGTAAATTCAGAAAATGTATCTTAATAACATTGTACATCTATATCTCCTTTATACTTTTCAATAAAGCAGAACTGTTAGAAAAAAAAAAAACTCAAAATTTTGAGTTCCAAATTCACGAACTTGAATTAAAATTATAATTCACATTAGAATATGAGATTTATTACAGTTAGTGATGGCCAAATTTATTCACCAGTCCAAAAAATGGTCGCCAGCGTCCAAGAAAAGGATGCTGGCATCAAAAACGAGACTCCAGCACCGTTTCGAGAATTTTTCGCTATTTCGAAGGAATAGCCCATTCGATCGAATTCGATTTGAAGTTTTTCCCAAAAAAACCCCCGAAAAATCCACCAATTGACTCAAAATAGGTTCTAGGAGGTCCCCCATAGACTAAAACAGCAATTCGGCAGGTTTTAGATGGCGAAGGGTCGAAGTCGAAATGACAAATTCCGATATTCTAATTTTTTAATTTTTTTCAAATTGAATTTGAACTATTCCCTGGTCGAAGTACGCAAAAATAGCTCAAAATTCGATTTTATTCAATTCGAAAATTCACCTCGACCTTTGATAAATCTGCCCCCTAAGGGGGACCTATTCGATTGAAAACCGACCTATTTGACCAAAAAAATCCTTTGACTTAATTTCAGTTGGTCTTTTTGAATTCGAATTTCGACGTTTTTTCAATCCGAAATTCAACCCTTGATAAATATGCCCCTAAATTTTTCACAATTATCTTTTACAAAGGGCATCTTGTTTCAGCAGAAACTATAGAGAATAGCCTCAGGATTATGACCCGTGGAGGTCCCAACTGTACAATTTCAGTATAATATATTATATTTATATATACTGTCTATATATACTGATTTAAAGTTTAAGTGTCACTAACCACAATGTATATCTTGCCAAATGTGCATTAAATCCAATCACTTCAGTAAAACATCACATTTTATTACCCTGTTTATAATGACAACCTTGACCTGTGCTGACAAGAGAGAAGACAAGAGAGAAGGTGAAACAGATTTGAAACATCTTTCCCCTGCCTTTTAGGTTGGGGTCCCTCAAATGATCTTGTAGTGGGAGCAGACATGTCTAGCTACTGACCCAAAACATACAACGCAGATAAAACCACATATAAAACGCTCAATAATATCCCCTTCCTGTATGTATTTAGTGTCATTATTTTTTAGTGCTGAGGATGCTTTTAACATTGAGGAAATCAATGGATTTTCTATATGTAAGCCTTTAGTCGCCTGTCTTTCTGGGGACTGTGAAGTGAAAGGCTGCCAGTTTAAAATCTAATATTAGCATTAAATGGTGTAAGAAATGCATTTAGAGGGTAACAGATGGGAATGCTTTGCTCAGAGGCTTGTTTTCCCCTAGCGCTGAGCATTTTTGAACCTTTCATGCACCAACATCCCCTCATGCCAAGCAGCCTAATGGAAAATGTATATGGGGCATAAAAGCCCATTCATTCACTATGTACATCCAATAAATGCAACTGCAATCTGCGAAACTATATATAGAAGTGTATAGAACCAGTACACAGTCAGGCTCGTGGGGACATAAACGTAACTGTGACTATGTCATTGGTTTCCTTTATGTCAGATATTTGCCTTTATTATTTAGGCAATATATAATAGCAGAGATCAAAAAATAATAGTGTATGGGTCGGTGTATGCTGTGTAGCCATGGGGGCAGCCATTCAAACTGAAAAACGGGAAAAGGCACAGGATACACAGTAGATAACAGTCCTGAAGAATCTCATTGTATACTATAGAGCTTATCTGTTATCTGCTGTGTATTCAGTTTGAATGGCTGCCCCCATGGCTACACAGCAGTTTGTTTATATAAACTATAGTAGTACTTATCTGTTATCTGTTATCTACTGTGTATCCTGTGCTTGAATGGCTGCCCCCATGGCTACATAGCAGCTTGTTTATATAAACTATAGTAGTGTTTTTTAATGTTACTGTTCCTTTAAGAACCTACTCTTTAGCGTCATCTCCTCTCTTTTCTTATTGTATGTTTAACTTTATTTGTAAGGTGTTCTTAAGGGCCACAGCGCTGCACAATGCATAAAAGTATAATATAAATAAAAGTACACACAGGGAGGCAAGCCACAAAATAAATACAAAAAATATACTGCCCCCTTGGCTACACAGCAGCTTGTTAATATAAACTACAATTGTGTTTTTGAAGCAAACACACCAGTTTTACCAGTGCAGGGCAACAGTACATTCTTCTTTAGATGGTGCCTAATGTACACAGAATTTAGGGGTGACTCTTTAGCACGTGGATACAAAAATGTTGCTTCAGTACTCAGCAATAGTGATGGGCGAATTTCTTGGTAAATTCGCAAAAACACAAAAAAGATTTTGCAACGCAATGGACATCAAAAATTTTTTGACATAAGTGACAATTTTTATGTGCACGACAAGTCGGTCCAAATGCATTAAAGTCAATGGGCATCCGAATAATTTCGACAAGCGACAATTTTTATGTGCTATAATATCCCAACACTATGGGGCCGATTCACTAACTTCGAGTGAAGGATTTGAAGGTAAAAAACTTCGAATTTCGAAGGTTTTTTTGGGCTACTTCGACCATCGAATGGGCTACTTCAACCTTCGACTACGACTTCGACTTCGAATCGAAGGATTCGAACTAAAAATCGTTCGACTATTCGACCATTCGATAGTCGAAGTACTGTCTCTTTAAAAAAAACTTCGACCCCCTAGTTCGCCATCTAAAAGCTACCGAAGTCAATGTTAGCCTATGGGGAAGGTCCCCATAGGCTTGGCTAACTTTTTTTGATCGAAGGATATTCCTTTGATCGTTGGATTAAAATCCTATGAATCGTTCGATTCAAAGGATTTTATCGTTCGATCGAAGGAATTATCCTTCGATCGTTCGATCGAACTATCTGCGCTAAATCCTTCGACTTCGATATTCGGAGTCGAAGGATTTTAATTCCTAGTCGAATATCGAGGGTTAATTAACCCTCGATATTCGACCCTTAGTGAATCGGCCCCCAAATAATGGGATAAAATGGATCCTTCGTTGGGACTGCAGAATGTACAAACTAAAAAGCTGTGAAATGGGCTTTATCCCTTTCACTTCCAGTTAGTCAGTCAATGATGGAAAAGCTGTTATGTCAACAAATATTAGTGAGATAAATTGAATCTACTCTGGGGATGAACAACCATGTTTTACCATACAAGACGCAAGGAGGAAGGTGCAAGCGGGGAACTGATTATACATAAAAATCACAATAATAAAGAATATAACTTCCCTTTATTCATTTATATAAAAAACTATAATAATTATTTCTATAAATACCATCATAATTATTGATAGAAAAAATGCAGCCACTCATACGTTTCGGAGGTTCCCATTACCATTTAGTATTGTGCTGAGGGAAACACCTTTAGAAAGTCTATCCTGCCAGTCTCTCAGGGCACAGTGATATAAATCCTTGTATTGTCACTGTCTCCTCCTGTTTTGTATGATGTTCCCATGGGATTATTTGGGTATCTCGTACCTTATGGCCCCACTTCTTGTGATTGTAACTGGCTGTCGTGGTACACCCATTTCAATTGTAGCCTTTTTGGGATATTGGCTCTTTGCCCATGTTGTGCCTTAACTGATATCTAAGAGAGACCCAATTATCAGTTGAAAGGTTTTATTATTGTGTTTGCATGAATGGGTCAACAGGCTTTTGTTTGGGTCAAGAGTAGCTGAGTTTGTAGATAAATTATGCCCATGTATGACCACCTTAATGAACTGAACACTGATGGCCACTATTTAGCTAATGCCAAGAATCCCACAAAGGCTTTAGAGAAAAAGAACTTTCCAAATACCATATTAGCAGCACTCATGGACTGTAATTGGCTACATTTAAACCTACAAGGTCACTTTTATACAGAATCCAGCACAGAACTGATACATAAAAAGGCACATTCATTTGTTATTCGTCACTCTACATAATTATATATACCAATGCTCTATCTATCATATCTCCCAAGCCCAATCGATAATCTCGTCAATGGGTACATGAAATGTTATTACCAGCAGAGCACTAGTTAAACAAAAGCTATTCATCAAGTTCTCACTTAACCCAACCAGTTATTTTCAATCAATACAGCAGCGCATGATGAATATCCGTGGGGACAGATGTCCATGATAAATGTACTGGAAGTCCTCAATTGATCACCAGCACATCCAGGCCCCTACAGGAATAGCAAGCTTGGTGTACAAGGAATTGGCAATGAATAGACAGATACAGTCAGAGGAGAAAGTGTGGATAAGCCATGCATGCTTAGCGGGCTGGAACTAGGGGTAGGCAGAAGAAGAACGCACCTAGGGTGCTGCAAAGTGGGCCGCCAAGCATATACCTCTTATTTTGCCTACCCCTGATCTGAACCCTGTTCTACTGTTCTACTGCCGAGTCTTGTCTTTAACACGCTCTTTCCCCCCGCCCGAGTTTCTCTTTGATCTCTTGCTCTCACGCCAGATAAAGATACAATGTTTCTGAAATATTGTGACATTTTTCACAATTTAATATGCATATATACAATTGATAAACACGAAATGCATAAGGTGTTTGGATACTTGATCTTCCCCCGCTTCCGAGGAGTTCCTGGAGTGCGTGTCCAAAGTGGAACAATGATTTCCGAAACTTAATTAAAATAAGCACCTGCACTTAGATCCATTTGTCACAACTTAAGATAAGCACCTATACAATTGTAACTATTTAAGATAAGCAGGTCTCTTGGGAGAACTGAGACTCACAGCTGAAAGGGCAATTTCACTTTCATTAGCACAACTGTTAGAATATATAAACTATGACCCTAAAACTCCCAAGAATTGTGTTCAAACTTTCATAACCTGCTAAATTTTGTAAAATGGACATGGTAATTATGGGGTGTGGCCATAAAATGGGCTTGGTAAGAAGCTAATTTCTTTTTGCCCTTTCCATTTTTCAAATATTGGGAGGTATGCTCTGGTACATTGATGCGAACGGAAATGTTATTATTTCAATATTATCGGTTATTTAAAAACATGGGTCAGTTACGTTCGTACATTGGTTGGCTTAACAGAGTTCCTGAGTAAATTGCCTAGTCAGCTGCGTAATAGAATTTTAAAGTGATGTGTGAGCCTAAGGGCCCATTCACACATTACACTTACTTGTGAATTGCGTGAATGGAAATGGGATAAATCACCCTTGAAAAGTGTGAAAGTTATCTGAATACCAATAGCGTTAACAATAAGGGAGAACAGGCTGTGGATGAATAAATTGTTATACATGTTTATCATGATTAGACCAAAGCGGGTTTTTTTTTGTTAAAGAACAATTAAAGCCTGGGAATTATACAATACTACAGATTTATATAACACTTGTACAGATATGGGACCTGTTATTCGGAATGCTCGGGAACTGGGATTTTCTAGATAATGAATCTTTTTGTAATTTGGATCTTCATACCTTAAGTCTATTAGAAAATCATGTAAACATTAAATAAACCCAATAGGCTGGTTTTATCTCCAATAAGGATTAATCATATCTTAGTTGGGATCAAGTACATGTTACTGTTGTACAGATATTATTACAGCGAAAAAAAGAAAACATTTAAAACATTTTTAATTATTTGGATAAAATAGAGTTTATTGGAGACGGCCATTTTGAGTTTCCGGATAATGGATCCTATACCTGTATTAGTTAGTAATACATAAAGTAGTTATACATAGATTGTGGTCCCTTTCCTGTGCCTTGGGTCTTCCATGTTAGTGTACACGTAGGGGGGCTATTTATCAAGGTCCGAATTTATCTCAATATCAGCTGCTACAAACTCCGATCCAACCCGTTCCTGTTTTTAATGCTTATTTATTATTACATTTTCCCAAAATTTGCTTTGCGGGAAAAGCTCAGATTTTCCCGAATTTTTCGTGAATTTTCCCCGAAATCTCCGAAAACATTGTGAAATTGCCCAAAATCCCAGGCACAACCAAAAATCAATGGGACTGTTCCCATTGACTTTTATGAAACCTCGACAGGTTTGAGATGCTGTGTTTTTATATTAAGGCTTTTTAGCCCTTGGGGTTTAATAAATTACGAAAAAATTAGTGATTTTTTTAAAAGTCAGATTTTATAAAAAAAAAATCACAAATTTTACGGATTTTGGGGAATTTTGGGTATACCTCCTAAAACTTTTCAAAAGATCCAGCACCCTTTGCTTCTGGCTACTCCACATAGACTGAACACCCTGAACCAAAGCCATGCGCAAAATATTTGTTAAGTGCTGGACATGTATTAACAACCAATTCTGGTATCATTCTATGTAACTGAGATAAGCATGAGTTTGCCTGTTATAACAGGTTAGTGTATGAGACAAGTATCATGACTGAACTCTAACTCTTTAAATGAACTATAACATCAAAAAATGAAAGCGTTTTAAAGTAATGAAAATATAGGGGTTTATTTATCAAACTCCGAATTGATCTCAATATTTCCTGCTACAAACTTCAATCAAATCAGCTCAGGTTTTTTACGCTTATTTATTATTACATTTTCCCTAAAATTTGCTTTGTGGAAGAACATCTGATTGTCACAAATTTTTTGGATTTTCAAGATATTTTTGTAATTTTCACCCGAAACCTTCAAAAACTTCGGGGGAATTGCATAAAATCCAGCGCACATCAAAAAATCATTGGGACTTCTCCCATTGACTTTTATGCAACAGGTCTGAGATTTCAGATTTTCAGATTCGGACTTTTCCATCCTCTGGGTATAATAAATTCCAAAAAATTTGTGATTTTTTTAAAAGTCAGATTTTATTTTAAAAAATCACAACTTTTTCATGATTTTTGCATTCGTTGTTTAGTAAATAACCCCCTAGGTGTTCGAAACATCAGTATTCCCATTGAGTGCGGTATTATGTTACCATATAAATATATAGTAAAAAAGACCAGCAACACCTGGCTTTACATGCGCTTTCTAATACATTTGCTTTGATTGCAAGAAATCCCGGTGTTGCTGGTCTTTTTTACTATATCTGGAACCATCTTATTACCATGCACCCGGGGAATACTGAGAGGCAAAGTGCTGCCCTTTTCAAAATATATATACAGTAGAACCCCCATTTTACGTTTTCAGGGGACCAGAGAAAAATGGTGTAAAATTCAGGAAATTGCAAAATCAAGGAAATTTATTATGCATAATATATATGTGGGACCACAAAACAACAAGGGAAAACTTAAAATCAGGGGATGTAAAATGGGGGTACCACTATTTTATACACTATATTTGTGTGTGTATATATATATATATATATATATATATATATATATATATATATATATATATATACACACACTCTTGTATTTGTCTATATGTATTTTGTTTTCACAGCCTCATTGCACCCCCGCCTAATGGTTTTAAAAATTAGTGGTGAGCAGAACTTTCCCTTGTTTTATATATATATATATATATATATATATATATATATATATATATATATATATATATATATATATATATATATATAAATCCAATTGTGGTTAACAGCGCACACTGGAATTTTTTAAAAAGATTAATTTATTTATCAAATGTTAAAATTCACATGTATCGACGTTTCGGTCCAGATCTTGGACCGTTTTCAAGATGCAACATGTGATCACAAACAGCATTTTTATACCCTCACCTATTGCAAGACAGGAAATGAAATCACCGACATACATCACACATGGATAACAATAAAGGCTGTCACAATGTTAAATGTTATTGATTCATAGTTAACGTTCCACAAAGTTGCATATTTGTACCCACCATAGCCAATGGTGTTGATACATAATTGCACATTAGTATCCAATTGTACCTTAGTTAAACAGTCATTTCTACATAGTTTGACAGTCTTAATATCCTTTAAAAACAAAAATGCAGAAACAAGCATGATTACTTGAGAATAAACCTCATCTTTCACTGAGGAAACATGAAAGGGACAACTGTTCATTGAGACCATTAGGCATCATTATATTGAGTTTTTTTTATCCAAAAACATTCTCTCTGGAGAAGCATTTTTGACCTATCACCACCTCTCCGAGGGGGTGGTATATGGTCTATGCCAATATATTTAAATGTGGGTAAACGATGCCCCTTCTCCAGAAAGTGTTTTGCCACTGGTTTCGTTGTACAGTTGTCCCTGAAAGCAGTACTGATGGCTGAACGATGGGCATCCATCCGGAGCCGCAAAGTAAGGTCTGTCTTTCCCACATATGAAAGACCACATGGGCAGGTGATTAAATAAATGACATGTGTGGTAGTGCAAGTAATGTGGGATCGAATAGCAAATCTTCTCCCCGTGTGAGGATGTGTAAAACTATATATATATATATAGATATAGATATAGATATAGATATAGATATAGATATAGATATAGATATAGATATAGATATAGATATATATAGATATTACTACTGTATATATAGATAGATATATATATATATATATATCTACATAGATATTACTACTGTATATATAGATATATATATATATATATATATATATATATATATATATATATATATATATATATATATATATATATATATATCTACACAAATACAAGAGGTCCTCTGCACTCAACCCAATATCAATATATTTAAGACAGAGACATTTTGTGCATACTGCTACTGAAAAATGCCTTACCCTTTAAACAACACAGGGATTGTTTGTCCATATATTGCAATATATTTAAGCTGGCCAACTACGTCAAAGTCATCCCATATCTGGCCAGGCCTATGCTCAATTTTCATCTGATTCATTAAGAATTCAATTGCTTCATTATACATTTTACACAGGGACTAAGTTTTACCTGCAACTTAC
Source organism: Xenopus laevis (assembly GCF_017654675.1). Classification (NCBI taxonomy): domain Eukaryota; kingdom Metazoa; phylum Chordata; class Amphibia; order Anura; family Pipidae; genus Xenopus; species Xenopus laevis. The sequence continues at coordinate 112,889,146 of NC_054378.1, read as the reverse complement.
TTGCTGCTTTCAAAGTAAAACTCCCAAACTTGGCTGCCCTTTTATTAGACGCCAGTGGGATCACCTGACTATAGCTGGGAAGGGTGGGAGCTACAACATGGAGCTGGTCACTGCTCCTGTATAAACTATATAAACTAGGGAAAGTTGTGCTCACCACTAATTTTTAAAACCAGGAGGGGGTGCAATGAGGCTGTGACCATAAAATACAAAATACAGATTAACAATGAATTCATATTGCTAAGCTGTAACATCCATCTAACAAAAATTCAAGTATTAAGCAGATGAGCCTTTTCCACAAATAAAATGCCATAAAATATTTATATAAAGTGCTGTCAACAAGTCTTCCAAATGTGACACATTGTAAGCATAATATTACACATAGAATTACACTGCCAGTAATACTCATGTCAGCTCTGGACTGATGTGATGATCAATACACGAGAAAAGGTAGGTTTTCCTTCTGTCATTACATTCCAAGGCCAGAATACAGAAGCCCATCCGAGCACTCAGGGAGTCAGAAGACATTTACTTGGCAGAACAACACTCCGAGTAGCATATAAATGTGTTTATAAAAACATTGTTGAAATACACCAAACCATCGCCAATTAAAGGCACGTTAATAAAGATATGCAATGATTTTAAACAAATGTGTAGCCAAGTTTAAAACTGTGCAGTAAAAGGAGGTTTTCATTAGAAGGAAGGCAAGTTGCTGCTTTTTACACAGAATTTTTACGTTGTTTTTTCATTCAAAAATCACAACATCATTGGTTTCAATAGATTACTTCATATCTAAAGGTGTGTAAAATAATGGTGCCATTTGCAGCACTAGTACAAATATACATCTTTATAATTATCCTAATTAACTGAATGTTGCTCCACCCGTTGCTACTATACTGTAGCTGTCTCTGCTTTGCTGGAATGATTTTCCATAGAACGTTGGTGTTCACCTTGGAACACTGTTGATTCATGGTTTGATTCATTGCAGCCCCAAGAGCATCAGTGTGGCTGGATGATAATACTGGGTGATCGCATAGCTTGCACTTGATGTTCCAACTCACTTCAGTTGGATTGAGGTCAGGGCTCTGGGCAGATTCAACTAGTTCTTCAAGTACCATCTCAGGAAACTCATACTATATGGACCACACTTTGTGCATCAATCTGTAGGGCCCCCCCGAACAATACCAAATATCGCCCCCTGTTTTCTATAAATAACAAACCAACCACACCTGATATCTTGGGTGAAAAAGGCTGCAGCTTATTTATTGAAACACATAAATAATGACCAACATAAAGCAAAAGCATTGAGTATAAGGCAATATACCATCACATTTATCTAATATTTAAATATTAAATAACTTAGATGCTGAAGGCTGCAAAGAATTGTACCCAATATCGAAGGAACCCCACCCCAATAGTAGCCCAGGTACTACAACCCCGATCCAGTTCCCTCATTCCTAGCCCTGTCATAGCCCTGTCGTTTCCAGTTCCTGGCTCACTCCCCCGGGCATTCTTTACTATTATATAGTGAATAAAGTACCCCCTCTTGTAAAATATAAGGATATTATAAGTTACCGAGGAGTTTCATGACCATATAAAAACACGAGGCCGAAGGCCGAGTGTTTTTATACAGGTCATGGAACTCCGAGGTAACTTCTAATATCCTTATATTTTACAACTGGGGGTACTTTATTTATTATAATACACAAGTTTCAGTGAGTCATGTGACAGAAATGACATCACTACTCACCGTTTATAACTGATGACATCAGAACTCACCGTTTATAAGGATATAATTTACAGGATATTCATGGCTTTTGTGTATTATAAACTGTTATAAAACTGTTGCCACAAAGTAAAAAGCAATCAGTTTTCAAGAATGTCATAGTGGACCCTAGCACCAACCACAAGAAACATTCCTTAGACCACTATCTATTACTTGTACGCTGGTTATCTTTCAAGGCAACAATGCCAATGAGGTTCTAACCTCTTCTAACACTCCTTGGTGGATCCAAGAGCTGATAATATAGATAGCCCTGAATCTGACTATCTTTCCTAGAGAGACATATGACATATGTCCCTTGCTATATCCTGCACTTACAATGGCCTACACATTTGATTCCCTTCCACCTAGGGGAGTCTCTGATTAAAAGCCCTAAGAACTGCATGGCTTTCCTTTTCATAATATAGCACACTGCCACATTTTGGCTACACTAGGAATAACATTTTCTCTCCCTTTATTTCTCTAGCTCTCCTTGGTAGGGAAGCATTCTACTCCCAGTTCTTACCCAGGGACAAACTCCTGAACTTCCCACTCCTGGTCTATCCTATTTGTCCTCATTGCACCCCCTCCTGGTTTTAAAAATTAGTGGTGAGCACAACTTTCCCTTGTTTATATAGTTTATACAGGAGCAGTGACCAGCTCCATGTTGTAGCTCCCACCCTTTCCAGCTATAGTCAGGTGATCCCACTGGTGTCTAATAAAAGGGCAGCCAAGTTTGGGAGTTTTACTTTGAAAGCAGCAAGTAAGTTGCAGGTAAAACTTAGTCCCTTTGTAAAATGTATAATTAAGCAATTGAATTCTTAATCAATCAGATGAAAATTAAGCGTAGGACTGGCCAGATATGGGATGACTTTGACGTAGTTGGCCAGCTTAAATATATTGCAATATATGGACAAACAATCCCTGTGTTGTTTAAAGGGTAAGGCATTTTTCAGTAGCAGTATGCACAAAATGTCTATGTCTTAAATATATTGATAATGGGTTGAGTGCAGAGGAATCTTGTATTTGTCTATATGTATTTTGTGGTCACACCCTCATTGCACCCCCGCCGAATGGTTTTAAAAAATAGTGGTGAGCACAACTTTCCCTTGTTTGTTATAGTCTTACCCAGGGACAAACTCCTGAACTTCCCACTCCTGGTCTATCCTATTTGTCCTATAGAATACAAGCCCCCCATATGTAGTACAAGACAATACATTTGCCTAGTTGCAGTAATCCACAGCAACCAATAAGATGTTATGATCGTTACAACTGGTGACCAGTAAATGCTACCTGCTTATTGATTAATATAGGGATTACATCTGCATCTAACTGCACCTTTTATTGCAAACACCCAGGGGCAAATGCATCAAGGGTCAAATATCGAGGGTTAATTAACCCTCGATATTCGACTGGGGAATGTATATCCTTCGACTTCGAATATCGAAGTCGAAGGATTTTGCGCAAATAGTTCAATCGAACGATCGAAGGAATAATCGTTCGATCGATTAAATACTTTGAATCGAAGTTCGGTAGCTTTTAGGTGGCGAACTAGGGGGTCGAAGTTTTTTCTTAAAGAGACAGTATTTAGACTATCGAATGGTCGAATAGTCGAACGATTTTTAGTTTGAATCGTTCAATTCGAAGTCGTAGTCGAAGGTCGAAGTAGCCCATTCGATGGTCGAAGTAGCCAAAAAAACACTTCAAAATTCGAAGCATTTTTTCTTCTATTCCTTCACTCGAACTTAATGAATGGGCCCCCCAAAGTTGTTTTGACTGCTGATACATTTCAAACATCCTCACTGCCTATAGCTCCTTCCCATTCAGATCAAGGGGGAACTCTGCCAATGGCAGATGCATGCAATGTCAGACGAGGAATACTCAAAAAGGTTAATTCCACAAATCTCTGTGATGAAGGAAGGAACATCTCCCCCAATATTGTCTTTGAATTTAGGTGTCATGTCAAGTGTTATTGTCACCTTTTCTAATCACTGTTTGCTATCAGATTGTGTTCCATTTTCAATTGAGCAGGGCTAGAAGCAGCGATTAAGAAAATTATAATGTTCTCAGGGCTATACAGGCATGGAATCTCTTATCCAGAAACCTGGATTTACGGAAAGACCATCTTCTATTTTAAGAAAATAATGCAAATGTATTTAAATGTTCTTTTTCTCTCTGTAATAATTTAACAGTATCTTTTATTCGGTGGTAACAAATCCATTTTGGTGGCAAAGCAAACCTATTGGGATTATTTCATGTTTAAATGTTTCACAGTGGACTGATTCAAATGATGGAAAACCCCATATCCCAAGCATTCTGGATAACAGATCCCATATGGTATAACCACAGAAGAATCGTTGAAGTTTAAAAATGAAACTTACTGCCAGTTGCAGTAAGAACTCAACAAACCCTACACGTGAAATGGGCCTTTATATAGTACTAAGACTAACCCGAATTTTTTTTTAATTATATTAGTTTTTTAATTATATGCATATGCAAATTAGGGGTGGGAAGGGGGGAAATATTTTTACTTCCTTATTTTGTGACAAAAAGTTGTGCGATGTCCCTCGGCTGGGCAGAAGGATTCGGTTCGGCTGGGCAGAATGATTAGGCCAAATCCGAATCCTGATGAAAAAGGCCGAATCCCGGCTCGAATCCCGAACCGAATCCTGGATTTGGTGCATATATAAATTAGGGTTTCGGATTCTGTTTTGCATATGCAAATTAGGGTTCAGATCGGTTTGGCCGAATCTTTCGCAAAGGATTCGGGGGTTCGGCCGAATCCAAAATAGTGGATTTGGTGCATCCCTATAAATAACCCCCTTAATGTACTTTGCCTTTAAATGTATTGCCTGTAGGGATGTAGCGAACTGTTCGCCGGCGAACTAGTTCGCGCGAACTTCGACTGTTCGCGTCCGCCGCAAGTTCGCGAACGTCGCGCGACGTTCGCCAATAGGCGTTCGCGTCAAAATCGTTCGACCATTCGACCATTCGATCGCTAAAATCGAACGATTTTCATTCGATTCGAACGAAAATCGTTCGATCGAACGATTAAAATCCTTCGATCGTTCGAATCGAACGATTTTCGGATGTTCGAAGTTCGCGAACAGTTCGCGAACTGTTCGCATTTTTTGCCGGTGTTCGCGAACGGCGTTCGCGAACACATACTCGGCGGTTCGCTACATCCCTAATTGCCTGATGAGTGAATGGCGGGTGGCAGTTACACCTGAGTATGCCTAAAGTCAGTTTAACAGATGCAATTAACTCTTTTTATTGGAGGACAATGCTTTTCAGGCTTTATGTACTATTAGTTTTGCTGTGGTTCAGATAATTAAAATATCTGAACATTCAGTAGGGAATGTACCTTTAGATATTTCTTTGCTAGGTATGATCATTCAAACATGGTCACTCTGAATCTTCTTCATTCAGTATATCATTTCCAGAACATTCCAGAACTCGTTTTCTTACTGATTCACCACTGCAATCATTTGTTCAGAACCTTTAATAATGTATTTGAAGGAAAAGCCTGTCAAGGCCCTAACAGCAACATGAAGAAAGCAACTGGAAGGCAGCCAGTGAATCGTTTCCAGTAGAATGGATAATCTGCAATTAGTATAATTCAGTGATATTTGTGCCTCTGCAGCTTTGTTGCTCTGTTGTATGTATAACTCTCAATTGGTACATTCTCTGTCCTTTTGTGAATGCCTAAATCCAATCAAGAATGCACCAACTGAGGAATAATGAACATCAATTGTTTTGGTTTGTAGCAGAGCTTAGCCACTTCCTGCATTTTGATTGGTTGGAACAATGAACCTTAATTTTACACAAAGCCTCTGGAATTCATATCTGGTGATTTGAGAGGCAGGAACAGATGAGGTTCCAATATGCCTTTTGTGTTGCTTATTCGTGGACTTAGTTCTGATATCTTGTACAGGGTTACTCACCACCTCCCTGCTTCAGCCGGGCTGACACCACACCAGTGCACCACTGACCTTTCAGGGTAGGACTTTTCTCGTGACAACTTCCGGTCCTACCCGTCCAGCATACGACCTATGCCCCTCTGGCCTACTCCGGATAGGACTTTTCTTTTCCCCCTCCTTCAGGATGTCCTTTTCCTTCACTACCACTTTCACCCTAACAGGCTTAGCCTTGGCACATATGCCACTACCTCCTTGTTGGTGTCTTAACTACCCATGCTAAATAGTCCTGACTATCTGAAATACCTAGTATTTCACACTTGTGCCCTATCTCTATCCAAATACGTGTGTACATCCCTTTGGGTGTGTCTCCCCTTTGAATACCTTCCTCAATTAAACATTACCCTGACACTTAGGGCCAGATGAATCAAGGGTCGAATTTCGAGGGGTTAAATCCTTCGAAATCGACTGGGGAATAGAATCGAATAGGCAATTCGGGGGAATTTACGCGCTGGCGAATAGTCGAATTGGCGAATATTCACCAGGTGAATAGGCGCTCGATCGAATATTCGCTCGAAGGATTTTCATTCGATCAAAAACTTGGAAAACAAGCCTATGGGACTTTCCCATAGGCTTTTAAAGCAATTCGGTAGGTTTTAGGTGGCGAAGTAGGCAGTCGAAGTATTTTTAAAAGAGACAGTACTTCGACTATCGAATGGGCGAATAGTCGCAGCGTTTCTGCGCTCGATCCAGTACTTCGACTATCGAATGGCGAATAGTCGCAGCGTTTTTGCGCTCGATCTATTCAAATCATTCTACTCAGGCGAATTTACGCCAATTCGATAGTCGAGGAGCACAAAAAACGACTCAAAATTCTAGCTTTTTTCCCTCTATTCATTTTCCCTCTATTCATTCACCCGAGCACCTTACTGTACATGTGCTGCTCTTAATTCTGTGCATGTGCCTTCCCTCTGCTATCCAGCATGGAACCTCCTGAACCCATAGATAATTACATTCAGATATTTACAAACAATTTCCAAGCACTCCACACTTTGCACAATTCACAATCACATTTCCATTTAACATTCTGCTAATCACACATTTTACATAACTTACATTCAGATGAACATTCAACAATTGATCACCCTCTTACAAACATGCAGCAGGGCCATTTCTGGGATGTGCACCTTGCACAATGACACTGGCGGGGGGCTCCAGGAGGGGCACCTACATAACTCTGATTGTCTCACCACATTCCTTCATGAATATAGTGCACTGCTGACAAATGGAGAAAGCTCTGTTTTCATGGGCCGTTATGCTCCATTTTGGAGTACAAAGTCCTTTGATTATTCTGCAAAATGTAGGGCAGAATGTAAATATACAAATAACTTGGCAGCTTCCACCTTGTAAATGAGATTTCATAATTTATACCTCACGTCTCTAATAACAAAAGAGATAGAGCAGGCAGCGGTAGACGAGAAGATACATTCTATTTAGGAAATTCAACCTGTTCCCTTTCTCAGTTGTGCACTGCATTAATCTACAGTATGATATGATGTTTTCCCTCTGGTAAGCCATAAGACCTTATGCCCATGACCTTCTTTTCATATTTAGAAAACGACCTGGTCCCCTTGAAGAGGAGCAAGAAAACAGAGGAAGCTAAAAGTCAATGGTGGTCTGCTCATGTAAACTGTAGGTTGCACAGAAAACAGACTGAGCTTAAAGGGGAAGGAAACCTAGTCGTCGCAAACCCCCCACCCCCCCTCCCGTGTATTGCCCACCCTCCCTCCTCCCCCTGGCCTACCCATCCCGCTGGGCAAATGCCCCTAACTTGTTACTTACCCTTCTGCGCAGGTCCAGTCCAGGGAGTTCACAGATGAAATCTTCTTCCACGCGATCTTCTTCCTGCTTTGAACGGCGTTTTGGCGCATGCGCAGTAGGAGCATTTCGCCGGTACGGATCTACTGCGCATGCGCCAAAAGTAATGAAGCATGCGCAGTAGATCGTACCGGCGAAATGCTCCTACTGCGCATGCGCCGGTCAAAGCAGGAAGAAGTTTATTACTTAAATATTGATTTATACCTTTGCTATAAATGAGTTTTACGGAAATGAATATTTAACAAACTATTTCTTATGTAACCGTAACATAATACATATCTGAATGAATGAAGAATGAAATAGGAGTGTGATTTAGACAAGCTGTCAAAAATTTTTGTACGCACGTCAGAAAAGTCGCTCGCGTCAAAACTGTCAAACGTCAACATTATTTGGACGCCCATTGACTTTTAAGCCACCATCAAAATTGACGCAAGCATTTCGTGAATTTTTTTGCCGTTTCGTGAATTTCTCAGGAAATTCAAGAATTTTTCAGCGAAGCGAAACGGGACAAATTCGCCCATCACTTCTGACAGTATCATGAGATCTACTGGTCATCAGCTAAAGGTCTATTGATAGATCCCGATTTACCTTTTGGGCACCCCTGCTCTATGGGGAGGGAGCAGAGAGGGCTCCGTGAGTCTGTGTGCCCTATACTTTGCTTTACTAAGCAAGTAGTCAGCATGACAATCAATTATCTTCTGTCACGGCTGGCACCCGATACCAGAACAAATGCCAAGCACCCTGGTCTCGGCTCGGCTTCACAAGTAGTGTGACCACCGTTGGGCTTCGGGAGGAGCCCTCAGCTTAATTGGGTGCCACCTGGACTTAACGAGGGGTGCAAGGCGAGATGTTCTGGCTGGCGAAGGGGCACGGCTGTTAGCAAAGTCTTTTTGGGCCGAAGGTCACGGTACAAAAGGATTAGGCAGAAGGATGGTCAGACAGGCTGGGTCGAGGCAGGAGGATATCAGAATCGTCAGGCAGGCAAGGGTCAAAACCAGGTAGTCAATCAAGGGGTTAAGCAGGAGAGTTGTCGTAGGCAGGCAGGGGTCAGGATACAGAGTTCAGAGTGGTCAGGATACAGGCAGGGTCAAACACGGATAATCAAGATAACAGACTAACAGGAACAGGTGCACTAGGCTCAGAAACCACTAGAAACAAAGCTCAATCACGGGCAACCATTGTTATGCTGAGCAGCTATTTATGTGTTTGAAATTCGCGCCTTTGTGCACTGGCGCGGCGCGTGAACACGCTTGCGCGGCCTAAAATGGCTGCAAGGACTTCTGACGGCGGGCGACCCGTCGCACAGGTGTTGTTACATCTTCTCTGAGCAGTGCTCATTCTCCAGTGGCCACTTTCCATCAGTATACAATACACAGAAAGGGTTGAACAGCACCACAGGATTGTTTACAATGAAGATGCTTTTATTGCACTCTCTTAGGACATTACAGCAATGTTTCAGCCCATGTGGCCTTTTATCAAGCTTCTATTACATGCAACTTATTAAAGAAATCTGAACAGACGCTTGGTGTGGGATGCAAGTCATAAGGTGCATGCATAGGTGTATGGCCAAGTTAATATCATTTAAATGTGTACATAATTGCATATGATGTTGCACAGTGTATCTGTCAAGAGCTAGGTAGACAGTATGGGTTACCCCACTATTTTCAAGCTGGGAACCTGAAATGAATATTTTTTATGCATAAGGATCTATCTCTTCTACCCATTCATGTTCTGGCCATGGTGGAACATTTGACCTACTCAGAAAGATCTATGGACATTGGTTAGCTCGGTCTAAGACATTGATTTCCAACTTTTTCCATATTTGGCTCATTTATTCCCTATACTATATGTTTAGGGGTCAGTAAAACATCTTTGAGGGCCACGTCCAACCTACTGGTGTGGTGACAATTTGGGCAGCCCTGTCAATTTAAATGGGAGTCAAGTCTCTGTTTATTAGGAGAACATATCTAACGAAGAGACTTAATTGTCAACTCCTTCCCTTTGTCGAGGACACAACATTTGGGTAAACCCCTCGGTTGACACAAAAGAACGAAGGTACAGTATAAAAAGAATTGGTCACCGACAGCTACCAACAATCACCCCATTTATAGTAACTGACCTTCAAGCTGCCTCAGTCCTGTTCTTCCTCCTATAGGAGTTCCATAAAGTTCTGGAACATTTGTATTTGGAGGGACACCCTGTCATTAAATGTCTCTTGGTTTCTAGAATCATAGCTACTACAGTACTGAGATATCTGCAATGACTTCTACAATTTAGCAGATATTCAGAATCAGCCTACCATCAGCGACAGGGTTAAAAAAGAATGATTAATTTAATTAAAAGTCCTGTCCATGTACAATTACATGTAATTTTCTGCATGGATTTTATGAAAATACTTAGCACCTTTTTAACAAGGGTTCTGAAGCTAGAATAAAAAAAGAAGAATGGTTATTTGGATAGTTATCCTATCCATGAAATGACTGATGGAGTGCAATTATTTAAGGCTTTATTGACTGACATTATTATCTGGGCTTTGGAAAAGAACAGCATACATTTTTTGGTAAATTACTATATTGGTTTAATATATTTCCTGCTGTGTTTTATTAGAACATCTAATGCCTTTTTCGAAGGCTTTATTTACTTACGACTCGCATCTCATAAAAAGGCAGCCTAGCCATCTTGTTCCGTGGGTGGTGGAGGATACCTCTATTCATTAGGGTGCATTCACGTGAGTAGAGTGCAATATCAAGCACCATTGGCATGTTTTTTCCCACAATGCATCATTTCCCCTCAGAATTTTAGTGAAATTGTGGATGCAATGGGGTGCAACTGCTCTGCATCTACTGCAACTGCGTCCGATTCACCAAAATAGATACAATAGCGTGCGGGGGGGGGTTGTTTTAGGATACTTTGTTAACTTATATCAGATGTTTCATATTAAAAAAAAATATTTCCGAAGGTGGAAATATTTGTTCACAAGCAGAATACAATTATTTAGATTTTTTTATTGCAATCTGCATAAGAAGTAAAGTGTTCAGAAGCTGCCCCTGTGCTCTAACACCCCATTGCATAGAAAGTCATTAAACACATTAAGGGGGAAATTTACTAAAGGGCGAATTTTTGCTTTAGAAGACACCGCCACACTTCACACAACTTCAGATGTTAATTCGCAGCGCATACGCTTATTCTTCAAAATTCAAAGTTACGTCTTGGCAGACGAATGCTGGCGAAATTTCGCCAGCAAAAATTCATCAGAGCAAGTATTTCGTTACACTTACGCTTAGGTCAATTTGAATAGGGTGGGTACATATAGATCATATATACGTCTTTATTAGAGATGTTGGTGAAAGTGCTTGAAGTGGCCACTTACTATACTATAAAAAATGTCCAAGGAAGCAAAATAAAGACAAAAGAGATCCTCTAATGCCCTACACATGAGCCCACCCTAAAACAAACGTGGCCTGACCTTTAAATGATTAAAACATTTTTTAAAAAATATATTTCACAGTTGCAACTTTTAAACGTTTTATGACTTTTCGGCATTCAGGATATGGATGTTGCAACAGCTCAATGTTATTGAGATGAAACAATTCAATGTAATTCCAGTGTCTGCATGCTTTGATTTAGGGTCCCATCACCTTATAAAAAGTCTGCATCGACACAGCAGTTGTAAGGGTGTGGTGAGAGCATTCTGTAATAGCCATAAGATAATAATTTAATTTAGGCTCTTGTTAAAGGACAACAACCCTTGACTGCTAGGAAACTTCTCCTTCTGAACTCTGAAATGGCAATATAACACAACAGTGTGCCTATGGGAGTTGGTAGCATCTTAGGCAAGGCTATCACTGCAGGCTGAACACATACTACTACTTTCACGGAAAATAAATGATAACCCAGAAGAATCAAATAAATTGCAGTAGCCCATTCATTGGTCAGTGTGCTGATTTTTGGCCAAGCATTCCTTGGCTTCCGAGATATTTTAATGTTCTCCAGCAATACTAGCGACCACTTTGCACACATCGCATTACTTCACCAGGCGCAAATTTGATACCACTACGCTAATTCACTAGTATGCAAAGTTGTGCCTTGGGTGCCGAATGCTGGTCACTTTTCGCTAGCGTTACTTTGCAGTGCGAGAATTTAATAGCAAAGATGCGCTAGCGTTCATTTGTGCCTAGTGAAAATTCGCTAGTGGTCTTGCTCTTAGGTCAATTTGCATATGGCGGGTAATTTAAAGTTGTATGGACGTCTTTATTATAAATTTTGGTGAAGTTACCACTTTTTATTACGCATGTCCAGGGAACCTTAAAGGGATACTGTCATGGGAAAAAACATTTTTTTCAAAATGAATCGGTTAATAGTGCTGCTCCAGCAGAATTTTGCGCTGAAATCCATTTCTCAAAAGAGCAAACTGATTTTTTTATATTCAATTTTGAAATCTGACATGGGGCTAGACATATTGTCAATTTCCCAGCTGCCCCAAGTCATATGACTTGTGCTCTGATAAACTTCAATCACTCTTTACTGCTGTACTGCAAGTTGGAGTGATATCACCCCTCTCCCTTTTCCCCCCAGCAGCCAAACAAAAGAACAATGAGAAGGTAACCAGATAACAGCTCCCTAACACAAGATAACAGCTGCCTGGTAGATCTAAGAACAACACTCAATAGTAAAATCCCATGTCTCACTGAGACACATTCAGTTACATTGAGAAGGAAAAACAGCAGCCTGCCAGAAAGCATTTCTCTCCTAAAGTGCAGGCACAAGTCACATGACCAGGGGCAGCTGGGAAATTGACAATATGTCTAGCCCCGTGTCAGATTTCAAAATTGAATATAAAAAAAAAATCTATTTGCTCTTTTGAGAAATGGATTTCAGTGCAGAATTCTCGTGGAGTAGCACTATTAACTGATGTGTTTTGAAAAAACATGTTTTCCGATGACAGGATCCCTTTAAGACAAGAGAGTTAATATAATGCCCTACACATGAGCCCACTGTAAAATGAATGTTCCATATGTTATAAAACGTCTGGAGAAAACCGGTTATCCAACAAAAAGTCCAAGACTTTTGCAGCCAATCCTGCTTAAAAAAAGGAAAAGTCGCCAGTGTTTTTTGAACTTTAATGCATTTTCAGCACACAGGATATGATGTAAGTGACAGAAGATTGAGGAAGATACAGCTTTATTTTAGCACTTCGTCTGGTCTGAGGTGGCGAAGGCAACTCTGGTGAAAGAGATAACATTCAGTAAAATCCACACTTTTGTGGAGTAACGATCATTCGCCTGGTGATAGAGTGCGAATGAACGCTTGCGACAGTCCCGTTCACTAGCGAATTGGCGCTTGCGCCTGTTAGTGAATTGGCGATATCCCTGCGGGTGGCAACACTGGCGAGAAGTTGCCTGTGAATCTGCCCCAATGTTTGTTACTGTTTTATTAATATTTTATGCTATTTAGAACATAAAGGTCAAATGAATTTGACTAATCTATACAATATTAGTCAAATTGTTCTGAGCAATCCTCATGACACAATAAAAAACACCAACACTGATCGATATAATCACTAAGAACAAGGATTGTATTTCAATTTAAAATATGACTGTTTATTTAGAAAAAGAGCCTAATGGCATGAAATTTCCATAGAGTGTTTAACGATTTTAATTAACAGCCTGAGACAATCCATTTCCCTCATTAGTGCTGCATGCCTGCCTATAGATTTAGACAGTCCTGTCACCTCCTTCATTGGGGTTAACCTCTACAGCTGCACAAAATACACCTCCTAGAATCGCTGTAGTCATTAATCAGGGGGAATCAAATTGACAGAAATAACCAGCCCACACATAACCATGGTTACCATATTAAAAAATATATATATTTGTATTTCTATATATTTGCAGCATATTCATGTGTCAGGCGGACTAATGTGAAATGAACCTTGCCCCTTAAGGACTGCACTGTTCAAATAGACGCGCAAAAAATAATTGTATATGTCATTTGTATAGAGCTCGTTATTTGCCTAATGCTATGCCCAGATGTGGGAAAGAGTTCAGCACTCATTGAAGAGTAGCTTGGCCTTATCAAATAGGCAATTTGCAGGCAATAGGGATCATTTAATATCTCGGGGCAATGATGCATAATAGCAGCCTTAATAATTACACCGAAAGCCGGCTGGGCCAGCTTAGACCCCAGAGGTGCTGAAATACATCGTATTATTGGATACCCCTGAGCCAATCAAAAAAAACTTGCTTGTGAGGCATTTTCTCACCTCTGTCAGGAAGACTTGATGGGTGGTTAATTATCGTTTAGAGAAGATGAGAAAAATACAGTTTTCTGTTACATACTTTATATTGCTGCTTATTTGCACAATAACCTTTTTTTATTTTTATCCCCCTGGAAGTCGATGGAGATGTAGGATCTGAACTTTCTGTGAGATGCTGCTAGTTAAAACAAAGTGTTATTTAATTTTTCTTTTAACTGTCTTTTTTTCAGTTTCAAACAATTTTTATTGACAAAGGACAGATGTCATTCATACATAGCGTACACATTGAAAGATGGTACATTGCCCAAAATCAGTTATTACGAATGGTAGTTAACAACATAGTCATAACAAAGAACAAACAAATAAAAACAAATATAAAAGAAAAAGAAAAGGAAAAAAAAAAAAAAAAAAAAAAAAGGATGATGCGAAGCTGTAAGAGTGGAGCATAAAACTCCCAAAACCTCGAACAGATAGCAAGTATCATAAACCAAATATCAAGTACCAAATTAACTGTCTTTTTTTAAAAATTTTCCCAAGATGTCCCTCGGGCATTCCGGTAACTGCCATTCTAATTTTCAATAAAGAAGTGTTGTCTTCGTGAGTTTTAACTGACCTGCACATAAGCTGTAGAAATTGGAAAATGTCTTAGATTTTTCTAACTTTTCCTTTTTGTAAAACTCTTATTTCACTGAAAAGATCCATTTTCAACATAATGGCGTTCTGATTTTTGCAATTTTTTCCTGTTTTGCTTCAATTTACGGCTCTTACACACTCATTGGCTTATTAAGTCCATTAAATTCTGCCTGGTGTACATAAAGGCGCTTTGCAATGCTGCATTATCTTGCGCTTGACACGTGTTCATTAGTGATGTGCGCGGGTTGCGCCTGATTGCCCTGCCCCTTTTGTGATGTCATCGGCGGGCCAGGGCGGTGCAGGTCTATAATTGGAAACTGCAAGTTGGGCTTGGGTGGGGCGGGTGTAGGGAGGACGGTTTAGGGTTGGGTGAGGGTCGGGTTTTACCCGAACTGCACATCACTACTGTTCAGCTATCAATAGAATAGTGGGTTGCATTTGTAACAGAAAAAAACATGCTTAGTTGTGTTAAAAACCATTCTTAAATGCAATATATGCTCATCATGCTTTTAAAAAACACACACAAAAAACACCCGTGTGTGAGAGCCCTTTGAAAAAACTTCAATATCCTTTTCTCTATCTCAGACCTATCGCAGGCTGAACAAATATTATAAAAAATATATACTGTATATAAATGGAAAAGAATTAGCAATGGGAAAATCTGACTCGTTTCACTGAAAGTTCCAGAAATTATGAAAAATTTGGCAATTGCATTGGTCTATGGGTGAATTTTTTTTTTGATGCATGTGTGCTTTTTATTGGGTTTGGTGGGTGTGTTATGCTATCTGGTAAGAATTGTATAGTTGTTTTTGGAATTTTGCAACTCTAGGGTTCTTTGTACAATTTGATGCTATCTGCTCTTTGTAATTTCAGTACTAAGGGGCCTATTTGCTAAAATTCACATTTCTATCTTTTTTCATGATTTACTGTATATTTTTTCTTTCAAAATTTGTGGTTTTTCCATTTCTCTAAAACTCAAGTGTAAAACAGACAAAAATTATAATTCAAAACTTCTGGAAAAGGCATTAAAGATGCCATAGAAGCCAGTGGGAGCTGCGCTGATTCCATTGGACCCTTTTTGTAACCAATTATACTTATTGAGGTTTTTCAATATTCTATAAAAATCTTTTGTCTGCAAAAATTTGGATTTTTAGAGGTTTTAGAGATTTTCAAATTTTTTTCAGATCAGCGCTTTTTTCATTCATACTTCTTATATTAAGATCTTTTAATAACTTTTATGGTGTTCATGTTTTTAGAGAAATAGACTTTAATCATGGTGTCATAAACCTCTAATACCACTAAAATTCAACCTTTAATAAATAGACCTCTTCGTTTTTTTCCCCAATTTTTTTTAGCTGGGAAAGGTTTTGTTTGGGTTTGTCCTGTTGGATTGTTGTGTTTATATACTGTGGATGGAATGAA
Source organism: Xenopus laevis (assembly GCF_017654675.1). NCBI lineage: Eukaryota > Metazoa > Chordata > Amphibia > Anura > Pipidae > Xenopus > Xenopus laevis. The sequence continues at coordinate 112,873,281 of NC_054378.1, read as the reverse complement.
CTATTATGATGGTTAAGAGAGGCTACATAATTCCTCAGAATTTGTAAGAAGTGGATTATTGTTCTCTCTGTTGATAAGAAGCAGTGATTGGTGAATTTCTCCCATTTCGCAAATTTTCGTTTTCACTCAAAAATCGTGAAATTTGAAGGATTTCTCAAAAAAATTGTGAAATGTGAAGGTTTCCACTAAAAAATTGCGAAAATCTTAATTTTCATGAAAAAATCCTGAAAATTGGAAATTGATACCACAAATTTTCGCGGGAGATTCACGAATTTATTCATCGGTGGCAAAACGCAGAATTTTGCCGTGAATTTGTGCCAGGCGAATTTATTCGCCCATCACTGATAAGATGGTGATGCAAGAGGAGGAAAGAGCCCCACAGGCATAAATGACATAGCTGAATGACTCCCATTTCTTTTAAAATCACACTTGGCATACAGGTGCAAAATCAGGGTTGGTTTACTAATTCATTTGTTTTTGGTTTTTAAATTGTCTATAGTGTGCAGTACATGTGTGTAGGGGATCAGACAAATCCTACACCTGTTTTTCTATCTGCAACATCATCCAGCCTAGTTACAGGATGGAGAGCCATCTGATTGGTTGGGTGCCCCAGTGCAACCTCGGGATGGGGGGAGTGCCTGACTTCGGAGCCAAATGTACCGGGTTTCCCTAAGAGCTTAGGAAGGGAATTCCTGCTGCAGCAGCTGGAGAATCTGATCAGTGACACTGCTGCTTAAAAGGAGTGTCCAGGAAGAAGGAAAGGCTGTGTTTTGCTCTGCTGGAGAAAGTATTTGAGCATTAGGGAGAGACAGTTTCTATCTCCTGCCTGTGGATACTGTTTGTTTCCCCAGGGTGAGGACAGGTCTTGTTTGTGTACCTGCCACATGGTAGCGGGTGTTACTTTCAAAGGGAAAGGTACCTTGGGGCAGGTAGCACTACCTAGGGACATAAGAGCTCTTGGGGAAGGGACATTGAACTGACTGGATTTATTCTACATTTATCCACCCGGTGTGGCACTGTGGCATAGAGAGACTGTGCCAGAGGTTGATAGTCCACACAGGTTCCCCAGTAAAAAGCTATATTGTTTGATTTGCATTTACAGTGCTCCTCAGTGTCACCTAGGTAGAGGCACTGCACTGTAAATCCCAGTTCCCAGTACTTTTCATACCCAAAAGGGACTCAGGGCCCTGGATTTCCAATGGTTAATTGCTATTTAAGAGACAGTAGCCAAATTAGGGTTATTTGTGCAATAAGGGAATAAGATGTCTGTGTTGAGGTGCTAGTCATGGGAAGGGTCTCAGAGTTTCTGATACATGTAACATTTTGGATCCCTAGGCCCCATGATGCTTTGGATCTTTTAAAATGTATCCAGTTTAATAAAGAGGCTTTTACTGTTCCATATCAAATTGGGCACATAGCTATTTAGTTTTCGAATACATTTTTTGCGATGTTTCATTGACAGAGCATGAAACAGATAGAGCAGACTGGAGAGAACATTCATTTTAAGTGAGCTGACCCTACTGAACCACAACAGGTCTTCTCAGCACAGCCCTGTAGAATCCGAGAGATTCCAAGGTATGTCTGTATGTTGTCCACTTAAATCTGTCTGCTAAAGGTGCCAAATGGTCCTAAGGCATGGCAATATGTAAAGCAGTAGATTTATTTTGTTTTAGAAAAAAATTATTTGGTATACCGTATTCTTTAATTTAATCGGGTTGTGGTTATTGGTTGTGATTGGGTAAAAAGTAAGTCAAATTTGTATGTGCAGATTTTATGATGAGTGTTATTTGACAGAGAAGGGGCTCTAAGGTAATTATAAAGAGGCGTGGAAAAAGGTGGAAGCCGTGACTGGTTCCATTTCTTATTTGGATTGGTGAGGGGAGGAAGGTATTTGTTTTAAGTTTGGCTATAGGATTACTCAATAAAGAACTAATCAAATTAATTCTGTGTAATTAAAACAACTGGTATAAATCACACGCTATTTTTTGATAGAAGTCAGTATAAAAAGTAGAACAAATCTTGGGTACTTGTAAAACTCACCAGTTATGAAGGGAGGTCCAGGTACACCGCCCTGAAACCTCAGCTTAAGGAGCGGACCACCTTACAAAGAAAAAGGGCAGGCACTCGCAGAGACCAGTCTTCAAGGCAGGTTAGTCAAACTATAAACGTAGTTTATTGTAGAATTCAAGGATACAACCTCACTGCCTTATGCGTTTCATATCTCTCAGATACTAAATCATAGGCAAGATATTCACACTTCCCATGGCTTATTTAAATTAGTGTTCAACCAATTACAAATAAGTATTGTACAACTGAGTAAACGAGGTAACAGAGAGCTTTGTAATTGGAGCTTCTTGATGTGACATCATTGTATACAAAAATATAGGCAGGTCAACCGCCATCTTCGTGCTCTATAGCGAGGTTAATTCAAAATAACAAAAACTTTAACAACAAAGGCTTTACAAAAACACACTACATTCAAAATATAAACAAAGATAAATGATTAAATAATGTATAACAACAGGGATTAATCAGACATATGACATTATCGTTGACAAATGAATCTAGGCCCTGTTTGCATAGGAGAACTACTGTATATAATAAATGTAGCTAACTCATAAAATCCCTCATAGGGGGATTTTTACAAAAAGAGTATTTTAGAGGTTGTCATCAAAAAGGGGGGGGCAGACTAAGTACCATATAAAAATATATATGTATATGTACATATAGGTGGGATCCACTTCATAAGTGAATTAATCCCTAAAGACAGAGTACACAAACCATAGAAGTACGAAGGAGAGTTGACTGAACTGGATTGTTAAGAGATATGTTCTAACTAGATGTAGCCTAGGGGGTTAGAAATAACATGTAACATCATATTCGTTATTTAGACCTAGTGGAAACCTGGTGGCCAAAATGAAAATCCATTTTGGTTTCCAAAAACAAAAGTTTTTTGTGATGTCTCCCCCTCTCTGATCTAAAGACACTCTTCCTATTCCCATTATGGAAAAGTAATCAAGGTTATCAGTACAACAAAGATGGAAATGTTTAGCCACATTGGTCTCATTATTTTTGTCTATGTTATTAATATGTTCTCAGGCTCTCTCTTTCAGTGTTCTGCCTGTTTGGCCTACATACTGTTTACCACAGTGCAGGATATTAGGTATAGTACATTGTGAGTATTACAGTTAATTTACTGTTTTATTTTATCTATTTCCTTGGTGATGTGTGAGGTGAAATCATCACTCACCCTTACGTATTGGCATGTGATACATCTAGATGATCCACACCTGAAAGAGCCTGTATGTGTAAGCCATGTGGGGTTTTTTCTTGTATGGATCATGCTTGGAGACAAAATGTTTCTCAGAGTTTTCCCCTTTTCTAGAGACTAATTGGCAGCCATTTAGTAGTATGGTGTCTAAAATAGGATCAGTTTTTAGTATAGTTAGATGCTTTTTTATGATATTTACAATCTCAGAATATTGAGAGCTATATGTCAAAATGCATGCTAGTGAGTTCGATTTTAAATCGGGAGTGAAATTTTTCGTTATGTATTGATTCTTATATTTTTTGAAAAGAGGGTTTCTGTTTGTGTACAAAGATTTAGAGAAGGCTTTTACTAGATTAGGCATATCTTATACTCTAGTTAGAAGCCTATCCCTAAGTTCACAAGACTTGTTGATGAAATCCTCAAAATCTGAACATAGTCTCCTTAGTCTTAAAAATTGTCCAATGGGAATGTTTCGAACTATGTGTAGAGGGTGAGACGAAGACGCCTTAAGAATGGTGTTGGCAGTGCATTTTTTACTGTATAGAGAGGTCATTATTCTCTGTTCAGAACTTTGTAATAATATATCTAAAAATGCAATTGTATGTAGGTGTTTCTCATAAGTGAACTTCTAATTCAAAGTATTGTAATTCAAATATTCAAAAAATTGTGAAAACTGTTCATCAGTCCCTGACCAGATGAGGATGAGGTCATCAATGTAGCGACCATAAAATTGGATATAGGATTGGAAGGGACTCATGGTATATCCTAGTCTCCTCCCACCATCCCATATATAAATTCGCAAAGGAGCGTGCGAACTTGGCCCCCCATTTCAGTCCCGTATTTTTGTAAAAATAAATTATTATCAAAGAGAAAGAAGTTTTGGGTCAATAGATATTCAATAGCATCTAAAATAAATAGTTTCAGGGTTTGTGAGTAAGTGCTGTGTATGTCTAAATGATATGCTATTGTTCTAAGACCCATAGAGTGATTTATGCAGGAATAAAGTGATGCTACATCAATAGTGACCCAAGTATGAGTGTTATGCCATTTTTGCCCTTCTAATAGTGAAATTACATGGGAACTGTCTTTTATGTAATTAGGTAATCTCAGAACCAATGGTTGTAAATAGAAGTCAATTAGTTCTGAGAGGGGTTCCCCTATTGAATTAATCCCTGCGATGATGGGTCTGCCTAAAGGTGGACACTCAGGTTTGTCTACCGGTAGGTGGTAAAATATAGGGCAGACCGGGAGATTTTTCATTTGTATTATCTATAAGTGTAAACAAAATGTCCTGATATTGTTTCGTTGGGTTAGTGCTGAATGGGATATAAGTTTTACTGTCACTAAGTTAGCGATGGGCTTCTTTAATATAGTCAGTATGATTAAGAATGACTATTGAGCCACCTTTATCTGCACATCGGATAACTATTTCATTATCACTTTGCAATTCTTTCAGTGCAGTTCATTCTGCTAGTGTTAGGTTATGCTTTGATCGAGTAGCCTGTTTAGAAGGTCTGTCAGTTATATTGGTTGCTAAGTATTCTTGAGTAGGGTTCTCAAATGATGAATCTGAAATACGTGAAAAAAAGTGTTCTTTTAATAGTAATTTTCTGATAAATCTATTAACATCCACCAAAGTGTTAAACAAATCAAACCTTTCAGTGGGACAAAAAGAAAGTCCAAGTTTGAGAAGTCTCTCTTCTGTATTGGTCCGTGTAGATAAATTCAATATCGATTATTCTTCTTTTCCCTTAGGCCATATTTTCGGTCGAGCTCCTGTGTTTTCTTCCTCTCCTAAAGTGTCTCTGTCCATCCCTCCGTGATAATAATTCCGAGTTCCCGTTTGTGAGTACATCTTTGATCTGTTTCCGTTTTTTGTCTCCTTGTTCCTAGGTTCATCTCTGGAGAAGATGTCAAGTGCTCGGGATTCTCTGTTAGGCTGTGGAGAGATGGAAGAGAGAGAACCAGCTGCCATGTCCAACATACCATAATCAGCTGCAGATTCAAAACTGGAGAAACTCACATGTTTCTTATGGGGTTTAAGGATAGATTTTTTAGGAGTGCTATTAGAGCGGCCTCTATGATATTTGGACCAATTGTACACACTATCCATCTCATAATCTTCTTTGTCTCTAATACATTTCTTTGATTTAACCTACATTATACCTGTCACTAGTCGTTTGATTTTTATTTCTACTTGTTAATTCAAAATGGTATACAGGTATAGGATCCCTTATCCGGAAACCCTATATCCAGAATGCTTCGAATTACCGAATGGCTGTCTCCTATAGACTCCATTTTATCCAAATAATCCAAATTTTTAAAAATGATTTCCTTTTTCTCTGTAATAATAAAACAGTACCTTGTGCTTGATCCCAACTAAGATATAATTAATCCTTATTGGAAGCAAAACCAGCCTATTGGCTTTATTTAATGTTTAAATGAATTTCTAAAAGACTTAAGGCATGAAGACCCAAATTACAGAAAGATCCGTTATCCGGAAAACCCCAGGTCCCAAGCATTCTGGATAACAGGTCCCATACCTGTACTCAGAGTGTTCTTTGAAAGAGGACAATTCGGTAGTTAAAGAGTCTAATTCGGTTTTTAGTTTAATATGGGCGCTCTTAAAACAACTGGTTTTGTCCCTGTGGCCTGTGTGATCCCCGTACTTCCGGGTTTGTTCTGCGCTCCGGCTAAATTCAAATATTTATAGGTCACTTGGCTAAGTTTGTTTTGCCTAATGTAAAGGTTCCTAATTAGTTCCTGGGTTTTCTTCTGGTTGTTCCTTAAATCTGTGTGACACTTGCCTGTGACCCTTGCCGCAATTATTTCTCACACTTTTTTTTTTATCTCTCTTTCCCCCATTTTTTTTTTGAGAACACTTTCCCCTCACACGATATAGCTAATTTTATAGTTTACTATAGTGCGCAGTGAATGTAATAAAATTTCGCAAACGCAAACCATTTTTGCCGACAAAACGGCAGAGCAGGTGTTGAAGGTTCACAATGCGCAATTAAGATTTGCAATGCAATAAAAGCCGAATAAAGAATTGCGACAGGCATTTTTTTATTCGCAAATTTTTGCACTTTTATTACTTTTCCCACACAAAGTCTTAAATACAATTGGGTTAAAATATACACTGTATGATGGAGGAAATAATAGTGTATAAAAGGACATTTGAGAATCATTCATCTTGGTTCCTTGTAATGATTTTGAACCGCCCATCCTTGCCAAAGGCTACATGAACAAGGGGGATATTTTGTTCTTAGAAGATAAAGCAGTCTCCCATCATTCATACTGTTCCCTAAATACCCATTTACTGCCCAAGCCTGTTCTTTTTTTTAAAAAACTCAAGATCCAACAAACAGTAGTCTTTTTGACACAAGTCTCAATCTAGTTATATCTCCAAATATAAATTACAGTACAGAATAACAATATCTCCAAAAAAAAAAGGGTCACCGAATTGCACGGAGCCTTTGTACCACTTGTATAACTCATTGTTCCATGCTAAAAGTCATATTTTTCCATCAGCCTGAATTTCTCTATTGCTGTCAGAAAGAAATGGAATACAATTCTGTGTCTTGAACTTTCTTTGCTCTGCAATGCAATGCTTTTACAGGATCAAAAGAACACTGTGATGTTATAGGAGTTCCACACAATATAACTGAATGTAAAGGACAAAAAAAAAGAGAATTGTACTTTGGGCCAAAGAAAGGATATTAGAGACTCTATAGGAATGGTGCTCATAATTCACAGCACTAAATTCCCTGATAGAAAACTTCTAAACTATTGTATAAATTACATTCCTTGATAAAGTTGAAAACAATAATGGATCTTTACCTTGGGAGATATAATTTTTTTGTTTTCGTTTTTTTTGGTGATATTTATTGTTAATGCTAGATCTTACTATATGAAGGTACAATGTATGTATTTGTTGGAAAAAACACAATGAATAAAGAGAAAAAAAAAGAAAAACAATAATGGAAACAGAAAGTCCCATTTGCATGTACGACTCAGTGACTTCTATGGCAGTCTATCTGTTTCACAATTGTGAGTAGGGGGTGCTGAGAGCTGTAGTTTCACATCATTGCAGAGGCATAAGTATAACCTGAATGAAATAATAATATAAAAATAATAAAAAAAATCTGTATACCATTAATTATGAGGGTTAGTTGCTATTTTGGGGAATGAGAACAAATTTGGTAGAGGCATGTGTCCTTGAAATTTAGGGTGGTGGCACACGAGGCTACTGGGAGAGATTAGTCGCCCAGCGACAAATCGGCTCTTCTTCGGGTGACTAATCTCCCCTAAATGTCTTCCCGCCGGCTAAAATGTGAATCGCCGGCGGGATGGCACTCGGATCACTTTGGCTTTCCGAAGTCGTCCATAGTTTCCTCGTGAGGCAACTTCAGGTGACTTTGGAAAATTACGCGTTTTGAGTGCCATTCCTCTGGCAATTAACAATCTAGCCGGCGGGAATGCATTAAGGGGAGATTAGTCACCCGAAGAAGAGCCGATTTGTCTCTTGGCGACTAATCTCCCCCAGTAGCCTCATCTGTCACCTCCTTAAGAGAACAATGAATCTGACTCACTGACTATTTTTTCCGAGACGGCTAAATGACATGACAGGAGAACAGAAGAAAGGTCCATATGATTCAGGAAATACTGTATGCAAGCAGGAAAGTGGTTTCAACATTTACAGAAAAAAAAATAAATCAAATTTTTCTAAAATTAGTTTAATTAAATAAAGTCTGAACATTGTCGTTGGACATTCCTTCCAAAGTACTTCTCTACCTAGTTGCACTAGAACTCTATGATAATGTTTTTGGTTGAGAGATCATTCCAAACTTGATACAATAATGGTTTTCAGCTGGTAGTGACTCTCTGCGCAGTAGGAACTATCTGAGATGGTCTACATCTTTCTATGAGTAATGTGCACTGCTACATACTGCATTTCACTGCAATTACAATCAAACTTCTGCAAATTAATTTATTAAAAATAAATGTATATGTATCAATCTTCCCCACTCCCTAACGTACACTGATCATGTTCAATACTGCAATTGCATCTGACCAACTAGACCAGTGGTGGGGTCTAAAATGTGGCTCTAGTCCCCAGAGTTGCCTCAGTCTGAAAATAATTTCGGGTCATATTTGGGGAGAATTTTTATCTGTTTTCCTTGATAACTCTGAAAGCCCAGGAAGGCAATCAATTGAGTGTTGTATCTGGTGCACGTAATTAGTTTCAAGGCTAATCATCAAGTCTAACTTCTTTAGGTTAATCACTACTATTTCATATATCATGGCCACCATGAATGAGAATGTTTCAACATAAGTAGTTCACAGTTCTGGTGAGCTGAGTAGTGTTGGGCGATTTTATTCGGCAGGCGAGAATTCGCAGCAAATTTCCACATTTCGCCACCGGCGAATAAATTCGAAATTGCAGTGAAAATTATGCCAGCCGCAATTCCGATGCTGGTGACAATTGACTTTTGTGCATTTGGATAAAAAAGGCCTGCGTCAAATTGTCGCTGGTGTCAATTTTGACGGCTGCGAAATGATGCTGGATAAAAAGTCGCATTTCACTAATTTTTTGCCGTTTCTCAGGAAATTTTCGGATTGTTCGCGTAGGGAAATGGGACATATTCGCCCATCACTATAGATGAGTAAATAAACAAAAAAATGTATCATTGGCAGCTATAGAGGAAATAAATATGGCAACTGGGAGGGGGAAATTATAGTCAGTTTCCATCAGTGTGTCCAGAAAACTGATCCAAGAAGTTTCTTTTGAAGGAATGTCTAGGCACAATCTCACCATATTGGCAGAATTCAATCAATAGTTGAGCTGTAAAATAGAAAAAAAAATAACGTTGGCCTGATTCCAGATAATGTGCAACATATGATTTGCCAGTTTTGTTTTTTTTTATCTCTCAAAGCTATCCTAATTGCTCATCTGTGACCACAATAAGGCCATATTGTCAAATGGACAAACTTCTTTTAAAGGGGTACTTTTAGTAAATAAGTATGTCTTTGTTATGACAATCTAATTAAATTTTGTTTCTTGCAGGATCAAGTCATATATTTATGTATTTTACATTTTGATGCTTTTATTTTGTTCTGCTGCTGCTTAGCTGTCCTATTCCCAAAGCTACTGTAAATCAGACAAAGACCTCTCCAGGCAGCTGGGTAATGGACCTTTCAGTAAAAGGTTAAATGATTCTGCTATGTGTCTTGTGAGACACATAGCAAGGCAAAACCACAGTTTCCTACTAGAGTGAAAGTAGGGAAAGTAGCATAATTTCCAGAAAATGCACTTCTCTACACAAGCACACACAAAAATATATTTTTAATGCTATTGACACAAATCTGTTTATGTCAGTACCTCTCTGAAACATGCAGATGCCACCTCCATCTCCAGATCTGTTCTCTAGAAGAACTGGATCTTTTTGACTTGAGGGTTGACCAACCTTAATGACAACATAAAGGGGCCGATTCATGAAGCTCGAGTGAAGGATTCGAATGAAAAAAATTCGAATTTCGAAGTATTTTTTTGGTACTTCGACCATCGAATTGGTTAAATTCGTTCGAATTCGAACGAAATCGAACGAATCGAACGAAAAATCGTTTGACTATTCGACCATTCGATAGTCGAAGTACTTCCCCTTTAAAAAAAACTTCGACCCTTTACTTCGGCAGGTAAAACCTACCGAAGTCAATGTTAGCCTATGGGGAAGGTCCCCATAGGCTTGCCTGTGATTTTTTGATCGAAGGATTTTCCTTCGATCGTTGGATTCAAATCCTTCGAATCGTTCGATTCGAAGGATTTAATCGTTCGATCGAACGAAAAATCCTTCGATCGATCGATCGCAGGATTAGCGCTAAATCCTTCGACTTCGATATTCGAAGTCGAAGGATTTCAATTCGAGGGTCGAATTTCGAAGTATTTTTAACTTCGAAATTCGACCCTTAATGAATCTGCCCCAAAGTGTGATATACAACATAAAGTGTAAAATATATTCCATATTATGTAGGAGATACACTGTACCACTATTTCTTCTACAAAATTAAAATGGTTTATTGGTGAAAAGTAGAAACAGCCTCTGAGGTAGAAATGGAGCAACTGTAAGAACACAAAAGAACCTCAATATGCCACAGGCAGGCATTAAATAAAAGGCTTCCTCGTAAAGTCTACCCCAGCATTGTAACCTGGGAATATTCTAGGGCAGCGTCAGAATGCAACAACCCCCCCCAGCACCCCCGCACCAGAGAGGGAGGTCGGGGTCTTGCGAAGCCCACCAGGTTTATTCACGGGATCCCGCCAGCCCAGTCCAAACCTGTTCCAGGGACATCCTTGTGCCACCCTCTCTCTTTCCCTCACTTACCTAGAAATGTGAGAGCACAAATTAGTGCAAAGGCTATCCTTGATGCTTGTTTAAATAGAACTTTTGTCCAGTTTCTAGCTGTCAGTACCAGATAATAATCTTTGTTCCTTGCCCACCCACCCTCATAATTACAGTGCTGCTGAACACAGGAAGAGCTGCATTCATGTGTGAGGGGGGCAAGGGCAAAAACATGCGAAATTGTTTTTTGCTCATTGCACTCTGCCCTACACATAATAAATAATAAAATCTGTTAAATAGAGATATGCCTGTAATGACATAGAACTGGAGGAGTTGTTTACCTACTTGGGAAGTGTTGCTACCAGAGACAGTGGTGTAGAAGATGATGTAAAAAATCGAATAAAGAAATCAAATGGAGCATTTATCCAGTTGTACCCTATATGGAGAAATAAGAACATCTCAAAAAGAACCAAAGTTCTCATTTTTAATACTAATGTGAAAGCAGTCCTTTTATACGCAAGTGAAACTTGGAAGGTCACACAACCTATTGCCACAAACATCCAGATCTTTGTAAACAGGTGCCTATGGTGACTTATGAATAGGGATGTAGCGAACTCCCGATTTGGTGTTCGCGAACGCCGTTCGCGAACACCGGCAAAAAATGCGAACGTTCGCGAACAGTTCGCGAACTTCGAACACCCGCTAAAATCGTTCGATTCGAACGATCGAAGGATTTTAATCGTTCGATCGAAGGATTTTCATTCGAATCGAACGATCGAAGCCATTCGATCGAATGCTTTTCATTCGATCGAATGCTTACAATCGTTCGAACGAATGGAAATCGTTCGATTTTTAGCGGTCGAAGGAATTCGAATGGTCGAATGGTCGAACGACTTGTATTCGAATCGAACGCGAACTCAAAATGCGAACGTTCGCGAACATTCGGCGGACGCGAACGGTCGAAGTTCGCGCGAACTAGTTCGCGGGCGAACAGTTCACTACATCCCTACTTATGAATATAAAATAGCCGGAGAAAGTGACAAATGAAGAACTGTGGAAAAACAATAACCAGCCTCAGAGGGAAGTGCCGGGGGATCCGGCAAGAAACGCGTAAGTCAGACAGCCTTGTATATCCACCGCTGTAATCCACAACCGTATGTGTGTTTAAATAAAGCCTACTTTTTGCATTGATGCCGTGGTCTGTGTGCCGTGTCCTGGATCAGCGCCGAAAGTGACGAGAATACCGACTGCTCTATTTTTGAACTCTGCCTGTACTGACCTCTGCCTGTCTTACCCCGCTTGAACTCTACATGAACAGACCCTGGCCTGCCTGACCTCGCTTTACCTCATTATACCTTGGGAAGTTGGTGTTGCCTTCTGTCCTACATACTTGGTAATGATCATGCCCCTCTTCTTGTCCAGAACACTTGCTTTGCTCCTTTCATATTAAGACCTGGCGGCATCTGAGTAGCTGTGGGCTCCTCCCAATGCCAAAGGCGGTTGCTAAAGGCAGAAGATTGAGCTGTGACCGGGAGCCTTGCACTTGTTCTGAACTTAGGTAGTGATTTGTAACACACATAGAGGCTAATTTGTCCAAAACACAAAACCTTCTCATGTTCCTCTGTACTTGTGCCTAGAGCTAAAATCACAGTGCACTATAGGAAATAATGCTGCATGGTTATTAAAACACATGGTTATTTGTGTCAGTTTTTGAACTTTGAACTTGCACTAAAAAATGACCCCCCACAGAATATAATGTAACAGATAAGTAAAAGCCACAGTACAGTTCAATGATTATATAAATAATACAGCCCAAGCATTGCACATACTGTATAATAAGAGATTCAATGCTTCTTATAATGCACTAACCTGTGCTCATGAATAAATCACACTACAACCATGGAAGACTCTATGGTATCTAATGCAGTATCTATACAGTATTCTTTATATATCAAGTTTTGACCCAGATAGTGGTTAATGCTCAAGGGCTCTTAGAGCCGCCCTACTAATGAGCATGTAGCTATGTCATTGAATGGATATTTTTTAAGATAATTGGTTGACTAGCTGTGATGTTACCACATGATGTATATATGAGTAAAAAAGGAAACACCGAAAATATATGTTTTAATGACTGCTTGATGGAATGTACATATTGACAATGCTTGAGCGTGTCATGCTATATGCAGCCATAGGATTCATAGATGCTCATTATGGACATGTCAAACAAGTGCCAACACATAAGAATTGAAGAAGCATTTGCTTCTGTACTTGCACCCTGGCGTATTTCCTCGATACTTTTTTGAAACATCAGGATTCAGAGATGCTCACCATGTTTATAAAATAAGTGCCAACACATCATGATCAAGGACCATTTTCTTGTCCAGTGTTATTCTTATTCTTAGTGTGATGTCTTTTTTTATAGACTTCCATGAAGCATCAGGCTTCAGAGGTGCTCATCGTGTATGTCAAACTAGTGCCTGCCCTTGTTGGTAAAGGAGCATTTATGGCCAATGTTACCCTTAGAAAGAGATGTTAAAATGCTGCTTAATAAGTATACTATTATTATGTGGCTACTAAAGCAAATAAAGTGCTTGTTTTCTTGCATAAAAAGAGCATTGACTCAAGAGATGAAGACATAATTTTGCCTCTATATGGGGTTTACCTTGGTATGTTGGCTTATCAATTTTACAATCATAATTTTGTAACTAAATACCCTTGTTTTTTTTAAATACATGCACTTGCGTAGATTCTAAATGACTAGTGAAACAGGTAAAAGGGAATGTGCATAGATCAACAGGTTCACCTTTTAATGCTCACAATGTATATCAAACAAGTGGACACACTTCATGGCTAAGGAACAATTTTTGTCCACTCTTGCCCTTACATGACAATGTCTTGTCTCAAGACTTCTGTTAATGAACATGATTAAGAGAATCTCATCACGCATGTCAAACAACTGTGATAACATAAAAGTGAAGGAGCATTTGCTTCTCTACTTGTACCCTGGTGTCTTTTCACTATACTTCTTTGAAGAATCAGGGTTTAGAGAGACTTACCGTGTATATCGAACAAGTGTCAACACTTCATGGTCAAGGAACAATTTTTGCCCACTATTACCCTTACACAATGATGTCTTGTCATGATTCATCACATATATCAAATCAGCATTTTCCTGTCCAGTGTCCACTTTTATCCTTATTTGATGAGGTCTTGTCTCTAGACTTCCTTGAAGCATTGAGAAGTGTGTGAGTCTTCATGATTGTAGGGAGCTTCTGCAGAACCTGCTCTAACAACAGCAGTACAAGTGAACGGGAATGGTCAGAGATAGAGAAGAAATGCATTTCAGGAACTGAACTCCTACAAGAAAAATAATTTTACCAATACTGAAGGGTTCAATAAGTCCAGATTTAGCATTGATTTTGGGTTTCTGTTTCTACAACCCTCTGATGTGATACATCACATACATCAGATATTGCGTTCAATATACTATTTATACTTTGTTTACTGTAGGGCTAGAATGGCAAAATCCATTCCCATATGGATAAGTATTGCAGCACCCCAAGCCAGGGTTGGACTGGGGCACTAGGGGCCCATCAGGGCTGTGACACCAAGGGCCCTCCTAGCAGTCCCCTGGGCCCCCTCCCGACTAGCAAACTTCAATTATGCGCGAATGGCAGGACCCCAAATGTCGGGCAAACATTGGGGCACTTCAGCAGTTTATGAGGGAGCGGCCGATCAGGGGAGCGGGTCTGGGCCAACGGTGGCTCACTGGGGTTTTTCCAAGTATCCCGCCAGCCCAGTCCGACCCTGCCCCAGGCACCTCTCTATGGATCATGGGTGATATAGGATTAAATGGGATTCATAGTTCCTCTAGAGATGTGAAGAACCTATAATATACATCCTTCTTAATGAAGGAAGGTATAAAGATGTATTACTGAATAACTTTGGAACTGTAAAAGTACTTTGTTTGTGTCAGAACAGTAAGAAAGATCTATCCCTTCACCTTTGTCAGCTGTCTGATCACTATAAACGTGCCATCACTAGCAGCTTTAATGGGCTTGCGTTCAGAGATAGCAGGAATGCGATGAAAATAATTATGCACATGAGTGATCTTATCAACCTTAAATTGTACGCTTCCCTTGAATGCCAGGATAAAACTATTAGTACACCAGGGATCAAAAGTTCTTTCAATTTTAAATTTACTAACCGTGACATCATGATTATTATCTTCTCAATTTGATTTGAGATGTAAAATTCGGCACATTTGTAATATTCTATATCCCCAGTGAATTGATTACATTGGAACAGTTGGAACAAATGAAAGGCATTTTTGTTACAGAGTATCCTCAATGTCAGGCAAGGAATAATGGCTATTGCCCCTTAAGGTTGCCCAGCGTGACCAGAAGCCATATATAGTGAAACATACATACATGCAACATACAATGGAGTCTTTGGTGGCTTCTCGCTGCATATTTTTCCACGCCAACATTTTTTTTCACTGTGACTTTCCCAGAGCAGAACACTATGGAGCATTTTTCCACGGAGACCTTTTTTCAAGCAAATTACAATGTAGTCTCTGGGGATTTTGGCCCCATGTTTTTTCACCAATTTCACAAAAACATCTGTTGATGGCGATTTCACCGCAAATCCATACCTGGCAGAAAGTCTTGTTCAATGCGCATGTTGGGTTAAGATTCAGATCTATTTAAAAAAATATCCAGAGCAATTTTGCAATTTCAATATTTTTTTCTTTTTCAAGATATTAGCCATTTTCACACTGCTAATATAATGGAATTAAAACTATAGCACCAACTGCTGGTCAGTAGTGATGGGCGAAACTGTGCTGTTTAGCTTTGCCGAAAAATTCACAAATTTAACGAACAATTTGAGATGCGGCGAAAAATTTGCGAAGTTAATGGGTGTCAATATAATTTTGACACAAGCAACAATTTTAAATGTGCGACTATTTTGTCCAAATGCAATAATGTCAATGGTCGTCCAAATAATTTTGACACTCAACAATGATATTTAATATTAATTTGTTTTGAGAGTTTACACTTCCTTTGAAGTGTAGCTACATGAGCTCTGGATTAGTACAAATAGATTGTAAGTAATTTTAGCAGATTATTTGATTGACTCTGTAAAGATCAATGATGGGCAAATTTGTCCAGTTTTGCTGGCGAATTTGCAAATTTCCAGCAAAATTCCAGAAAAATGATGCTCGTGTCCATTTTGACGCCCACATTAAAGTCAATGGGCGTCCGAATAATATTAATGCACAACAGTTTTGATGCCAGTGAATATTCTGACGCATGTCCAATTTTTCCGAATTCTCGCCACCGTTTCACGAATGTATTCGCCGGTGGCGAAACGCAGAAATTTGCTGTGAATTTCCACCTGGCTAATTTATTCGCCCATCACAGTTTTGATGCGAGTGACTATTCCAACGCATGTCCAATTTTTTTTGACGCTGTAAAATTCTCGCCACAGTCAAAAATAATTTTTATATGTGCGACTATTTTGTCCAAATGCAATAAAGTCAATGGGCGTCCAAATAATTTCGACACCCAACAATTTTATGCGCACGACTATTCTGACGCGCATCAATCTCATGGCAGATTTTTCGAATTTATTCGTTGCCGATGAAACAGTGAAATTTTCAGGGAATTTGTGCCTGGTGAATTAATTCACCCATCACTATCGGTCAGCCCAACCCATCTGACAGTTGGGAGAAAGAAGAAGAACATTTTCTGAAGTCTGCTAGTGCTTAGAAAAGAACAGATAAATGGCAGATAACTCTTCTCTTCACTATGCAGAACAACGTCAAAAGACTTTCCTCTTCTTTTGGAGAAAATTTCTTTCAACTGTCAGGCTGAGCAGGTGGAGCTGTTGTTTAATTTCATTTTCATTGTCAGTTTAAAACTTGCAAAAGCTCAAAACATTACTCTGAGTGATTTAATATAAATTTGTTTTGAGAGTTTACACTTTCTTTGAAGTGTAGCTACATGAGCTCTGGATTAGTACAAATAGATTGCACTTGACTCGTAAGTAATTTTAGCAGATTATTTGATTGACTCTGTAAAGATCAGTGGACAGTGATGGGCAAATTTGTCCAGTTTCTCTGGCGAATTTGCAAATTTCCAGCGAAATTCCAGAAAAATGACGCTCGTGTCAATTTTAACGTCCACATTAAAGTCAATGGGCGTCCGAATAATGTTAATGCGTGACAGTTTTGATGCGAGTGACTATTCTGATGCATGTCCAATTTTTTTTTAACGTTGGCGGATTCTCGACACCGTTTCACGAATGTATTCGCCGGTGGCGAAACGCAGAAATTCGCCGTGAATTTCCACCTGGCTAATTTATTCGCCCATCACTAGTAAAGGTAGCTTGCAGTGACTGTGTAGATAAGCTTATCATAAAGGATTTTCACTTCAAAAATATTTGGCCAGGTAAATTAGCTGTCATAAGGTAAGAGTTAAGTGACTTAAATGTCAATTTAAAACATGCTTGAGATATTCTTGGGCGTAGCAATGGGGCTGTAAGTGAGGCTCTTTAAGCAAACTCATCCTTCCAGGCAGCCATAATGCTTTGAGATCTTTCCCGCATTTCTATTGCGGAGACTGTGCAGAAATGAAACCCACTGTTTTCTAATATACATTTGTTTGGTATCACTTTAGAACCATTATTATCTGGGGCCACAGCTGCTGCACCCCATTCTCACAGTAATTGCTTATATCACAATTCATAATGGATACATGAAACACAGATTTCTTTTTCATGGTATTTTAAATAACTTTGGAATAATAAAAAGCAGACTGGCCTGCTTGCTGCGCTGTTCATGAGCGAACTACAGGGAATTGACTTTCTCTTATAATGAGCCCTGCACAACCCTCAGTGCTGATTATCGGAGAATGTGCTGCTCCCCCAATCATCAAGGAAAATGCTTTGCTTTAGCTGACAATGCAGAGGCATGGTATCACATGCAGAAAAGAGGCTTTCTGCTCAAGGTCTGCTCGGGTAATGCATTTTAAAGGCAAGGTGGAAATCGAAATATTCTGGGGATACAATCCTGACATACAGAGAAAGGTAAAATTATGGCAATTGATCATGACAGCAAGATAATTGTTTATCATAGGAGTAAATATCGAAACAGGTAAAGGGCCAAGGGGGTAAAATAGTGTGGGATCTAGAACCAAACAGATTTAGTGTGATGGCAGGAATCATATAAAGTATGCCTGTGTATTATTTATATGGCACTGCATGTGTTTGCAGCGCTGTACGTAAAATCACCAGAGGGTGCTTGTAGTTGTGGAGCATATAAAATGGCCACCCATGGCGGGTGAACACCCATTACTGTAGGAAGCAGGCATTCTCTATGGTATTATCCCACTGTTACTATAGGCACCATCTCTCCCTAATATACCTGCTATCCCACAGTCACACTCCCTTCCCAGAGACTATTATCCCACTGTTACTATAGGCACCATCTCTCCCTACTATACCTGCTATCCCAAAGCCACAATCCCTTCCCAGAGACTATTATCCCCACTGTTACTATAGGCACCATCTCTCCCTACTATACCTGCTATCCCACAGTCACACTCCCTTCTCAGAGACTATTATCCACTATTACTATAGGCACCATCTCTCCCTACTATACCTGCTATCCCACAGTCACACTCCCTTCCCAGAGACTATTATCCCACTGTTACTATAGGCACCATCTCTCCCTACTATACCTGCTATCCCAAAGCCACAATCCCTTCCCAGAGACTATTATCCCCACTGTTACTATAGGCACAATCTCTCCCTACTATACCTGCTATCCCACAGTCACACTCCCTTCCCAGAGACTATTATCCCACTGTTACTATAGGCACCATCTCTCCCTACTATACCTGCTATCCCACAGTCACCCTCCCTTCCCAGAGACTATTATCCCACTGTTTACTATAGGCACAATCTCTCCCTACTATACCTGCTATCCCACAGTTACACTCCCTTCCCAGAGACTATTATCCCACTGTTACTATAGGCACCATCTCTCCCTACTATACCTGCTATCCCACAGTCACACTCCCTTCCCAGAGACTATTATCCCACTGTTACTATAGACACCATCTCTCCCTACTATACCTGCTATCCCATAGCCACAATCCCTTCCCAGAGACTATTATCCCCACTGCTACTGTTGGCCCTGGTGTTTAAATAGGAGAAAATAATATTTATTTAACCAATTAACATTTCGGCCCTCACAGGGCTAACATGCTTGGATTAGACCCCAAACCTAGCTTCTATATATTGTATTATTGCCTGTCTCTTGTATTATCTCAATTGCATCTTCTTTCTAATTCCATGCAGTTAACATATGTGCCCCAAAGTCTTCTTAAAAACGATAACTCACCTAATGGAGAAAAGTTGAGGAAATGACCAAGCAAAATTCAAAGCAAGAACAAGGAAAAAGTGAAGTTGCTCAAAAGGGCTGAACATAGGTGCTAAATAGCAGTATATCAACCAATTAGCATTCTATTTTCATTTTCCATTTTGTATTAGTTCAAATTAATTGCTGATCATTTGCCATTGGCTGTCCCATTGGCCTTTAAAATGGGTTGTCCAACTTTTTTATTATTATGTGATATTCTAAGACAATTTGCAATTGGTTTTAATTTTTTTATTATTTGTGGTTTTTGAATTATTTGACTTGTTATTCAGCAGCTCTCCAGATTTCAATAATCTGTTTGCTAGGGTCCACATTATCTTGTAACCATGTACTGATAAGAGACTGGAATATGAATAGGAGAGGCCTAAATATAAGTTGCGTAATACAAAGTAGCAATAACAATGAATTTGTAGTTTTACAGAGGATTTGTTTTAGATGGGGTCAGTGACCCCCCCATTTGATAGTAAAAAGAATAAGGCAAATTATTCAAAAACTATAAAAAAAAAGTAAATAATGAAGACCAATTGAAAAGTTGCTTAGAATATAGATCATAATTGTTATGTTTATGGCCACATTTAGATGGCAGCTACTGTCATCTAGAACAAACAGGTATCCTATTGTCTTTAGAATCCCATGAAGGCCAATTGAAGAGATGCCTAGAATAGTTTATTTTATAACATACTGAAAGTTCACTTAAAGGTTAACCACCCCTTTTAAAGTATACCTCTATCATATATATATTCATCTGTACTAAGTACAAATCTGTAGGGCACATGTAGCATTTCATAATCCTCAAATAAGGAAAACCTCCAGGCTTGAATTAATAGTTGCTGCTGAGGCATTTACTTAGGGCACAACAATTGTGTGAAATTGCAGTAAACATTTTTATTCATCTTATATAGCCCACATTCAAATAACTATCAATAGACAGTGTCACATGCCTTCATAAATTCGGTACTGCAGCATCCATGCCCCTGAAACTGGCTCATGTGGTGTCCCATGGTATCTGCACCCTACGGGTTAGCCTTCATCTAGAGAAGCTTTTTATTGATAACCCATTTAGCCAGATTCTGATGGGTTGTGCTGTGATGTCACAGTCACATGACATTATGGGCCATGGGACAATATTAGCACCAAGTAAGGGCAGAAGTGCTTAAAGAGAAGGAGAGACATACTTTGGACCACATGACTCCAAAAACGCGCTCAGGGTGGACAACCAGCTGGGTCAAGTCCCTTCTTAAAACTCCGATATCGACTCTTTGCTGTGTGTGGGGTACAGATTGCCGTATTTACATTGGGTGCCAAAGCTACTTGTCCCAGGTCATCAGCCTAAACAGCAATAAATTGTGAACACCACTGCTGAAAACTAGTATAACCTGCAAAGAAAGGAGAACACATACAAAATGCTAAAGGCCACCACTGTACCCAAGCAAATGGTTTGCAATAGGGAGGATTCTCATAGATTTTACTTCAGATTTTTTTTTATCAGAAATTACAGCACACAGTTCCAGAATGTTCTTCCCGTGCCCACTAACTGAAACTCTCTCTATGTGAGGTGTGACAGGAGCCATGAGAAGCACATTAGATACTGTAAATGTAGGTTAACCGAACAAGGAATGATTGGCTGGCGTATGTCACCCTTTGTTCCAAGCTCTGTTATGCGCAAGGATATTACACAAAGGCAGTTGTAATTGAATCCCTTTACTACCTTGGTGTTTGAGATAATAAAGCTATCATAGGAAATGCATTGTTGGTCACTCAGAATGGTTTAGAGGCCTGGAATGAACCTCATTTAATTGGCAAAGCAATGTGACATTATTAAAACCTCTCTGTAGGAGGTTAATGTAAGAAAAGTTGAATGTATTCCTTTAGTTATGTTCTACTGATGTTGTTTTTATGTCTAATGTTTTCTAGACCCAATTTATGCTTAAAACAATGCTCTGTAATGCTCTCTGCAAATGCACTGGCAAAATTACAGGGATTTTTTTAACATAGACCATGAATGAGTCCAGCTTTTGGCCCCCAAGCCAACCAAGTACTTCACAGACTTTCTTATACTTTATCATCATTTTATTATAATACAGCCTTAAAATAAGCAGTATCTCCTTCATTTGTGGCACAAGCCTGATGGAATTGTATGGAACTAATATGCAATTATGCTACAGACAATATTTGATCAGGATCTAGGGCAGTGATCCCCAACCAGTAGCTCGTGAGCAACATGTTGCTCTCCAACCCCTTGGATGTTGCTCCCAGTGACCTCAAAGAAGGAGCTTATTTTTTAATTCCAGGCTTGGAGGCAAGTTTTGGTTGCATAAAAACCAGATGTACTGCCAAACAGAGCCTCCTGTAGGCTACCAGTCCACATAGGGGCTACCAATAGTCAATCACAACCCTTATTTGGCACCACCCAGGAACATTTTTGATGCTTGTGTTGCTCCCCAACTCTTTTTACATCTGAATTTTGCTCACGGGTGGAAAAGGTTGGGGACCCCTGATCTAGGGGGACATACGAACTAGTGCAGTTTGTGCAGAACAATTTCAGATGCAAATTGCCCAGATTTCCATAATAATTTAACGTCTTCGAATGCATGTCTGCACACAACTGCAATTTTTGATGCAAATCATGTTCTAGTAACCCACAGCAACCAATAAGATATGTGCTCCATTATTGGACTGGACTTCTGAAGGCTATTGTAAGAACCTACCCTGGTGGTCTAGTGGGCAGCGGGGCCCACGCCGCATTCTTGGCGTGGACGCCCGCTGCGCCGTTCCTGTTCTCTCCTTGCCGGCGCCATTGTGTGATTCCTAGGGCGCACGCGCCTGCGTGTCTCTTAAAGGCGCAGGCGCGCTGTCGTGATTGCGACAGCGCGCAATGGTGCGAATTTGCGCACGTTTTGGCGCGAATTAGGACCCTATTTAAGGCCCATTCAGATTTGTAGCCAGTGCCCATTATAGGATCATATCCTGTGGTTTCCTGAGCTTTGTGCTACCTGTTCCTGAATTTGCTATCCTGACTGATTATCCATGTTTGACCCTGCCTGTTCCTGACTATTCTGCATTTTGTATCCTGACCCTTGCCTGCCTACGACAACTCTTCCTGCTTAACCCCTTGATTGACAACCCGGTTTGACCCTTGCCTGCCTGACGATTCTGACATCCGCCTGCCTCGACCCAGCCTGTCCGACCATCCTTCTGCCTTATCCAGTCTGTCTGATTATCTGGTTTTGACCCCTTGCTTGCCTAACGATTCTGATTCTGTCCTGATCCGGTCTGTTCCGTTTCCACCAGATGCCTTGTCCTTGACCTTCTGCCCAAAGACTCTTGCTATCCGGTCGTGCCCCTTTGCCAGCCAGAACACCTCGCCTTGTACCCCTCGTTAAATCCAGATGGCACCCAATTAAGCTGAGGGCTCCTCCCGAAGCCCAAAGGTGGTCACACTACTGGTGAAGCCGAGCCAAGACCAGGGTCCTTGGCATTTGTTCTGGTATTGGGTGTCGGCCGTGACAGCTATCTTCTGATTGGTTTCTCTTTGTTACAGAACTCTATAATTCTCCACAGTGTATCATATTTATATTTATATGTTTTTTTTCTTTTGTTTGAGCAATCTCTGCTCTTGTTCAAAGCAGTGACAATGAAGCATGGATGATACAATTACAGTGCTGTCTGTGTCTTGCTTGTCATAAGAAAATGAACTAAAGTCTCACTATCGTGCAATATGTTTCCCTTTATGACTTCAGAGAAGTAACTCATTTTCAGAGACATCCTTACATAACCTAACATTTTCACATTCATGGAATAGGTTACGTTTTACTCATCTGTTTGCAGAGCAGCAACACAATTCTGCTTACACACCATGTACTGAACATCAGTGCAAGAATAGTCCACTTGAAAAATTTTAATGCCAGCCTTGCTTTTTGGCATTCCAATGTGGACCTGTCTAAGTGCCTAATATAACAAAAGGTCCAAAGTTTGCAGGTAGTATTTACAGATCAAACAGCTGACTGATTGCTATTGGCAACAAGACTTGGGCAAATGTTGTGCCTATTGTTGTATTGCTCTCAAAATTATTAACTTTGCCATTCACTCTTCATCTCCAGCTACTATCTTCTGCTTTCATAGAGCAAAACTGTGCCTGTGGAGACCCACATTGGAGGCCAAAAAGATTTTGATGGACCTCAACCTACCTAAGAGCTCTAATGGCTAATTTAAATGATGCCATAATTGTCCTCCTAATTCCTTAAATTATCAAAGACAGTATCACTGTATAATCTTCCTCCATCCATGGGTTACAAGTTATAAATGTTTTCCATTAACACTAAGAATAGTTCACGCTTCATATTTAATCTGCCTTCAAGTGTTCCCTAAACAACCCCCTAATTGCTGCTTCCTACCAGTGATGAAACCTTAAACTCTAGTCAATCTACTCAAATTTAACCCCCATTAGTCTGATGCAATATACCAACACAGCCAATCCCCTGGACAACACTGCTCCATGGCATGCTCCATGATGCCAGGCATTAGACATGTGAAACCATAGGAATGTGATCTATTATTTAAGGTCATCTGACATACCACTTCTCCCAAAGTGCCTATGTGATTCTTCCGTTTCTGATTAACATCCTTTGACTGGCTTGGCTATTTCACTTGTTTTATTTCCATTTGTTTTTTTTGCTTGATTCTACGGTTTCACTGGTTTCAACCCTGTATTCTGCCTATTGTGACTTCACTTGTTCCACCGTCTGTTTCTTTAAAATTCCTCTATTTCAGAGAGCACATTTGGTATCCTTTTCATGTGAACAACTCCAGTTCTTATATTCCATCTACCTCTCTGTTGCTACTTGAGGGTGTATTAAGGTGGATAAGCGAACGTGTCCCATTTAGCTTTGCCAAAACATTTGCCATACGTATTATAAAATTTGTGAAATGGGGAAAAATTTGTGCAACGCATTCAAGTCAATGGGCATCAAAATTTTCTTTACGCGCATAACATTTTTTTCCTCACTCCAAATTCATTAAAGTCAATGGGCATTTTTTTCTTATGGCGACTTTTTTTTGTCTCTGTGACAATTTTGTTTTGGCGACTTTTTTGTTGCGGCAAAATTTTTTGCTGAAAATTTTGTTGAATAAAATTTGCAGATGGCAAAATGCAGAAGTTCTCCGCGAATCCATGCCTGGCAAAATAATTCGTTCAACGCTAGTGGCCATACCCAGCGCATTTGCTTCAAGTTATACTACTTACATTTAGGTTATTTATCAAAATCGGACATTTTCTTACTATTTTCTGAAAACCACTCCGACCAAATCCACACTGACTTTCATTTTTCCGAAAATTTCTTGTGCAAGAAAAGCCTTGATAAAATTGTGACAAAAATCAATATTGTATGAATTTTTCTGATTTGTCTCCCAAACCTATTGCTTTTTCAGATTTGATTTCTGAAACCTGCAACTTTTTCGGATTATTGACTGAAAACCACAACATCTTCGGATTATTGAACGAAACCCAGTTCAGATCAGGATATCTTCCAATTGTAAACAGGACATCTGCCATTGACTTTTAAATGATCTTGGCAGATCTGAGATGGAGTAGTTTTTTATTCTGACTTCTGGGTTTAATAAATCACGAAAAATTCTAGGTTTTTTTCTACGAAAAATTTGTGTTTCCCCCTTTAAAAGTCCAACTAGAAAAAAATCATATAATTAATAGTGATGGGCGAATTTATTTGGCAGGCGTGAATTTGCGGCAAATTTCCTCGATTTTTCACAGACACACGCCGGCATCCAAAAATGAGACGCCATCGGTGTTTTGCAAATTTTTCGCCGTTTCGCAAATTTTTAGAAGAACCAAAACGGGACAAATTCGCCCATCACTAATAATTAATAAACCCCTTAGTTTTTTATTTCTTGCATAGTCCTACACCATAAATGTATCAATCATGGGCATCTCTGCAGAATTTCTTTAGTGCGTACTGCTTTATAATTATTTAATACTATACAATGCTATAAGTAATGTAGAGCCTAACATATTTATAATTTAAATAATGGTTGGCCACAAGCTTCCTCCTTCCATAGCCTTCCTGCAGTGATAATGCTTTACAATGTGAGCAGGGTCAGGCAAACAGACAGTTCTTTAACAGGGTAAAGTCCATTAATTGTTTACATGTTCAGAATCTGTGAGCAAACATGTACAAGAACAGAATAAAACAAAACAAAATCTTTGCGACACTTGGGCTCTAACTAATACACATCACAGTACTTTCACAGAGTCTTTTTTCTTTGGGAAAACAAGCAGCAGCACTCCAGAACCCAGATCCCAGGTCTCAACCCTCTTAGCATGTAACTCAATCTTATTCCAGGCCACACTCTCTCTCTGCAGATCTAGCCTCCAAATTATTCCCCAGGTGAGACTGTATAGGGGAATTAACCCACTCAGGACTGCTGTACATACGGGAGTAAGAGATGAATCTAGGGGAAAATATACAGTATCTCCCTTCAAACTGTTCTCCAGTTACTAGTCCACACCGACAAGAGGGTATAACTTAGTGGTGAGTTTGTTATGGTCTGAAAACAATTTGAGGCATGGTCAGTCTAATGAATAAAGTAATGAAATACTTCAAAAATAGCAATAGCATAAGTACCTATTGAGACTCCTTAGGCAAATGATATGATAAGATTCAGGGAGATGTAGTCACCCAGTGACAAATCGCCTCTTCTTCGGGTGACTAATCTCCTAGAAAAGCCTTCCCGCCAACTAGAGTCAAAATTGCTGGTGGGGTGGCACTCGGATCGATTCGTTTTCTGAAGTCGCTGACCAAATCTCCCTGAATCTTATCGTGTGTCACTAACCTTAGATACCATGTAAGGAAATAGTGTGCCAGAAATCATCAATATCAAGCACAGTTCAGCAGGAACATCTTATTGAATTTATGGTTAAATAGTTGGAGTGGAATGACCACCAAAAACCTGTCCAGTGAACATTTTGGCTATTCCATAAGCCCAGTTTCTTTGAAATAGCTGTTTTTTAAGAGCTTTTGTGTATAACCAATGCCAATTCCTGAAGACCTTATCCAACAATTCTTTATTAAAGATGCGCATGAGCGTTCTCCAACAACTTACACTGGATTAAATAATGTTTAGCATGAGAGGGGGGGATTTTATGCACTTTGCCTACGGTTTCATTTAACTGTGTGCTTATGTACATCTTATCTGCCCTGTTTCGCATCACTTCATTACCAGCTTACAATAACAGCCAAGCAATTTCCACAGTGCTCTAGGTGCAGTGATGAAATTTCGAATGAAAAATAAAAAAGAAACCTTGATAAAATCCATATCTGTCACTTTCCAGTCAGACCATAAAATAATCATTCCATTAAAACAAAGGCAACACTTGAGGCTACATTTCTCAACTGTTCATATTAATGTCATGAGATAAATATCTTGTCTTGCAGTTTTATTCTAAAGGGCTATTTTTTTCAGTGTCGGACTCTCTCAAAAATAATATGACCAAAGAAGTGAGACCTTATCTTGCGTAATATAAATTGCTTGTTGAGGAACAACCCTTTCCAATATCCACCTGGCCTGCTGCTTATAAATGTCCTTACATTTGGCCTTGCCAAGAACAGTACTTCTGAGTCTGCAACAAGAATCATCCATTTAGTTAGTTCCAGTTAGTAAAATGACTAAGTTATGTAGCCTTACATATTATGTCTGCAACTGTGGCGGATCAATGGTGCTTTGGGCACTGGGCTTTTCAGAAGACTCTTCATCTCCTTCCCATTCAAATACCAAGGTAACAAGTCAACCATCTACCACCCATTCCTGTACAATTCCTAGAAGTAAGTGCAAGGTTAAGGGGGTCATTTACTAAACCTTGAATTTACCTGGTTGGACTTCTTGGGGCAAAAACTGGAATTTTTAGTGGAAAAATGTTGCAAAAAGCCCAAATCTGAAAATCCTCCATCTCATATCTGTCGAGGTCCTATATAATTTAATGGGAGAGGCACCAATCTCAATTTAAAGATATTGTGGTTTGTGCTGAGTTTAGCCCGAAAATCCCAAAAACTCTGGGTTTTTGGGCAAAAACCCCAAGAAATTGAGAGATTCGGGAAGCCTGAAAAAATCATGTTTTTTTCCAAACAGATTAATTCGAGGTTTTTTTTATAAATAAATAAGGTCAAATCTGATAGCTTTGGGCATCACAAAAAAATGGGCTCCAGAAAAACTATCCTGTATTATAACCACCACCACTAATTGGATACATGTATGTATGTGCTAAAGTGTCTCTCCAGATCCTGCAGAGACCTCAGGGCATCCTTTTACGGTAACTGAAGAAATATGTCTATCATCCATCAGAATTAATTTCTAGCGGGAGGTGTTCATGATTGGATTGACTGAACCCTTTGCTCAATAAATGGCACTTTTCAAATTGTAAAAAGCCTTATTATTT
The DNA here is from genome assembly GCF_017654675.1 of Xenopus laevis. Lineage (NCBI taxonomy): Eukaryota > Metazoa > Chordata > Amphibia > Anura > Pipidae > Xenopus > Xenopus laevis. Next base: position 112,845,781 of record NC_054378.1, on the reverse strand, counting down.
ATATATGTGTCTAGTGAATCTCCCTTCCCCCCAATAAATAAATAGAGTTAGGGTATGAATCATTGTAATCTCTTACAACCATCCTAAGGAAGAAGGCAGGCTTTAGGTTAATGCTCATTACAAGATCGCCCATAGCGAATTAGAGCACATGCCTTGTAGCTGCTGAATGCAGTGCTGAATTCTCCCACAGATTGCATTAATAAGATTTTGGTTATAACACTTAAAATATACCTAACATAAATACCCTACAGAATTTATTCTTTTTGCATTTTTTACAGCATAGCTTTGTTTCATGGCTTGGCAGTGAGATCTTCATGCGGCTTATTTCGATTCTTCTTTACTTTGCATAAAGAATATTGTCATGGAGACAACCTTCATACCTGAGTATCTAAAAAGCTTTAAAGAGGCTCCTCTGACATTTAAATATATACCTTGTAGATCTAGCACGGTGACCTCATCATATGCATAGGCTGGTGTACAACAAATCTCTGTCCTTATCTGTTTCTGCCAATTGTATTTTCCAATTAAATTGGTGCCCCTATAACGGAAGCCGGATTACTTCTATTTCTCTTTTTTCTCTTTAAAGTGCCCTTATTATTTCTTTCTGGAGAATTAAACAATAGCGCCTGGTATAAAAACGTTAGTTTCATTGTTATCTAACAAGTATGGACTTTTGACCAGCACAGCAATTTATTTTTGCTCTGTTCAGGTTCAGTTCCTGCTGGCTCTTACGAGACCATTTCTATAAAGATGTGTCTGTTCATCTATATATTTTGCCTTCCCATATTTGTGAATATATTTGTGGAAATCCATAATCCCCTTTTTTGGCCGGCAACAAAATGGGACTAAAGAGGAGATGTTCTGAATGCTGGGAATGAACAATAGGATTATGAGATAGTATGCTCTGATGAAATAAATGCATGGATCAAGTTAGATACACTCTAGGTAACTGTCAAATTAAAGGAAACATTTAAATAAAAGAGACACCTGGAGTATATTGGATGCAGCTGTGTCCTCCTATGTGTGGTTGTTGAGTTAATTAAGCAATTAAGTATCATTGTTTCTATGCACATTAAGGTAATATATAAATATGATGGACAGAAACAGTTGATTTCTATAGCTCACATCCCTGACTAGATGAATGGGGCTCATTTACTATACCTTTGTTCCTGGGCAGTAACCCATTAACAACCAAACCATGATACATTTTGCACGAAAACTGCAGCAGCAAGAATATTTAAATAATTGTGAAAGGTGAATGTGAATGGAATTTTAATCAATACAATATTTTGCTGTACAACCGGAGTTAAGAAAATGGTAGCAGAGGGACCGTGTATTTAAAGAAGGCCATTTCAAAGATGAAAGTAAAAATTACCAGTGAAGCAAAGACACAAACAATGAAAGGGGACACTATGAACATGTTAAGGGAAGAAGTGAGTGATAGAATTATTGACTTCATATGGGATAATGATCTTTTTAAGTGAATTAACAAAGTGAGGCATGGTAAACCAAATTCTGTTTCAAAGTACAGTTTCTTAATCTGTATGTTGTCTTACAATATTTAGTCAAAATCAAAGTAAACTTTAATGTCATCTCAGCAGTATACGAATACACAGTGAGACGAAAAGGCACTTAAAAATACACAATAAATATGTAAACATGAAATGTGCAATATATTGGCAGAAATTGGATATAACCTAATTTTGTAAGATTCAAGATTCTCCATACAGATGGAGCACATCTTAATAAAGTGCCTAATAGTGATGAGCAAAATGTTTCACCGAGAAACCAATGCCCATAGTCTCTAATGTGAGAAAAAAAGTGTTGCCCATAGACTTCCATGCATTTTGGCGAATTTTCACAATGTTTCGCAAATTTTCGAAGCAAAACACCTCTGATTCGCATTCGGTACCAGATTCATAGATCTTCTTCTGAAGTTCTTTTTATTGCTCAGAGGACAGCTGGAAAAAGTTAAAGAAGAAATATCTCACTCTGAGCATTAGAAGTTAAAGAAAGCTTGCAAGGTCAAATTTTAGTTTTTGAGACCACAATTAAACTTTATTTCTCTAAAACCACAAATGCCATGAAAGTTTTTAAACGATATATAAAGTACTTTCGAAAAAAAAGCTGAACAGTGCTCTAAAAATATGAGCTTTTTAAATAATTACTAGGGAAATTCCGAAAACCTCTAAAAGTCAACACAGTTTCCACTGACTTCAATAGGACCTCGACTACTTTTACTTGGGGGGGGGGTTTTAGAGAAATTTAAAAATACATACATTTTTAGAAAAAAAAAATACGAGAAAAAATCCGAATTTTAGTAAATTGGCCTCATCATGTATAAATATCTAGTTAAAATAAGTCTAAAGCAGGGGTGTCCAAACTTTTGGCTTCCCTGGGCCACATTTGAAGAAGAAAAATTTTCTGGGGCCGCACATGAAATACACAACACTTTTGATTTATAAAAATAAAGGAAATACACAGAAATTAACTACAATACCAGCTAGATAACCAGATTGAGCTAAACTGCACGGGAACGAATAGCAAGAGCTATAAGGAAAATATGTACTATATTACCATTTATGGCTGCCAAATGTAAAACATAGCAGGCGATGGGAGAGGTGCCACTTAAAAATGCTTACCTACCTTTCCAAATAACCAGCGAACGCTCACTTTCAGGTTGATCAATCAGTGTTTCTGCTGTAGGAAGCTGTGTACACCTCACAGGAACAAATAACTGTTTAAAAAAGGGTATGCTATGTAAAATGCCTGTTCATGGATGGCACACATCGCATACAAACAGGGTTGCCAGGTCTAATTTTCAAAACCAGCCCAAAACTAGCCAAGTGGCACTTCAAAGGTAGCCCAAAAATAGCTCAATATTTGCAGTAAAAAAAAGTCTAAAAAATAAATGAATGCATGTGAAAATATGCCTTTTTTAAATTTTCACTGTTTTGCTAATTTTCCAATAAAGGTAGGTACAGACTTGACCATCACCAGGGGCGTAACTAAAAGAGGCCCAATTTGTAACTGGCGTATTTTCATAAAAAATTATTTATTTCACTGCACATACTGTGCTATGTTTGGGCTACTTTTGAAGTTGAATAAACAATTTACTTATAATTCATTTTTCAGTTACAAAATTAATTCTCTATTTTTGATACTATGAACTGTGAATTTAATTAAGAAGTGATTATTCATTGCAATGCACTTATAAGCTATTAAGTACATTTACCTCATAATTAATTATCTTAAAAAACAAATCAATTGATTATTGGGAATCACAGGGGGCTTGGGAATTCATTTCTTTTTAATTAATTTTTGTATTAATTCTAATTTATTGCACTGCTCTTTAATTAGCATTATCCTACAGACCTACACACAGTGAATTTAGTAAAAATAAAAATTCCAGAAAATTGTGGAATAGGTATATGGCCAAGGGGTGTTATCACACAAATCCCTACTTCCAAATTTATCATGTCAAATGCAAAGCACTAAGCCAGACTAAAACAGTTAAAAATTCTGTACCTGTAAAAATACTGTGCAGGTGTATTGTGCTGAACCAGGGGAGCTGAGGTAATAATAATTGGTTGCTGTGGAGTGCAAGAGTGCCAGACTTGCCAGTAAGCTGCAGGCTGAAGCTAGCCTTTCATTAGGCAGGAGAAGAGCCACGTAGTTTTGGGAGTTGCTCTCTCTCTGTGCCTTTATCACGCTGCCAGACAAGAGGGGGCAGGGCCCAGCAAAGCCAGGAAATTGGCGCCAAAAACACACGCTGCTAGCTAGCAGCAGCTAGCAGCCATTGGGGAGACTGGAGAACACAGGCGGTGACTTCATACACAGAGCGCCGGTGCTGACGTCACACGCAAAGCGCCGGCGCTGACGTCACACGCACCGCACGCACAGCACAGAGAGGCTGCAGCCAGCAAAGCTGTGGGGAGAGGAGGCATGCCTTTGCTCTGACGTGCAACATGCCAAACAGATTGCTTCCTGCTGGGCCGCATGGATCTCCATTCCGGGCTGCATGCGGCCCGCGGGCCGCGGGTTGGACACCCCTGGTCTAAAGCAACTGGGCTTTCTCAGTTTTCTTGAAACATTTCACCACTTATTTGAGCGGCATGTTTAATTACTGCATAGCAAGAATTGGATGAATGGAAATCTTCATAGACTTTATGTATGAATGTCATTATTATTAATAACACTATGAATATATATATAATGATATACTCATTTAATATTTTTATTAAATAAACCCCACAGCTGTGACCTCAAATTAAATCTCATTAATGGGAGGTTACTAACTTGCTGTTGTGCTCCCATCTTCAGGTGCGAATTGACAAATCGATGTGCTCTGTGCTTGAGCATTGCGATACAGCTATTTGGATGCAAGGACATTTGATGATTGTTCAAAGATGTCAGACGTCACATAAGTAATGGTGCACTACATCCTGGTGCACCCCCATTTTTGGCACCAATTCTGCCTATTTACAGGATGCGGAAGGCCTGGTTCATTGCCTGGTTGTCTTGGTTGTTTCCAGGAGCATAGCTGTAGTTTTATATTGATTTCCTGTTGTGACCCTTCCCTGCCTACTGGACTTCGTTGCCCTCTGCCTGCCCAAATCCTTTGCCTAACTTTGAATACAAATCTGTTCTGCCTGCCTCTGACCTGTTGATTATGAATCAGCCTGAACCCTTTGTACTACCCGCTACTCTCCACTTCACTAGTCCCCTGTCCACACTCCAGATGGCTTCTCTGTTTGTGAGGCACTTGTGAGTCACCTTCTTCAAAGACCACTGCTCCTTCACCACTGGATCCCACTGGTGAGCCTGCCTTTTAAAGCCAGCACTTCTTCTGAAGGAAGGAAGCCAGTTATTCTGCTTCTGGAAGAAACCAGTACTTTTTCTTCTTCTTTTCTTTTTCGTAGAGGACAACTGGACAAAGTTAGGAATCTCTCACTCTGAGCATTAAAAGTTAAAGGAAGCTTGCAAGGAGTAAGGAGATTTATTGAGATAATGTAATTATATCTAGTAAAAATAAATCTGAAGCAACTGGACTTTCTGAGTGTAATCCCTTTGACACCCCTTTGTCAGTGTTACACTCCATGTGTTGCGTTTACCTGATGGCACGGGACAAACCTGAGCAACTCCACAGTGGTATTGGGAGAGACTGGGTACCTGGTACTTACTAGCGCGGTGCCTCCGCCTAGTGGGATCCAGGAATGCACCTACGGATGGCCTCACTAGGAATACAGTAATAAACACACACAGTATTTGTTAAACTGAATAATTGTTTATCTAAAATGAAATGGCCAACTAGTACAAATAGCACTCTTAACCAGGTGGTAATACTTTCTAACTAACTTTAGTGCGCCAACTAACTACCAAAGTAAAGAAGGTCCTTTTATGTCCTTCCACAAAACAGTCTCTGTATCTTCAAGTACTTCTTTAGGGTATTGTCATAGACTCAGGGGGTTATTTATTAAAGTTCGATTTTTTTTCTGGTTGGGCTTTTAAAGGGGAGAAAAAAAAACTTGATTTTTAAGGGTTTTATTCGGTATTAAAAGTCCAAATAAAAAAGTAATCCAGCTCAGACCTGTCGAGATCATGTAGAAGTCAATGGCAAATGTCTCAATGTCCGGATCTGCGCTGGGTTTTGTTCAATAATCTGAAGAATTTGTAGTTTTGGACATCAAATCTGAAAAAGTTGAAAGTTTAGGTTGTCAAATCAGAAAACGTTACAGTTGCTCCAAAAAAATCCGTAAATGGTACGATTCAGATTTTTTCGCGATTTTATCAAGAAATTTTCAGACAAATTAATTGATAAACAGGGGGGGAAAGTCCATGCGTCATTTTCAGAAATTAGTGAGAACTTTTTGGATTTTAATAAATAACCCCCTTAATGTGTAAGTATTATTATTAAAAACTGTTAGTCTTATTATTCTTATTATTATTTTTATTAACATACATATATAAGAAAGAATAATATAATATTAAATGTATATGTAATCATTTAATGAAATAAACCCCAGAGCTACAATATAAGTGGGTAATGCAGCAGCAGCAGAGTATTGGCCTCAGGTTAAATCCTACAGATAAGAAGTCTCACAGTCCCAAGATGCCCTGCAGCATGTGGTTATTTTTCTGCAGCCAAACCAATTATTGAGTTTACCATAATGATTTGCTCCTCAATTATAAAACAATAATAATTAAAAAAAAACTCCCACATACAGTCACCCCTCTTCAATACAAATATCTCTAATTTGTCCAAAAAGGCTTTTCTCAAAAGCTTTCAAGCCTGTGTTTTTTATCCTTTGTGAGTATATAGATCTCCATACCTGTACAATTTGTCCTGATAATAAAAAGACCACTTTTTTTTCTCTCTAATTAAATGCACATTACATGATTGCTAAGTAGGTTATACAAAATTGCAACTCGGCAGCAATTACCAGAAGGTACAAATTATTTTCAAATTAAATCCACAATTTTATGCATTTAATAACTACACCTCACCCACCAGACCCGTTGTATCTAGGGGCTACACTTATTCTTACTGCCGCTTTGCAAACAAAGCCATACTCCTTTTCAACAATACAAGTTCATAAAAGAGTGAACATATCACATTGGATTTGCAGAAATCCTGCCAGGTTCCTTTATCCTGGCCACATCTCCGATTTTTAAAGAAAATGTTCTCCTGCCAGCCAGGTGCTTATTACTACATATAAAAGAAAAACAGGTGTTCGGTGCCATTTGCTGGCTTCAGCTAAATATCTTCAGCTGTTGGCATGCTTATAGGGAGAAGGGAAAATAAAGACAATAATTCAATGGAATGGGGCAGATGGGAAAATGCCAATCAATTTGATGATAGAAATAAAGACAAGGTGGACCAATCATTTCTACACTTCCAAAAGAGAAGTATAAGTATAAATCAAACTCTCTTTTTAAATTTACATTTTTGTTGTCTATTCAAGAAGGTCCAATGTGACATTAAAATGCTCAATCCAAATGGTTACTATGGCTATTACAGCGAAATAATAAATCACCCCACCCCCATCCATGGCTTAGGAGGCAGCAAGTAATTAAAATCAGGGAAAATTGAAGTTTCATTGTTATCTCAGTGGCGGTGAAATTGCACTGCTAAAGCACTGATAACAAGCATGGGTGTTTAGAAATGTAGGTAAAAGCATAATGAGAAATGGCAGCAATGTAACAGAGATAACTGGATTTAAAGGGTTTTCTTAGTAGTCCCCATATCAGGCATTCATATGTTTAGCTTGTATACTCCTTGCACAATGACTGCATCATGGTGCTTCTGTTATAAAAGAACCAAGAATAATATATAAAAATGTATGTTTCATAAATAGTAGCGATGCTAGTGATGTCATCAGTTCTATTAAGTGCTTAGTGATGTCATGTGTATTTATGATATTAAATATCTATAGTAATTCTGTATTTTTTCTTTTGAAGATGTTCCTCTAGTCATCTGACTGACTTTTTCAATTCAGAATGACTAAATCAAAATAAAAAAAAATACAAAAATCTTTCTGTACTACTACAGATATACCATGACCTGGATGAATGAGAACCTTCACATTAGAAGAAATACCCTACTGATCTACTGTCCTAAAATATGAGGGCAATTCTTGGGAATTAGCAACTGCACATTTTAATTCCATTGGGTTTGGAATGCACCTTCACTACATAAGACTCCTATGAGTGAGTAGGGGGCATTGAATTAGGTGCCTGGTTACTAAAGTGGCTGGAGGGTATGACAATACAAGCCTCAGTGGATGCCATCGGAGATAAATGATGCCCTACTAAGCATCTAAGAGTAGCGATGGGCGAATCTGTGCCGAAAAAGTTGCAAATTTAGGACGAAATTTGCAAAACGGCGAAAAATTTGCAAAAAACATTGAAGTCAATGGGCATCAAAATTATTTTGACGTGCGTCAATTTTGATGAGACATTTTTTATACATGCAACTATTTAGTCCAAATGCATTAAATTCAGTGGGCGTCTGAATAATTGTTATCTACGACAATTTCTATGCACGCAACAAATTTTGTCTCCGAATTGTCTCCGTAGTTTTTCGTAATTAATTCGCTTGCGGCAAAATGTGGAAATTCACCGCAAATTTGTGTCTGGTGAATTTATTCGCCCATCACTATCTAAGAGCCAACATTCTTATGCCCCTGAAAAGGAACAGAGAATCATGTAGAGAAGGCACAGAGAATCTTAGCTGAAGATGCATTTGCTTTTAATGTAGTTAGAGCAAAAGGCTAGGCTGTCTTGAATTGTAGGTGAATTTGGGCACATCTGGCTGTCAACTGCACTACTGTTCCAGTGCATCTTGACCTGTGTTGGCCTGCCAGACGGTAGGTATTTTCTGGGGTTCTGCATCACACATGGTATGATGATGTTTTGACACAGAGACAAGCATAATTACGCTTGTAGTCCACTTTTTGAGAACCAAGGCTTTGTTGTTGTACCTGTTAGTTTTGTATTTTGGTGCCTTTCTTTCCCTAAATTTTGTTTCCTGTTTCATTTCTGCTTCATCAGTTCCTGCTCAATACTGTTATTATTGCTCTGTTGTTTTGATTGATCCAAGCCTGATGCAGTTTACAAATTTACAAACCGATTAGTCTAACCTTGCCTCCGTTGGGTGTTGGGGAAGAGCTGGCATAGGTCTCCTAAACTATATAAGTATAAGACTACCAATAGCTGTCCACTAGGGTTATACTTACAACTAAACCATTGCAGTGGCCTATCTTGAGCCCTATTGTGACTACTGACCAGAAGAGGCACAATGATATATGTACATAGCCTTAGGATTTCTCTACCTACAGGTCAACATCTAATTAGGGTTGTCAACTGTTTATAAAAATTAATTTGCTTGCTAGGCAGACCAGAACCAGTGCAGATAGAAACAGGGATCTAAAGGATTTCCAAAGAGCTTAACCGTACATAGCATAGCTAACGGGCAGATTTATCAAGGGTTGAAGTGAAAATTTGTGTACTTCAAATCGAATAGGCCAAAATTCTATTCGAATTAGAAAAAAATTTGACTATTTGAATATCGAAAATCATGTACTGTCTCTTTAAAACTTTGACTTCGACCATTCACCATCTAAAACCTGCTGAATTGCTGTTTTAGCCTATGGGGGACCTCCTAGAACCTATTTGAGTTATTTGGTGGACTTTGAAAAATCTAAGTTTTTTGGGGCAAATACTTTGATTCGATCTAATGCGCTAAAACTTCTCTTTTCAACATGTTTACTAGTTTCATCAACAAGTATGATAAAATACAAGTGTAAAAAACTTTTAGAGTAAACAGCAAATTGTTTCAAATTTCAAACATAAATTATAAATTCCATAATTGGAAATAACTTAAAATAACATAAAGTAACACTCAGAGCACACAAAAAAACTAAAACTTTGATTCAAACGATTCGAATACAGCCGAATATTCACCCGAAGTTAAAAACTTTTTTTAATAAATTTCGATTGTTCTTTTGTATTTGAACTTTGGAGTTATGGGAGTTCAAAAAAACTCCCATTCCTTCGAAATTCGAGCCTTAATAATTCTGCCCCTTAGTATTTAGATTTACTACGTTTTTAGTATTCAGGGATATTTGCTCATTAAAAGTTAAAGGAATGGCAGTAACCCTAGAATCTATTTCCATCTCCTTTTTCAGCCAGTATACCTTTAATATTTTAACCAAAACAGACACAGGGTGTTTTTTTACCCATTGTCCCAAAAAGCTTATTGCAAACTTAGCCGAGAATGCACAATATCATTCTCACAGCTGATTGTCTTATATTTATTCAGTGCAATGTGTCTGATAATGAGCCATTATTATAACAAGCTCCGGCACTGAGCACATTCACACTTCTGCTTCAAATATTTGTGAAACATCACAAAGCAAAATTATGTTTTGCACATCATTTTGCATTTATTTAAAGTTATTTTTGTGTTTTTTTTTTCTTCCTATGCCAACTAGAATTTCAATTAAGATTCGTATGAAATGGGGGAAACACGGGGGCGGAGGCATCAGAAAGAACAAGGTCAAGAAGCTGAATAAAAGCACTTGTCAGTTTAATTAACTATTATTGTATCTGATAAAAGGATTTTTTTCACCTTATTCTGCGCTAAAAGCTTTTAGGTCCCAGCATAAGAATGAATTCCTCAGGTTCCTATTCAGTGTGTTGTGAAATGAATTCTCCATGTCAAGGAATCTTGCAGCTCCATCCATTTAAATTCATGGCCACCCTTTTCAGCAGCTTTGCTTCTTAGCACCGACCTTTTAATACAAACTCAGGAATGAGTCAAAGCACTAAAATAATAGAAAGTTCTATTCATCTTTTTACCTTGAAAGCTTTGCAGGCACAATGTGCCTATCCATACAGCGTAATAAAGGTGGTGGTGTTCTCTCATCCCACAACCCATTGCTACGAGGGACTGCACACCTTAATGGTAGATTAGCAAACAAATTCGATTTTTTTTCCCATTTCCATTTGTAGGCAGACAGTTCATTGAAAGGGTTTGTCGCAATATTTGGATTTGTTAAAGCATGATAAATGTTTGCTTGCATCTTGGAAAGTCAACCTTCAGGTGGTATCAAAATCTCATTACCCCAAAGTGAAGTCTTTTAACTGCAAATGTTTAGCTTGCTTTGGAGACAAAGCAATTTTATTTAGTGCCTGGTGCAAATCATTTAATCTCTGTTCCTCACAGTTTAAAGGTCTCTTAACTGTTTCTGGTCAAGGGTCAGGGCACACGCTCAGATTCGGGAGATTAGTCGCCCGGAGACAAATCTACACTTCTTTGGGATGACTAATCTCCCAGAACTGCCTCACGTCGGCTCGAATGTGAATCGCCGGTGGGATGGCACTTGGAGCGCTTCGTTTTCCTAAGTCACCCGAAGTTTCCTCGTGAGGACGACTAATCTCCCCGAACTGCATCCCGCCGGCTAGAATGTAAATCAATGGAGAGATGGCACTCGGAGCGATTCGTTTTCCGAAGTCGCCCGGAGTTTCCTTGTGAGGCAGCTTCGGGCGACTTCGAAAAACGAAGCGACCCGAGTGCAATCCCACCTCACAATTTAAAGGTCTCTTAACTGCTTCTGGTCAAGGGTCAGGGCACACGCTCAGATTCGGGAAGATTAGTCGCCCAGAGGCAAATATCTACTTCTTTGAGGCGACTAATCTAACCGAACTGCCTCCCACCGGCTAGAATGTAAATCGCCGGCCGGGATGGCACTCGGATCGCTTCGTTTTCCGAATTAGCCCGAAGTTTCCTTGTAAAGGAACAGTAACACCAAAACATGAAAGTGCTTTAATTAATGAAATTACAGTGTACTGTTTCCCTACACTGGTTAAACTGGTGTGTGTCCTTCAGAAACACTACTATAGTTTATATGAATAATCTGATGTGTTCCATGGGGGCAGCCATTCAAGGATCAGGTTAAATAGCAGATGCATTTCGCAGAATATTGTATTCTGTATATCTGTTATCTGCTAACTAATCTGTGCGTTTTCTCCTTTTTCAACCTGCATGGCTGCCCCCATGGCAGCCTATTTATATAAAGTATAGTAGTGTTTGTAAAGCAAACACATAACTTTTGCCAATGCAGGGCAACAGTCTATTATATTTTAATTACTTTCAAATGCATTTATTTTTTGGTGTTACTGTTCCTTTAAAATAATATTGCATTGATTATGAAATGGATTATGAAAGGTGTTTCACACTTAAGTCTCTAGCTTTAAGTCTCTCTAGCTTGTCAGTTAATGGGCACATTGCATTTCCTTTTATTCCCATAACAGCGCAAGGCAAATTTTAATAAAGGATTGGGGCATTTTGTCATTTATATTTATACCAAGCAACACCCTTGTCATTTCCTTTTCTTTTCATCCGGTTTGTGTCCCACAGGCAGCACCTTATCAAACCTGCCAACATTTTGGAAATAAAAAGAGGTACAAAGAAGTTGGCGCACAGTGCGGGAAATTTTTGGCCATGCTTATTTTTGTGGCCACACCCCCTAATTACCATATTCATTTTACAAAATTTGGCATGTTATGAAAGTTTGAACACATTTCTGTGGTTTTTTTCCATTTATTACAATTTTGTATGAAGGTGAATTGCCCTTTAAGCTGCGAGTCTAAGTTTTTCCAAGTGAACTGTTATCTTATATTGTTACAATTACTTATTTGCTTATCTGAAATTGTTACAAGAGTTTCCAAGAGCACGTGGTGGCATGTTCGGGGCTCTCTGCCAAAAGCCAATTAAGTTAGAAACTTTGGGGCAAATTCACTAAGATTCGAAGTTGCGCCAGGCGCAACTTCGCCGCCCTTCGCCGCCCTTCGCCGCCCTTCGCCAGGCGTAGTTTCGCCAGCGCTCCGCAAATTCACTAAAATCCGAAGTTGCGCTCAGGGGTAGTGTAAGGTTGCGATGTTGCGCTAGCGTTGATTCGCTATGTAAAGCGAAGTTACGCTAGCGAAGGCTAATTTGCATACGGCGCCAAATTCAAATTTCAATGGAGGAATACGTATCAGCACTACAAATGCCAAGAAAACCTTCAAATCATCAAATAAAAATGTTATTTTGCCCTACACATGTGCCCACTGTCTAGGTAAGTTGCCATGAGTCAGGAAATGTAGGGGGGAAGGAGGAGAGCCCCAAAAAAATTTTCAATCTTTTTCAGCCTATCACCCATAATGTAGAAAACACGCCAGCATTTTTTGGGACTTAGAAAAAATTGAGACTTTTTTTGAAACAATCCCTATCTACTCTATTGCGCTTTGCCAGGTCTGAGGTGGCGAAGGAAGTCTAGCGTAAAAGGTAGCGTTCAGTACACTGCGCAAGTTAGTGAATTTGCGTAGTTACGTCGCTAGCGAAAATTCAGTAACGAAAATGCCAAACGCTAACGAATTAACGCTAGCGTTCGGCGCTTCGTCGCTTAGTGAATTTGCCCCTTTGTTTCTTTTTTTGGCTGTTCAGTGCAGAGAAAAACAGGACTTTCCAGTACAAATGAGGGACTGCAGGTTAAGCTGTCAAGAGAGGGACTGTCCTTCTAAAAATGGGACCGTTTGGCGGTATGACTTACCGTATATACCCGTGTATAAGCCGAGTTTTTCAGCATCCAAAATGTGCTGAAAAAGTCTACCTCGGCTTATACTCGGGTCAGCGGTACCAGACCAAATAGCTAAGATTGCAGTCACTTTTAATCATTCCTATACCAACAGTTCACTTGGGGAGAGACTGCAATATCCCACAATGCCCTCTGTTGGTTATATGAAAGAATAACTGTGCGCCATCTGTTGGTTATATGAAAGAATAACAGTGACTGCAATATCACACAGCGCCATCTGTTGGTTGTATGAAAGAATAACAGTGCGCCCTCTGTTGGTTATATGAAAGATTAACAGTGACTGCAATATCACACAGCGCCATCTGTTGGTTATATTAAAGAATAACAGTGACTGCAATATCACACAGCACCCTCTGTTGGTTATATGAAAAATAACAGTGCGCCCTCTGTTGGTTATATGAAAGAATAACAGTGACTGCAATATCACACAGCACCCTCTGTTGGTTATATGAAAGTATAACAGTGACTGCAATATCACACAGCGCCATCTGTTGGTTATATGGAAGAATAACAGTGACTGCAATATCACACAGTGCCCTCTGTTGGTTATATGAAAGAATAACAGTGACTGCAATATCACACAGCACCCTCTGTTGGTTATATGAAAGAATAACAGTGACTGCAATATCACACAGCGGCCTCTGTTGGTTATATGAAAGATTAACAGTGACTGCAATATCACACAGCGCCCTCTGTTGGTTATATGAAAGAATAACAGTGACTGCAATATCACACAGCGCCCTCTGTTGGTTATATGAAAGATTAACAGTGACTGCAATATCACACAGCGCCCTCTGTTGGTTATATGAAAGATTAACAGTGATGGCAATATCACACAGCGCCCTCTGTTGGTTATATGAAAGAATAACAGTGACTGCAATATCACACAGCGCCCTCTGTTGGTTATATGAAAGATTAACAGTGATGGCAATATCACACAGCGCCCTCTGTTGGTTATATGAAAGAATAACAGTGACTGCAATATCACACAGCGCCCTCTGTTGGTTATATGAAAGATTAACAGTGATGGCAATATCACACAGCGCCCTCTGTTGGTTATATGAAAGAATAACAGTGACTGCAATATCACACAGCGCCCTCTGTTGGTTATATGAAAGATTAACAGTGATGGCAATATCAAACAGCACCCTCTGCACATGGTAGTGGGACAGTGGGACAATGCACACAGTAATCTGTTTGGCAATTCTCTGTCACCATCAACTTTGCAAAGAAGTCCGGTTGATCGCTGGGGGGGTCGCTTTGGCAGAATGTGCGCTGCTGGGAGACAGGGCTGTAGTTGTGTCTAGGCTTATACTAGAGTCAATACATTTTCCCAGTTTTCGTAGGTAAAATTAGGTACCTCGGTTTATACTCGGGTCGGCTTATACTCGAGTATATACGGTATCCTTTTTCCTTCACCAACATAAAATGTGATATGACATTAAGGGAAGTACTTTATTTTAGGGATGCACCTTATCAACTTTTTTCGATTCGGCCAAATCTCCAAATCCTTTGCAAAAGATGCAGCCGAATAACGAACCGAATCCTAACCCTAATTTGCATATGCAAATTAGGGACAGGAAGGGGAAAACTTTTTTTATTTCCTTGTTTTGTGATAAAAAGTCACGCGTTCCCCCCCGCCCCTAATTTTCATATGCAAATCAAATTAGGACTCGGATTTGGTTCTGTCTGCCAGAAGGATTCGGCCGAATCTGAATCCTGCTGAAAAAGGCCGTATTCTCGATTCGGTGCATCCCTACTTTATATTGAAACTGTAGACCATGTAAATGCTCTGTGAATTTTGTAAAGTCTCTTTCTCCCTTTTGTGAGAATATTTTACTAAAGACATAAGAAGCTTTTTTTCTAGATGCATATTTGCAATGTGTTTAACTAGGGGCAAAACATGGAAAGCTTTTGGCTTTCCAAAAGGTTTCATTTATTTCTACTTGCTTTTTACCTGTTTTACTGTATAATAGCAGTCTGTCATCATATTGCATTTTCAGCTTCCCTTTTGTATAATAAAAGATGACAGACTGCCCATTATTTCTTCATAGCAGAGCTCCTCTATACCATTTAATTGCACGGAAACTCTTTTAATATCTATTATGTATTATGATGTTATACTGCTCTACAATATACCTAAACCCTTTTAAATAAATACCAGCATAATAACAGTTTTACCTATGTCTGACAGTCTGTTACATCTATGGACCTACTACCTTTCTATGGGGAAAGTGTTTTACTATGATTAGAGGTTAATAAGTTAGGGACCACCATGTGGGGTTTTACCTTGACGTGGTATGGTGGCTTATCAATATTATGATCATAACTTTGTAACAAAAAAACCCTGTTTCAAAATTACATGCACTTGCATATTTACTTGAATCATTTAGACAGGGCTCTAAACGTTTTGAAATTGGCCTCAGGTGTGCACCCACAACCCCCCATTTTTGTATATGTTTTTTTAAAGAATCATATTTTTTCCGTAAAAACTCTACTACAAAACTTCCCTAAGTAAAAGTTGTTACAGAAGTCAATGGCAGCTGCACTGATCCTATTGGACCTTTTTTAACCATTCAGACTTTAAGAGAGGGTTTTGGACTTTTCTCACTAGTAATTGCCAAAAAAAAAAGTCAACTGGACTTGCTGTGTTTTTCTTGAAGACGTTTCACCAGTCATCCATTTGAGAAAGCCAGTCGGATGACTGGTGAGAGTCTTCAAGAAAAACACAGCAAGTCCAGATGATTTGACTTATAACTACAGATGTACAGTAGATATTCATATTTTTAAGCACGTAGTTAAGGTTTTTTTCTCTTCATACTTCTTACAATTAGATCTTTGAATAACTTTCATGGCAGTTGTCATTTTAGAGAAATGTAGTTTAATCGTGGTTTCAAAAAGCTGTAAAACCATAAAAGTTTGACCTCTAATAAATGGACCTCCCCATCTTAACAATCATGGGTGGGCTTGCCTAGTAGGAAACTTACCTTCTTTTAGCTCTCTCTTGTCCGCATTCCCTTTGTATACACTCCACTCCAGTTTTAGGGCAAGGTCACACGTGGCATTTTTAAAAACATACAGCCGAGCGTAAATACCAATAAAATAAAGCCCTATTGAAAATAATGTATACGCAAATGCACACTATAGCAATTCCCATGGGGCGCTTGCGAACCAACATCCGGCACAAAACGCCAGTATTTGCACTTTTTAGCAGAAACGCCAATACGCCAAGGAAACACCATATTATTGAACACTATGGGATCCGCAGGTTTAAAAATACACTACGCTGAAATACGCTGTGTGTTTTCAACATGGCGCCAAACTCTCGCCAAGATGGATTGGATTTTGCATATACGTATTTAAGGCGTTGTATGCTGGTGACGTAATTACATTGCGTATTGACAAGAAGTACGGCTACATTCTGTATGTGAATTGTTTTCAACTTGACTTTTTTCCGAAAAACTTTACTAAAATCCTGCTGAGTGGAATTATGGGGAATGAGAAAAAACAGAAATGCATGTTGGGAAAAGAAAACTACAGGCTGAAAAACGCAACGTTTTATTGGCGTTTTTAGAAATGCAACGAAAAAAACACCACGTGTGACCTTGTCTTTAAAGGGGAAAACTTGAATTTTTAGAGAAAAAAAAAATACTCAAATGTTTCAAAATATATTATGCTCTGAAACTGCTAAAAATACAAATCCGAAAAATACTCCAGCTAAAACCTGTTGAAATCACGTAGAAATCAATGGCAGATGGTAACAATTGGAACATGTTTTTTACCTTCAGGATTCTCAATAGTTTTGGGCTGTTTGACGCTGGTTTTCTTTTGATAATCCAATAAATTCAGGTTGTTGAGGCGACAATTCAATGAAGTCCAGTTTTTTGGGGTGACAATTTGAAAGAAGTTGCATGATTCGAAATGTTGATGTCAGTGAATCTGTCACCCAGTATATAGAGGTATAGAGTGTATAGAGTATTCTGGCCAAATAAAGCACAGCATATAAGAGATGAGGCACCAAAAATAAATAATGGTTTAATGTCAAGCTATAGAAGCTACATAGTAATAAACCATGAACACACAGAATAACTAGACTTGAGTGAAATGTGAACTGAAAGAAGCCCTGGGGCACTCATCCATAAATAATCAATCAGAATAAGTTGAACATGAATTTAGTTATTGGAAAATTGTAAGTGGACAGAAAATAAACAGCCAAGAGACAAATGCAAAATAGGAAAAATAACCCTACTAAATTTTTGATTAAGTGATAACCTTATATTATTATAATACACAAAAGCCATGAATATCTTGTAACTGATATCCTTTCATGGTCATGAAACTCCTCGGTAACTTATTATATACTTATATTTTACAAGGTGGGGTACTTTATTCACCAGAGCCGTAACTAGAGGGGGGCGGGCCCTGGCGCGGGACGTATATGGTCATGGAACTCCTCGTGACTTATAATATCCTTATATTTTACAATAGGGGTACTTTATTAACTATATTATACCCATTTAATACCATAAGCTGCTTCCAGCAATGGTGTCTAATCACAATTATGGCCAGATATTCATCAGGTTGACACATTGATGTGGTCCTCTCCCTATGGTACTATACCAGTTGTCTAGAGTCAGCTCTAACAGACTAAAGTGTTACAGGATGCATTGTGTGCCCTTAAGACATTAATATTTGCCCTTTGAAGATAACTTTTCAAGAAGCCAGACAGAAAGTTTCCATGGCATTGAAGCCTATTGATGTAAAGGGTTGTAGATTAAGTGAGTTGCCTTAAGTTGCCTTAAAGGGGTGGTTCACCTTTAAGTTAACATTTCATAGTTACAGAATGGATAATTCTAAGCAATTCCTCAATTGGCCTTCATTTTTTATTTTTAAGAATTTTTAATTATTTTACTTTTTCTGACTCTTTCCAGCTTTAAAATGGGGGTCACTGACCCCATCTAAAACAAATGCTCTGTAAGACTACCAATATAATTTTATTGTTGCTTTTATTACTCATGTTTAGCAATGGGCGAATTTATTTGGCAGGTGCAAATTTACGGTTAATTTCCACATTTCACCACCGGCGAACAAATTTGCGAAATTGCAGATTCAAAACGTTTTTGACACCGATGACAATTCCAACGCTGGCGACAATTAAAGGTGCCCATTGATTTATGACTTTAATCCGTTTCGCAAATTTCTCGGTAAAGTCACAAATGTTTCGGGGAAGCAAAACGGGAGAACTTCCCCCATTTCTATTCAGGCCTCTCCTGTTCGTATTTCAGTCTCTAAATTAAATCAATGTATGGTTGCTATGGAAATTTGCTAGAGAGCTGTTGAATAAAAAGCTAAATAAATCAAAAACCACAAATAATAAAAAATGAAAGCCAATTCAAATGACCTCAGAAAATCTATGTCTACATCATACTAAAAGTTCCTTTAAAGGCAAACAACCCCTTTAAGTAACATTCTAGAGGGAACCACACAGGCAAGAAGAAGAGCTCACCTGCTTCCCCTTCTTCCACCAACAGAAGGTTCCTTACGATAGGCTGTAGGCAAAGTATCGGACTATGACCATGGATTAAAAATTTGAGATAACCCCTTTAAATTCTGCAAAGGCTTTAAAAAATTGAAATATAAATATGTGAATGATAAAGACAATTCTTAGCATACAAGAAAATTGTATTTAGTCATGTTATTCCAATGGCAATTAATACTAGTAAGGACATTTATCCTATAAGACTCTATATAGACTAACTATTCGGGAATAATATTTACACACAATTCATGAGCTCATCTTCCATTCTAATTAACGTACCAGCTTCATTCCAAGCTCACAAATGTTCTTCCAAGACAAAGCAGAGCCAGTCTTCTTATCAGGGCACCCAGCCAATGAAAATGTCAGAGGTTATTTATCAAAGGGCGAGATACATCAAACACAGTCAGGTTTGAACACAATAATATAACTGCCTTAAGACTAGAAGCCTTTACAAATATAATACGGAATAACTGGATTTCCCCCCATTACAACAGCAATAATTGCACACCGTTCAGCAACTCCTTGGGTTAAGGTGAATATCATACAAGTTCACTGCCTGCAATTATCATGGAACTAATGAGGAGCAATGATAATGAAAGATTTACCAAGCCTATAGACTATTTGGGGGTTGATAGAGGCAACAAACATGGCAAGATGGCCGTCCTCACGTCCTAGCTATTGAGCCTAGTTGTTTGAGGCTGCATTTAGAGTTTTAGCCATCTAAAATGAATCCTGCATATCTACATTGCAAGCCCATGACCCACAAGGATGAACCTTGGGCAGTTTATAGTGTAAGTCTGCATCAATAATGTTGCCTTTTAGGGGCCAATTTTCTGTGACACACTTGATAAAGGGCGTAGCCTGAAACATGTAGTGGAGCATTTTCCCCAATAAAAGTACTTTGCAGTTGAACTGCTTTGGATTTGTCCTGCATTCTACTACAATTCTTTGATCGTGTCATTTGGGGTGTGAACACAGGATAACCCTGCAGGAGAATCTATTGAAAAATCGGTACTGGTGAGCTACAGTTTACCCTAATCTATCACACAGGAGCTTACTAAGGAAGTCCTATACTCTGGCATTGTACCTGGGTCTCAGACACAACATGATGGCATCACATGTCTGCATACTGACATCATCACACCAGCACCACAACCCACGATGCTGCCAACATTTTGGAAGTGGTGCCAAAAAACAGAAGAGAACAGTTGAGCTCTCCTCATGCCCACAAAAAAATATTTTATGCATAGTGGTTGGAATTAACACAAGACATCAGAACTGAAAAGGCCGTAGTTATATTGCCTGCACCTTTAAAAATAGGATGAAAATTGATAAAAAAAAACTTCACAGAAAACTTAGTTCTTTGTGTACAGAACCATAGGGTTAATGTGCCCCTATGGCTTTAAATCCCTACTCTTTCTGATCTCACTAGTTGCTGGGCAGATGCCAATGTAGCTAGTTGTAATTACATAACCCTGTTATTGGCCAAGAGGTTTATGACCACTTCCTGACACACTTTAATATAGTGTTTGGTAAGGGGTGGGTCTTCCTCTTTGGTTTCAGGTTGCTGACCCAGCTGGAAGTTTCCAGGGAGCCTGGGTGCACCAAGGTCTAGTAAAGCCTTTCTGCCCTAGAGGGACTAGCACCTCTAGAGAGATAAGTCGGGGAGCAGGGATCCCGTGAATGAGGCCAGTTACTGACAGAATTTAGATCTGTTAAAGTACTCTGTAGGAGAGTAAGACAATGAGGGAAGCGAGAAAGAGCAGCTTTGTGCTCCATCACTAGCTTCCCAGGCTGTAAGATTTGCCTACAGTGAAGGGACCACAGTGGATAGGGTGTCAGGCTTTAGGTTCTCCTCTCTGATCACTCCATTGGGTGGGGTTTCTGCCTGGAGGTATGCTGTACTGCCTTGACTATATCCACAGGGGAGCCACATCCAGTAGTCTCTGATGTACTGTTCTAGCCTTGTGAATATCTAATCTGTCTATGCTTTTTTGCACTGTAAGTAACCCTGTGGATCATTTGTCTCTGGTGCACAAAAGTATGAAGATGGTAGAAATTGTAGCATATACCAACAACCAATCTTCACAGCAATACAAGGTGTCAATTTATTGGTCTATGGTTCTGGCTGGATTTAAACTATTGGCCACACATCTTCTGACTCCCTTTCTCTAACCAATGTACCAGAAAGGCATAAAAGAGGTTCATCTGCCTTCCCCTCATGTGTCTAACAAATCCCAGCAGCCTTGTAGGCTAGTCAGAATAGGCCACAGAGTTAAGTCCTCCCTATTTTAATCCTTCTGTTGCCTCATTTTGTGTCAAAGCATTTTAGGGTGAGTCCTTCGCTCTTACCATTGACTGTACAGTCTGACTCTGGACTTTGCTACTTTAGCGTTGCCTTTATGTGCTGTATTATCCTCGTTATCATTGCTCTGTTCTGTCCTAAGTCCATCTTGTCCTGCTTGTCTCTTCCTTTTCTTTACAGCACCATCCAATCTGCCATGTTCTACTATTCTGTCTTGTTCCAGTCTGTCCCCTTTGAACCCCAGTTACCACTTGCCTGAAATACTCACCACCTTAGTATCAAGTATTCCCTTCACCTTCCATTTGCTTCCTGGAGCTCGTATTCATTAAAAAATGTTCCTCGTAATATAGTTAATACAATCTCTTCTAGCCTTTAATGAATGGAGATATCTAGAAATGCACAACATTTGCTTAAAAGAAAATTTAAACTGGCCCTTTTGAATTGTCAGCAAGGAATACAAACAGCGTGATTAAAAAGAAAAACAAACCTTAGAGGAAGAAATGTTTTGCCAGCTCTTTCAGGCTTTTAATGAAAATTAATATCATACCTTATTAGTGTGGAATGCCCAAAATTGCAGATGTAAGAGAATATATTTAGCCAATTAGCCAAGTCAAATTAGACTGTCTAATCTTGATCTTGGCATTCTCTGACCATATTACCTGGCGTGGCTAATACTATCATGCTTTTGACAAGTGAGAAATGTTAAGTGTGCAAATCAATACTGCAGTTTGCTAAATTATGACTAAAGGCAAAGAAAAAGAACAGCCTTTATATGGCTGCATTTCGTGCTTCATGTTGTTATTGATCAGTGAACAGTGCAACAGCTCATTAAAAAGTGATATGGCAGTGACACATCTAAAAGATCCAAAAACAGTTTGTCTTCGGCACTAGTGATGGGTGAATTTATTTGCCAGGCGCGAATTTGCGCGATTCGCCGCCAGCGAATAAATTCGAAATGCACGTGAAAATTCGCTGGGAAAATTTGCTGGCGTCAAAAAAAAAATTGACGTCGGCGTCGAAGAAAATGGACGCCAGCGTCAAAAACGGACGCCGGCACCGTTTCGTGAATTTTCCACCGTTTCGATTTGCCGAAAAATTTGCGAATTTTCCGTGAAATTTGCGAAACGGAGGAAAATTCTCGAAACGGCGCAAATTCGCCCATTACTATTCGGCACACCACCTACTCGATATTTATTGGGTGCATCCAATCCCAGGCTGCTTCAAGCCCAACGCAGTAATCTCTTGAAAAAGGGAAAAAAGAAGCACACATACTTCATCTAAAAGATCACCAGCCTCATCTATTAATTGTGGCGCAAGTTGCAAAAATGGGAGCAATTTGTATGAACAGGTATGAACGTGTTATCCAGAATGTTCAAGACCTAGGAGTTTTCCATATAATGGATCTTTCCATAATGGATCTTCATACCTTAGTCTACTAGAAAATCATTTAAACATTAAATAAACCCAATAGGCTGGTTTTGCTTCCAATAAGGATCAAGTACAAGGTACTGTTTTATTATTACAAAGAAAAGGGAAATTATGGGGATTATTTGGTTAAAATGGAGTCTATTCTGTAATTCAGAGTTTTCTGGTTAATGGGTTTCTGGATAACGGATCCCACGCCTGTATACTATGTGTACAAATGGCATGCAAAAAGGATTTGCACCTTGGTTAATGTTCCTTACAATTTCTTTTAGGCTTTTCCAAACCAAAAGTGAATTAATTGTGGCAATACAATATTTTCTGCACAATTTACAATTTTTAAGTTTGTCGGTGTCATAAATTAGGAGCATGTGGGTGTTAAAACATTTATATCACTTGTGCACCTGGTGATCTTAAGCATCATTGGTTGTCTGTAATTAGCTGCAAGTTCTTTCTAATTTGTAATATAACATCTCCTTCTATCCCTATATTTCATGATGGCAATATCACACTCATGAGAATGAAATGCAGCACTCACAGAGCTCAGCAGGTCCTTGTTTGTCCTGGAACATTGCAGGACCAGAGAGAAAACTAAAATTAAAAAATCATTTAATAATTCTAGCCAGGAGTATCTGTCTATGTGCTTCCTGCTGAGATGCCAGAAAAGTCCCATCAAATGCCAAGAGTTGTAAAATAAAATTCTTCAGCCTTGGAAGAGAAGAGCTCTAAAAGGCAAGGTGTTAATCAGTGGCTTTGTATTTCCTAATTTATGGGCTCATTTCCTTTCTCAAATACTCACTGTTTGAATATGGCAAAAAAATCTGCACAGAAGGAATAGCAGTTTATCAATAGCGGGTCGAAAGAAGGAACTGGAACATAAACTCAATAATGTACTATTTCACCAAGCGTAGACTATAATTCTGATATAAATAATGGAATAGTTGGAGAGAAGATCTCTAGTAAATCAGTGTATGGAGAGGTTACTGAATCGAGTGACATACACAGTAAGTGTAGCAAGACCTTCTTGGACACTGGTAGCAAGCTAAAAGGTTCCCCATTAAATCAATACTTACTATTTTATAAATTGGCCTATTCTATGTGTGCTTCTTTTTTCCATTTTTATTTGTTATGGCTTTTGAATTACTTGCCTTCCTTTTTGCCCCCTACCAGCTTACAATTTAAAATGCTATCTGATTGTAGGGGTCACTGACACCAGCAGGAAGAAAATAAATGATTCTCGTTGATGCTATATTTTGTTTTTGTTGTTCATTACCTGTTATTGCTTATCTTCTGTTCCTCTCCTATCCATCTTCCTTTCTGAATACCAGATTGCTGCATGGCCTCTATGGTAAATGGGGCCCCAGATACAAGATAGCTTCTGAAATTTGAAAAAGTCACAGGCACAGGTGCATCCAAAAACCCCTGTGAAGCAGTGACAGGCAGGGCTCTGCCTGAAGGCCAGTTAGGTTAAGAACTGGTTGTGCATTGACATTTTCTTTGCTAGATACTCAAAAAAACTTAAGTTGAAGATCAGTTAGGGTAAAATAGAGGTGAACATGTATTTGTTGTCTAAGACATTGTTTAAACCAATAAACAACTCATTTCACAAGCCATGGGTGTCCTGACCAAAGGTTGGATCTTAAATGGGGCCCTGGCCAAAGGTTGGATCTTCAAGTGGGACCCTGGCCAAAGGTTGGACCTTCATGGTGGAGCTTGCATATATAATTTTCAAAGTACACTACTGTGCAGTCACTTTTATTTAATTGCCAATAGATAATTTAAGAGTGAACCCTCACTCCAAACTCATACAGGAAGGTTCATTGGCTCCTAATAAAACTGACCACTGGGGTAGGCGTTGATGCATAATTTCTGCAGTGTGCTGAGTGAACAAAGAATAATAAAGATTTGTTCCTATTCATATTGTAGCAACCATAATACTCCTGGAACATTATGAAAATATACTAAAGAGTGCCCTTTGGAAGCTAAATTATCTAATATTTTTGTGTTTGCAGAATACAAAGCTGATTATTATAATGCCCACCCTTGTACACTCCATTGGTGGCACTTACTGACACAGGTCAATGCAGGAGAAACCATCCAGACCTCAGGGGATAGTGCCTTTACAACAAAGTCTGTTCCATCTCTATACTTGTCCTTTCTTACTAAACCATTGACATATCTACAGTAGATTTGTTACTGCATTGGTTTCCATACCATCAATACTGTACATATCATTATTTCCTCTCTCTGAAAAACAGTGAGAATAAAGTTGGAGATAACCCTACTCCTTCCTGGGAGCAATTAGTGTTCTATAAGATAATGATGTTATTGCAGCAAAATGCTCTGTCTAGAAAACCATGGAACGAAAGCATTACTGCCAAGTAGGAGTGGGGAAAAATTGAAATATGTTATTTACTACTCAAAAAATGACACTGAGGGTGCTCTTTAAGGTCCAGTGCGTTATTAACTTCCTACTGGTTGACGTGCTGACATGCTGTGACATATCTATGCTCCGACAAAGCCTTAAACATTAATTGGGAAGTAAGATATGTGAAACCTCTCTAATGAGGTATCCTCTTGTAAGTTCTAACTTAACACATTATTTACGATGATTCCTCTAATGGTTTCATCCATCAGACAGGCAGCAGAAGGGAGAAAAATCA
The DNA here is from genome assembly GCF_017654675.1 of Xenopus laevis. NCBI lineage: Eukaryota > Metazoa > Chordata > Amphibia > Anura > Pipidae > Xenopus > Xenopus laevis. Next base: position 112,820,710 of record NC_054378.1, on the reverse strand, counting down.
TGAAAACTTAAGCAGCTGGGAAGATCCACCTTAGAAATGTCTTTTTTTAAATGACAATTTGTAAAATATTTTTTTTTCCCCATAATGTTTTAAGGTGGTAAAAAGGAAAAAACGTGTATTTTTTTTTAACATTTCGAGTCAGTTCAATTACAGGACCCAAAAGAAGAGTGGTGTGACTACAGAGAAAGCAGATCCAGTAGTTATGGGTGGGAGGGATGTGCTGCGGAGAGCTGGTGATGCAAAAGGGAGTGCAGGAATGTTGCAGTTTAAGAGTGTTCCAGGCCCCTCCAAAGATGTTGTTGCAGGGGAGCCCGGCTCACTGTAGTGTTCCTCTCACAATAGGGCTAGTTTACAACCCCAACCAAAGTTGCACTTAAATGGAGGTAGTTGTTGGGCTAATTGACTCCATTCATTAATCCCTTGCATCCATCTAGCCTCCTGTTCTGAACTGAGTACTGATTGCAAGAATTGATGCTGGGAAACCCTGAAGATACTGCCACTTTTAAGGCTAGTTTTGGCTTCAGGGTTCCCACAGCGGGCAGCATCAATACGTAAACAGGGTAACTGAGCCTAAAGAATCAGGTGCAAGCATGAATATGACACCGAGCACTGGAGCTGCCCCCCATGCATCTAACCTCTGACCTACTTGAAAGAATGCCATAAAGTATATTGAGGTCTCACAAGTTTGCATGCACCCTGGGTATTGATGTATTACTTTCAATAGATTTCTTTAGATTTATGTCCCCTTTATGTCTCTGATTCCAGCTGTGATTACCTTCTTTGTGCCTTTTTAAATATTGTTTGTTTAAAGAGCAACATACCCTGCCTATAGAGAGTCAATACACTCACTTAGTTTTTCTAGAAATGCTCAGTAAAACACATTGGCATTCTATATTCCACAAAGGGTGTTTTATTTATCCACATGTTTCTGTTAATTTACATGAATAGGAGCAGCCATGATTTCACTACCTATGTAATGTTATTCAGATATAAAATAAACAGCACCACCTGGTGGCTAAATCTTTATAAAAATGGTGGAACACTTGTTTGGCTTTATGAAGGAGTGGAACAACATGGGAAATGCACATAGCAGTATCATATTCCTTTAATTAAGCTTACATTGTTTGAGTAATTATATACAGATGAAGCCACTTGGATTTGTGAGTTAAATGCGTCATGACTCAGAGTTAATTGAAGAAACTGTGTTATCTAAAGTTATCTTAACTCATTTAATGCATTTAACCTTTTCATTAGCATACCAAAGCACCATTGTTCACAATGGTGAATGCTTTAATTAGATGGGATGTTGTGTCACAGTTTTCTGTGTTAAATGAGATAAATGGGATATCTGTGTTTAGTTATTCTATGTCAAACAGACAAACCAAAGTGGCTGCATCTGTATATAGTGTGTGTTCTACACTGAAGCTTAACATGCTCTATTGTCATTGTAATTGGGCTACACTGGAGTCTGTAAACGGAATTCTTCTCATCAGACACACGTATTATTCTGCTGTACACTGACATGGTTAAAATCCATTACTAGTTTAAGGCATTAGTTCTCACTCATATTGCATTGCATTTCTTTTTCCCAGCATGCACACCTGTATTTTCACACGGGTCCCTTGTGTCATCTCGTTAAGAAGACCAAGGACAAGCCTTGGTATCTGTATCATAACAAGCAGCTCATTGATCTATCTGAGATTTATTAATGAACTACATCTCATGCTATGTGTGTTCTCCCAGACACCAATGTATAGATTTTTATCTGATTGCAGCAAGTCTTGGCTTCTTTGTATCTCTTGAATTCTTTATCTCCCCGTCTCGCATTCTCCATTCAAATGCAGTAACCAGAGCAAGGCTGATGTTAGTGGTGGTGCAGACATATAATGAGAGAAAACTCTTGTCTATCTGCCCCCTCAGTGGGAGACCACTAAGAGATATTGCAAGAAAAATAATATATTGTGTCTCTCAATAGTGTTACTTAATCAGATATGCAAATCAAATGAACAAACCTGGAATATTATTCTGCCTGTATTTTTGCAGATAGATGTTCTATATAAAGGCTAAGAAGTTTATAGAGGATGGAGAGATGTAGCAACAATTTTTTTTACATTATATGCTGAATCTAATATATTTTAATGATCACTGGGGGGCACACACCCAATAGTTTGACCTGCGATATATCTGAAGTACAATAATTGAGATATCAACTCTCCTTCTACAAAGAGATTATCAAGTCATGGTTTAAGGCAAACAATATCTGGAAGGCTGTGGATTTGTAAGCTAAAATTGCAACACCCTTATTAACTGGACCCTACTGATCCAAATGGGATGGCATCAGCATGGTTGAAGCTACTGGTCCCATGGAATAGAACCACCAGAGATGAAGCTATAGATCTGCATGAGTTGGAGGCACCAGAGATGAAAAGGATGGAGCCACCAGAAACAAAGCTACTGATCTGCATAGGATGGAGCCACCAGAGATGAAGCTACTGATCTGCATAGAATGGAGCCACCAGAGATGAAGCTACTGATCTGCATAGGATGGGGCCAGCAGAGACAATGCTACTGATCCACATAGAATGGAGCCACCAGAGACAACCCTATTGATCTTCATAGGATGGAGCCACCAGAGATGAAGCTACTCATCTGCAAAAGATGGAGTCACCAGAGACAAAGCTACTGAATTGCATTGGATGGAGCCACCAGAGATAAAGCTACTAATCAGCAAAAGATGGAGTCACCAGAGACAAAGCTACTGATCTGCATAGGATGGAGCCACCATGGATGGCATGGAGACATCTGCTACATGGCATGGAGACACCAGAGATGAAACTATTGATTCACTGGGATGGAGCCACCAGATATGAAGCTTCTGATCTGCATGGAATGGATAATGGATATGCAACAAGCTTATAGAAAACATTGTTGTTTTTGTAAGAACTAAATCTGATTTCCATATCAGGTTACATATTTTGAATTCTTGCCCATGGGAAACGATGTACACTTCACAATGATTCCCTCTTGTCTAAAATCATTTCCTTTGTGCCTTTGTTTACAAGGCATAGTAGTTTTAGGTCTCTATATAGGAAGTCAGCAAACAAAGGACATTTAATTATCTTTGCCATAATCTCTGTCTGTCATAACATGGAGCATCCCAATGATGGGGACTAAGGCAAAATTCATGGTTGATAAGAGCCCCTAAATCACATATGCACCTATGGGTGCTTTGGTCATATCTATTTTGCAGTTCAATGTTGGATACTTATATAGAATAGTGTTAAAGTGCTGGCTGTGTCTAGCAAACCAACAGACACCATTGCTCCATAGTTGCTCTTAGCTCCATCAGCAGATCAGGCTTTTCTGCAATCACAATTACAATATTTTCAGCAGCGCACCTGTTTAAATATGAGGCAGAGATTACTTGGGGGCTGAGATAGCAAGTAGTTAAAATGGTTCATTCATTTTCATGTCTGAAGGTCAAAGGCCCTTGATTACACAGGCACCCGTGGATTATATGTGTAGTATTGTGGCACTGAGCCTTGTACAAGTAGCACATGACAATATGAGAATATTTCTGCAAGTTGTAACAAGGTGGTAGGAATGAGGTGCTGCCAAATGGGGTCAAAAAAGAGAAATTCCTCATTATGTCTTCTACTTCTGTTCTCATTTTTTCTCTCCCTGGCCGGCTCCCATCTCAAATTAAACTTAAAGTGGCTCTGAGTTCTAAACGGACAACTGAATAATGAATCCAACCTTTGGCATCTTAGTGAATCTGAGAGAGTACAAAATACATAAGGTCAGAGGAGAAATGAATAGCTCTGCTCCCAATCCCCCATCTAACAAGGAAGATTCACATGACTAAATCAGATCTTTAACCCTTTAACTTTGTAATGTCTTATTTTAGAAACAAAAATCCAAAATCGGCTGTCAGGAGCCTTTAGGGAGGTCAAAGGAAGGGGGGGGGGGGTACATTTCATGCAACAAGAAATAATTCACATTCAGTGGCCTGGAACAGAAGATATCATGACCTTGTGTATGCATAAAGCTTGTATTTTAGTTCAACCTTACTTTTAAAGGAAAGATAGAAGTCATTTACTGCATCCATTATTTCTATCAATATTATTGTATGTCTTGTTATGTTCATAATTGCTGCTTTCCTTTAAATACTTCTCTGCCCCCATTTCTTTTTTTATCTCTGCTCCTACAGTATATTTATCTTTCCCCACTTCTTGCCTCTTCTCTGCGGGCCTTCAAAGTCTGACCTTGGCACAGTTTCTCCCAGTGTACAGAATATCACAAATTAAGATTTTTCAATGCCGAGACATGTCAGCCACTTCTAAAGGGCATCAACTTTGTCTTTAACCTTTTCCAGCATTTCTGTGCATTGAAGGCAGCTGTTCCAAACATCACAGTGTCCCCAATCTGCCCTTATCAGCTTGAATTCTTGTCTCCTTTGTTTTACTTCTAGAGCCTGAATTCATTCTCTAGAAAGAAAAATAAGGAAAAGTATTGCAAAACATGTTCATGGAATACTCAAATACTGTAAGAAGGCACCCAAGTTTCAGGCTAATCTGAACAACTATATTTGGCAAACAGCTAGATTTGGTAAAACTCACCATTATTCAGATCTCTAAATTACAAATAAAGAGTTGCTATGCCCTGACCAATCAAGGGTTTCATATTGTATATAACCTTGGAATTTCAAGGTTTAGAGTATTTTATGGTTGGTCCCTTTGCAGGGGATGATATGTTTAAGAGAGCTCCTTCATGGAAGACAATGGGCATTAGGAAAGTCAGCAATAAAAGCAGAATATTACAGTTATCTGAAGATTCTTATTTAATTCCAAAAGTGTTGCTATCCCAGACCAACCAAAGGTTTTTATCTTGTATATAATCTTGGGATTATCAGGTAGGATTTACGTGATTTTTAGGTTGCTCCCTTTTTTAGGGAATGATGTTTAAATAGAGAGATCCTTCATGGGAGATGATTGACATTAGGAAAGCCAGTAACAAAAAGTAGAACATTAGATTAAATAAATAAAAGGATAAGCAATGGAGGTGTAGACAACAGTAATAGCAGATGTGAAGGAGACATCCAAAGAGAAAAGGGTCAAGATCTTCTCCAAGAGGAGATAATTATGAGCATTTTAGGTAATAACTACAACTGAAGATAAACAGGATAAGCTGACATCTGCATAAAGATTATAATTATTGTCAAATTAACAATTACAGTGCGTCTCCCCAGTAAAGAATGCACTGATTGAAAAGGCCAGAACCTAGCAAGTATGATTGAGGTACCAATAACAATAGAAAAATGGAGGTTGCTATGACCTGACCAACCAAGGGTTGCATATTGCATATACTCTTGGGATTTCATCTTGAATTTAGAGCATTTTATGGTGGGTCTCTTTGCTTGGGATGCTATGTTAAACCAGACAGGTCCTTCATGGAGGATGATTAATATCAAGAAAGTCAGTATTAAAATGCAGAATATTACAGTAAATGTATAAAGGTTTAAGCAGTGAAGGTGTAGACAGCAGTAATGACAGGTGTGAAGAAGAAATCCAGAGAGAAAAGGTTGAGATTCTCTCCAATGGGAGATCATTATGAGAGTTTTTAAGGAATAACCACAGGCCATGATAAATAAGTTAAACTGACATCTGAATTCTAATTATAATTAATGTCAAAAGAACAATTACAGTGGGTCACCCCAATAAAGAATGCACTGATTAAAAATACGAGAACCCAGCACAGATGCTTCAGTTCACTATAGAAATAGAACAATGAAGGTCAGTTCTTGGGGTTCCTGTGAATAACTGAGCATACAAAGACTGTACTCCTGAAGTCTTTATGAAGGATTTGTCATAATTCATGACTCTGCTCTGGATAAATAAATGTGACTATCAAGAATACTAGTAACTCAACATGGAAAAGTGTCTGTACTAAAAAATAAATACATAAAATCAACTGGCCAGCTTAGTTTAGTATTAGTATGTATAATCTCATACAAAGGAAGAAATAAATACATATGGGCATTTGATAATGAAGATGATGGGGTTCCTTTTGAATGGGAGTCCATTCTAGCTGGCTTTTCAATAAGGTTTGATTATAAATAGTAGGCAGCTATTCGGATTAATGTTCACTTTTAAAATTGGTTGCTGCTTTGTGAATGTACCTTAATGTAGGTCTAGAATAGTGTTCAGTTCATAGCAGACTGTTCCCTCAATCCATTTAACAAGCACTATGTCAAATGTTTATTTCTTACTGTGTTTTGCTAAAATTAGCTGTTGATGTAAAGGTTTCTTGACTTCATGCCATGTGCTGGCCAAACACACTCTCATAACTGTTTCTTTCTTTTAAAATTCTTTTTATAAAATTTTCAATAAAATACAATGACTTAATAAGATAAAATACATATGTTTCCAACCTCATAACTGTTAATGGGAAGCTTTGATGTTACATAGCTGTTAATATTACAACCCTCCCGCTTGTATGCATAAGACTGGCTCAAACCCTTAATTCTCAGTGAAGCCATTACCAACTTGAATGATTCGAATTAGTTTGTGATTGAACTGTACCGAGTTTATTATTTTCTTTACAACCTGAAATGTCACATTGTTGGCCATTGTTGGAAAGCTATGGAACAAAGTGAGCGAGGGTAGGTGGTATCATTGTTTTCCGATACAAATTAAAGGGGACCTGTCACCCTAAGAAATAATTTCAAATTCTTTTCTATCATGTTAGTTGAGCAAATAAACTTTATTTACACTGTATTTATTATTTAAATTTTGTTTCCTTCTGTCTTGGAATTATACAATCACAGCAAGCAGGCAGCAGCCATTTTGTGGACACGGTTATTAAGGGAAATTGTGTATCACCCCAAAATCTTGTGTATGCACCAGAATGGGGGACCTAATGTCCATTTGCAGTGCCCTACACAATTATAGAGCCTGAAGAGGGAAGGGGGAATGTGGGGAGAGCAGTGACATGTAGGAAGTGCTGAATGGAAAGTGAAAGTAATTGACTGCCCCTCCTCTATGCCACGGGCATAGAGGTGGGGCAGGTAATATTTGATTGACAGTTTAGATATTTAAACAACTTTATAACAGGTATGGATGTTTTAATGAAAACATTTTTTGGGGTTTCATTTTTAATTTGCAAAGGACTTTCATTATGCAGCTTTTTATGTGTAGGTGACAGGTCCACTTTAACGAGTTTCTGTTATGTATGGTATCCCAGACCCAGAACAAACCCCAAGGTCCCAGCCTCGGCTCATGCTTAATGAGATTCTGTTATGTATGGTATTCCAGACCCAGAACAAACCCCAAGGTCCCAGCCTTGGCTCATGCTGCTTCCACCTACAGTATAACTGCTGCCTTTCGCTTCGGGAAGAGGCCTCCACTTTGGGTTGGCACCTAAAATTCCCTATTTTGACGATTGGCCAATCACAGATTGCCACGGCATAGCCCCATCACTGATGTAACGTCCCATCCTGGTGCATCATATTACGGCCCCCATTATGTCCCTGCCCCCTGCATGGAGTCAGATCAGGCAAAAAGTGGCAACCCTACTTCCAATACTCGGATGCAGCCAGGTCTTAAAGTGAGAGTTCTGGGCAAGCAAGAGAACCAAACTTTAGCAGGAAGAACGGGGAACTAGGAGCATGGTCGTGGAACAGGCCAGGTCAACACCATTTGGGAAGAGTAGTACCAAATCAGGAGACAAGGGGGTAGTCAAGGTCTGTGCCCAGGTCAAACAAACCAGTAGCGCAGTACAGAATTGTGATCCAACAGAGCAGTCAGAAACAGGCGAGAGTCAGGACAGGCAGCAAACTAGGCAAGGTCAAGCAAGGTCAGATAAATCAAGAACATACCTATATGTGATGCACAAAGAACTTAACTGATCTTAAAAATAATGAGAAAAAAACCCAAGTTAAGCAAACGGTACGTGTTCTCAGAAGACACTAGGGTGCTTACTCTAATCAAACTATCAAGATATGGGTGTTTGGGGTGTTATTGTTGGACAGAAACAGTGGTTGTATGCACAGTAATGCACACCATGCTGCAATGTGATTAAATTGCTGTTTTTATTCAGCTGAATCTGAGCTTGACTTTCCAGTTGTTTTACTTCACAGAACACAAGGGAGCGGAACGTTTTTCTGTTGGAGGAACTAAAATACAGACAGCACTAGAACAGGCTGGATCATTTGGGCCAATCCAGGTCACTTTTAATATGAAAAAAAAACCTTTTACATTTGCTTTTGGTTCAGCTGAATTAAAGTATTTGCAGATCATGTCTTCGGATTGTAACATTTGGTGTACCTTTAGTAACACATACAGTATATATTCAGTCACAAGAACTAATTAACAAGGCAGGGTCATTACACAGCTTTGAGTTTATTTTGCACACCTTAGAATTCCTGTATTTATTAGAAGATAAACAGCATGAGTCATTTACCTAGACCCCTAAGGGGAGACTAAGGGGTGCACAAGGGCCTTCCAATCAAGGTCTGGTTGCCATCTGTACTTCACACGATAAAATGTTTGGATGTTGGTGCTCCCTCAAATGCACATTTGATTGGCTGCTAAAAAGAGAGAAAGACAGATCTCTGCCCTTACTTATGCAGAAGAGAACAGCTGCAATTTTACACTTTCAGCAGGGCAAAAAGTAGCAAAGGGTTGACAAAATGTCACTGTGCCCAACCCTGACCCAACCTTTCCCAACCTGAAACAGCTTGATCCAGCATGGCAGTGTAACCCCATCTTGGCTACCACTGTGCCTTAGGAAATATACCATAATTTTACCATCAACAGGTCCTGAATCCCCTTTGCTAAATGAAGGGGTACTGGAAATTTCTCTCCATGGCAGTGTCTCCACCTAGTGGGATGCGGGAATACACCTTACGGATGGCCCCACTAGGAACACATGATTAACCACACCAATTACACAATGCAATATAAATCCTTCCCTGGGGTACCCATGTGGTCTTCCAACTCCTGGCACAATCTCTACCCAGGACACAGTCCCACACTCTACTCCTGGTGGACACACAGTCACAATCCCAAGAGCTCTTTCCCCCAGGTAGTGCTACCTACTCCCCATACCTCTCCTTTGGATAGCAGCAGTAGTACCCATGTAGCAGGCACACGAACAACCCCTCTCAAACAGGGAGACACATACTGGGATCCTTCCAATACTCTTACCTCAGGCAAATCACTCACTGAGGGCTCACACAGAACTAGTACACGCATTCACAGCTCTCATAAAAATCTTCAGGCCGACTCCAACACCCATCCTGAGTGTGAGTACTCTCAAGCCTCTTTCCATGGAATCCATCTCCAGACATCTCTCTCTGGTAGATCTTTCTAAAGATTATAAGGGTCCCATTATCTCCGAGCCCACCAAGGGCATCGCCACCCATGGGGTTCTGTCCATAGCCTGCGGCTGGTAGCTGACACCAGAGCCCCAGCAGGAATAAAATCACTCCATTCTCAGTGAAAGGGAAAGTAGGCTGACCACAGAGCACATGGCAGCTCAGTTATTTGAAGAAATGGCTCAACAGTGACACCTTTTGGCTAAACCAAAGATCTGCCAGGGCACACTGCATTAGGGACAAAGGACTCACTCCCCCTCCCTTATCCAATTTAGGTCCAGCACTTAGCTGGCCACACTAGGGGAATTCCAACCATGTGGGATTTTCAGACTACCAGGGAAATTAACCCTATGGAACCCTACAGTCATATTACTTATTATGGTTATTTATTTATACCCATGCCCAGGCATGAACATATCAATAGCACAATAGCAAAGACCAACAGAATAGGGGGGAAATTTAAGCGACTGATGTAATGTCCCACAACTCATTGAAGGAGTGTGGCAATAGTGGAAACCTGCCTGACCCATGGGTTTTGGGCCAGCCTGTGCAACACTAGTGCAAAGTAAAAAAAAAAACATAGCGAATAACACTTTGTTTTTGTCAGTTTGCTTGCCACACTGTCTCATAAGAGACCCCTTATAGTATTATTATGGTCACCAATTGTTACATGCGTTTTCATTTTATGTGTACTTAACTTTCAAGTGGACAACTGTTCGTAACTCAAACGTGAATGGTGAATGGTCGGTGTGAATGTTATTACTAGAAGTTATAGTGTATATAATCGCTCCTGCACATGCTACAAAATTCACAACTACCATAGCAAAAACCTGGAGTTTAAGGAACCAGCTATGGAAACTTTCAGGAAGGCCAGCTGCACTTACAGTATGTATATCAGTGTACACCTATGTGAGAATAGAGAGCTAATTTAGCAATTTAGTTACCCTTTGTTTATTTTGTTACTGACTCATCTTGTAGCCTTAGCCTTATATAAACAGTTGGTTTTTTCTCTCCTTCTAGCCAGTTTCACAAATTCCTATGAAAAATTACATTTACCCATTGCATTGGAGTCAATGGGAAAGTAAAAAAACCATGTTTATCTGCGTGGCGAAATTCTAATTTCGATTTGTGAAAAATGTCGCCACTGGTGAAACTATGAGGTTTTTTTTCTACAAAACTGTACCAGGTTAACAAGTTTGCTCATCCCCATTGGCTCCCATTGCAATGCCTCCCCCTTGTGCATCATTGAACATGTGCAAACTGGGTAGCAACTCTTGCCCTTGTGCCATTGGTATATGACCCATTTTATACTTAAATATCTGCAGGATAGTTATTACTGATATTGTTCATTATTGCACTTTCTTATGTGAGTTATTTTCTGCTTCCTACTGCTTTTATTTATTCAGGTGTAATAAGAGTCCTTAGGAAACACGATATAACACCGCACTTGAAATAATCACACAGATAATTAACTCTATTTAACATATAGTCATTGTGCCGCTATTGGAAATACTGTGATTTATTTCATATACCATGACCTGTTGTTGATTCACCGTCACCGTGCCTCGCTTAATAATGTGTGGCTCATCTCAAAATGAGTGTGGCGTATAAAAGAGATAGTGTTCCATGCAGGGCTCCCTTCTTTGACTTACATTATGATCAGTTCTGTACCTGTGGAATCTGGTATGTGGAAAGTGAACACAAATGTGCGTTGAAAACTGCCCAGATCACTGACATGAGGAGTAAGAATTGCTCATCTGTACCATGCACATCTTCAGGCACCTGGCCCATTATGTGTTAATGTGCACATGGTATGGATGGGCAGAAGAAGGAAGCTCCAAACTGCAAAATTTTCTACTGTAAGTAGTTTGCTCTGAATGACAGGTCAGACAATTTCCATTAGTGAAGCAAAACCCTCTTTTATTGTTATTGTTTTATTGTTAGCTGCTGTGAACTGGGACAAAGTGGCTTTAGCTTATACAGAAGTGGTTCCCAAAATGTGCGGTTATCCCTGTTTCAAAAGGTCCAGGAAAATGTCTTGAAGGCTTAGTCTGAAGATGTGACATCCCTCCTCGATTGGAATCAGCTTTGTGCAGTCTACGGTTTACTCAGTGTCGGACTGGGACACCAGGGGCCCACCCAAAAGCCTTAGACCAGGGGCCCACCATAAAACCTTAGACCAGGGGCCACTGTCAGTACTATTATTCTTCATCTCCTCAATCAACCTCTATTCTCCTAGTCTCTTATCTTTACATACTATAATCTATTATTCCATCTATTTAGCCTGTTTGTTCTCATAGAAATAGGGAATGACCATGAAATAGGGCAAGTGTTTAGAAGCAGGAGGGCCCAATGACACCTGGGCCCACCGGGAGTTTTCCTGGTATCCCGGTGGGCCAGTCCGACACTGGGTTTACTTGGTACTGACCCATTCTCTCTGACTCCACCTAGAACTAGCCATACTGACTTCATCCCCAAGATCTATGTTTGGCTTTCTCACTTGCCCCAGTAGGACTCTTTTGATTCTAGTGCAGTAAAAGCTGGTGAGGGCCAGGCTCAAAGGTCATCGTAACAGGCATAAGAGCTGGAATACATTTTCTCCCCTGGTGTATATGGGATTGCCTTAAGGGACAGATCATCTAGGGCAATATTTGGGGTAAAATGCTTATCTATAGATCTTACACCATAATTGATATATAAGTCATAAGTAGCAATTCAATTAGCAATTGTGATTTGAATATCCAAGGCAGAGATTTCCAGACATCTGCTCCTTCCAAGATATCTAAAACAGCCTTGAATGATGTGATTCCTGGAGTGTCCAAGACTGGAACTAAAGTAGTAAAAGCTGTGTGCTTCAACCACCTTGTAAGAACATTTGAAGCGGGTGCACAGCAGACCGGGGAAACCCTTGCCAGGGGTTACATAGACATCGAGGAATAAAAAACTGCTGCAGCACCGTAGTTGCAAAAGTGACATTTTTAATTTATTAGGTCAGACAACCAGGCAAAAAAAAAAAATTTCACTTTTTTCAAAGACTGGAACTAACTCCTAATCTCATCATGCTTCATCTTAAGGTCCTACAGCATTGGGGCGTAGCCTCAACAGCCTTTGGCTTATAGTGGGATGATGGGAGCTATAATCCTGGAAACATCTGGCCCTGGTTGTCCCACATTTCTTTTTAAACTAGCGCAGATCTGATCTGACATTCACATAATTGATCTTTATTTTTTCCACATTGCACACAATGCTGGGCCTTTTAGAGTGATGATGTTAGCTATGACCTTATTAGAAAACCGTATGATCTTTTTGACTTCAGGCACTTATTCAAGCACAATAAGCAAAAGTACCCTGTGCTTCCTCATTGCTGGATTGATATATAACACATTCATACTGTTGCTGCATGCTGCCCTTTTCAAGCGCTCAGCCGCTGTCAGTCCTATCCGAAGGCGCAGTTTAGAGCACTGTTGGTCTTCATTAGAAAGTAGCAGTTGAGAAATGGGAACAACGCACCTCACTGCAGCAGACAAAGCTGGCTTATTTGGGAGCATGTGGAGCCAGCCTTTCATGCCAAACGCAGGGATCTATTCTGCCTTTTGTAAAGTTCAAGAACATTGAAAAGGAACCTGGTGCTGCATTTCCATTTGATGGAAAAAGGGCATAATGTCAGGATTTCTCGTACAAGTCAACCTAGGGGATTTTAATTAAGGTAAATGCTATATTTAAAATTTTAGAAAAAAACTAGAATAGGAAGGATTTTCTTAAAAGCATTGCTATAAACAGAATTTAAGAGTAAGTTTTAACAGTGATTTTTTAAGACCAGTGATGAAACACAGTTTAAGTGCATGCTTCTATAAAAGGCCATGATTGTGCCAAAGAACATATTTTAAAGCTCTGCCTAACGTTGTAGTGGAATAAATGTTTTTGAAGCACAGTACATATGCCTTGTTATCGGGGTTCAGCATCCATTGAATAGCTGTGAATACAAGGCAGGGTGCTTATGGGGGGGATGTAATATAGGCGTGCACATGAGCGAAAAGGACTCATATGCCGGCCAGAGCTGTGAGAAGGCATCTGACTAGGGGTATGAGGCAGAGAAGGTATGTGCCTGGCGCTCCCCAGCTTTGCGCCCTAGGCACGTGTCTACTCTGCCTACCCCTAGCTCTGGCCCTGATACTAGTTTGCTCTTTGTTGGCACTTGTTGGGCCAGCTACAATTCCCCAAGTTTCTGCAAAGGTGGTCACGTGCTTGTAAAACAGCCTATATCTTCTGCTCCAGGGAACATGTGCCCCAAGAGCTACTAACTGAAGATAATTCCTGACCACCTTACAAGCAACGACAATCCTACCTGATAGGTTATCCAGAATAAAATGCATGAAGGGGATGGTTGGAGGGACACTGCTAGAGTCCAGTAGAGAAGTTGTGAGGTTGAGGTGAGGTTGAGTTGAAGAAGCTCATCTGACCAAGAGGTTCTTTATATTAAGGGATTTAAAATGGTTGTGGAGACAGCTGCAATGTTTAAGTTGAAGTTTTATAGAAGAAGCAAGACAGTTTACATTATAAATACTGTAGGTCTCTTAAAGGGGAATTAAACCCTAAAAATCAATGCCTATAAATGCTACATTTTATATGCTGCACTTGTTGAACCAGCCTAAAGGTTCAGCATCTCTATAGTAGTAATGATCCAGGCCTTCAAATTTGTCACAGAAGTTTCCCCATCTTGGATTTTATTATAAGTGTCCGTGACACGCACATGCTCAGTGGGCTCCGAGCAGCTGTTGAAAAGCTAAGCTTAGGGGTCGTCACAAATCAAAAATAAGCTTTGCCTGTCTTATAAGCTGATGCTTCAGGGCTGATTATTACATTTGCTAATTCCAGTAGTTTCAGCGCTGCCATGTGCCAATTAATTATCTACTAATCAGCATTTTGCATCAGTCCCTAAGCTCAGTAAGTGACAGCAGCACAGAGCATGTGCAGTGAATCAGCAGAAAACAAGATGGGGAGCTACTGGGGCAGACCATTAAATGCTGGGCAGTTATTAGTTGCTACTGGCTACTAGAGCTGATACACTGGTTCTTTTACATAAGCCCTTTGTATGTTTATGTCATGTTAACATGTCTTGTGATTTAACATAACAACCTTGTAGCGTGCACTCAACGGATCAGTAGACAGCTGTGAATTTAAAACAGTTTTATTTACCAAACCATCCTCCTAATGCGTTTTGTGTGGTCCCACACATACTCATATATACCTATATTTTGTTGTTTGAACAATAAAAAAGTGAAGAAATTACCACTGAGCGCATAACATGGAATGCTCTTCTCTCCATCTAAAGGGAATAAAAACCATTAAGTATTCTAGTTGCTTTATTATTATAATTATATTTAATTATAATAATTAAATAATTATAATTTATTCTCTCTAACTATTCATTGAACTCCATTCCTAAGCGCTTTATCTTCTGTGTATAGCAGTTTTAATCTAACCCCTAAGAGCAGAGAACTTTATGATCAATAGAACTCAATTATTTGTCTTAAAGAGGTAACCATCAGGGCAAGCCAAGAACATACAGGTAGATATCCTCTGGTAGGGAATAGCAGAAGCAGACACCTCCAAGAACTGTGCTCCTTAATAACAGAGTGGAATATAAATAGCTTCAATGACATAATAAACTTTGTTATGGATCTTATCTAAACCATATTATGGGCATATAAAACTTATACAGCAGGGAGGTGATCAAGCATTTTCTCTCCTTACTGTTGGCACTGCTATATCTGAGCATAACAGCACCCAGAGACTTGGTGTGACTGATAGTGTATTATGCCAATGATATATATACTGTACTATATTCTTAGAGTTGTGTGCCTGATTATATTCTGTTGAAATGTATTACGTCATATGAACTTAAAACATAAGAGTGTGTGAAGCCTCAGTGCTATCATTTACCAGAGTTCAATCTATCTGTATATCTATTAATTATTATTTTTGTTAACTGCCATGTTTTACAGAAACAAACAATATATTTTTAAGATTAGAGGATAGACTACAAACAATATATTTTTGATATTAACATATAGACTGAATTTGAGAAAATAAAAAAATCTCCAGATTGTATTTCATATTTTCCCATAGTCCCAAAATGCAGAGCTGGTTTTCTAGGGGTGCCCTGAGCAACGGCCTATAGTGAGGCCAGACTGAAGGCCATTAAGATTGAGAAAAGAATGTCTATTGCCTTTATTAGCTTTTGCATAAAGTAGTATCACAGGAGGTAGAATATGGCAACCCATTTACATAAAGGCACAATGCACAGATAGATATTTCTCTTTGCTTTATCATAAATAATATAATTATTTATCATAAAGGTATGGGACCTGTTATCCAGAATGCGCAGGACCTGGGGTTTTCCAGATAAATCTTTCCATAATTTGGATCTTCATACCTTAATTCTAATAGAAAATTATATAAACATTAAACAAACCCAATAGGCTGGTTTTGCTTTAATAAGGATTAATTATATTATTATTATTATACTGTATATTATTATATTAATTATATCTTACAAGGTACTGTTTTATTACTATAGGGAAAAAGGAAATAATTTTTAAAAATTTGGATTATAATTTGATATATGCCTATATCCATGGGACAACTATGTGAGTGGTTCTAAATACTTATATATCATTTATATAAGACATACTATACTATATATTGCTTCTCTTTTTAGGCATTTGGGGAAACATCGATTAGCAGATATCAGAGCACTGAACCCCGTTTAATTAGATAAAATGGAGTCTATGGGAGATTACCTTTCCTAATTCAGAGGTTTCTGGATAACGGGTCTCCAGATAACAGATCCCATACCTGTACTGTCCTTGTCTCCATATTGAATGTCAGTTAGGGTAATGTATGATACCAATGGCTAGTCAAAATTAAGGACACTAGAGGTATCAACCTATCAGAGAGTCAGTCCATTCTAGGGATGCTCTGAATCCCCTTATTTATGATTTGGCTGAACCTCAAATCCTTTGTGAAAGATGGGTAAATCCAGACCCTAATTTGCATATGCAAATTAGGAAACCAAGGGGGGGGGAGAAAATGTCTGACTGTGATGAAAAGCCACCTGATTTTTTTATTCAAATTTGGTTTAGCCAGGCACTTGGAGTTGGCCAAATCTGAATCTTGCTGAAAAAGGACGAATCACATGCAAATCCCGAATAGTGCAAGGACCATCAAATACTATTAATTAATAGCAGTGATAAGTGCAAATTTGGGTCCATTTTGCACCAACCCACTTTTACTGCGTTCATTAATTTCCTCTGATCACTGTTCCAGCTTAGCTAATACTATTTTTTTTTATTAGACTAACCTTTGGCCAAATTGTTTTTTTCAGGAGGGAACAAGTGAGGGAAAAATACTGATCAACTGATGAGAATTTGTGCAAATTTAAAAATAAATTGAAGTGTAGAAATCAAGATTGAAAAAGACAACACTGAGTCTACTGAGACAACAGAGGAAGGGACTGAGCAGAAAATGAGAAGAACAAGAGCTGTAGAGCCAAAACATAATTATTTGTGCATTGGGGGCTGTTACCACTTTTATATGAATATTTCGCATATATTGTAGCCTGCCTTCCTGATACTTCCAAAATTTCCTAAAGTAGAATCTAGTAACAAAAGAGAAAAGAGAAATGAGGTTTCAGCTAAATTGGGTTGTTTGCTGCTGCTTGCTAGCAGCCTCTTCATTAATCATCAGGCAAACATTTACTTTCACACAATACGATACAGAAAATATATCTCCAATTACTCAGTAAATTGCAAGAAATCTCACCATATAAGACTATAAGACACCACAAAGTGTATTGTTTATCTGCGGGCAACATCACATTTATATTTTAGGTATGAAGTCCATGCTTCCCGACGTTCATTAAAAGGAAAATAGTCCTCTGTTTGTAAGTAGAGGCTATTTTTCATTTACTCTCAAGTAGAAAAGTGTTGCTTATTAGTTACACAGATGTTTTCTTCTCTGGATATGTGCATTCATATATAATATATGCAGGATCTGCCATAATGTTTACCCTGGCTGAAGCATTCTCCCTATTTCTCTGTAGTTGTGGTCTTCTTGCAATTACAAAAAACAGGGGCTGATGTACAGTATTATAACCTAGAAAAATAAAGGAGCACAAATCATTCTAGAAACTGTCATATTGATTGCCTAGGATGAGGAATCTATATAAATATTCACAGAAGAACAATTCTTGTAGACTCTCATGTGGAAACATATCTTCTGATCTTCTGATTCTTCCATTGAAGTCCCATACAAGTATATTATGAATGTGGGAAAAAACTGAGGAGTAGTGATGGGCGAGTATTACCCGTTTCACCAAAAATTCATAAAACGGCGAAAATTCACCAAAATGCATTGACGTCTATGGGCGTCATATTTTTTTTGTCATGTGCCAATTCTTTTTACCAATTGGAATCTATGGGCATTATTTTTGCGGTGAAACTCAGTGAAAAATGTCATCACTACTGGGGAGGGGATTTTAAACCTGAAGCCCAAGAGCAAAGGAGAAACAGAAAATTATGAAAGAGGTGTTTGAGCAGGATGGGGGTTGGCTGGATGTGGTTGGGTGTTGTCCCCATCCACGACCTTACTCTGTTGGCTTTCATCTCCTGTAGCCTCCATTTATAGGTGCACATCTGCCCTGTCCTGCCTCATTTCATGACATCAGAGATGGGCAGGTTGGGAGTGGGTTTATTAATGGAGATGCCGGTGGGTTAGGGTCAGGTGTTGGTGGAATTTTTGTTGACCTTTGCATCACTAGAAAGGGAGTAACGGGTGAATGGATAAGAGAAGGGTGGAGGAATGACACACAAAGGCTGTGCAGTCTAAGATGACCAAACAGCCAAATATGGTAAAAGTATTTATCAAAAATTAAAAAAACAGGAATGTGGAGGGGCCAGCACCCAATCCCATTCATTGAGGTTAATCAGAATGAGAGATAATTAGGGAGGGAATAAATAAAGTAAAGATGGTCTTACACACACCAACACTAGTGTACAAGTTCACTCTATATCTGATACTATGAATATTGGTTGATTTTGGAATCAGGCAGGTTCTAGAGTTTCATATGCCAATGCCAGTTCATGGGACATTGGCAGTACCTCTTTACTTCCAGTTGTTCTGATAATTTGTGCTTTTCTTACAGTAATAGAAAGGCAGCCATAGAGGACAAGACAAAGCCAGGACATAAACCTTTCAAAAGGACAAATCTAAACTTAAGCTCAAATGGTCACCACATCTAACTATGTCTACTCAATCAAAGGACCTTGTATCTTTTAGCTACTGATGTAAAGTTAAGCTGGCACACATGTGATATCTTTTCAATGTAGAAGTTTGAATGCTTTTATTTGATGAAAATTTCTAATAAAAATAGTTACAAAAAAGAAAGGCAGCCATACTGTGTATTGCCCCTTATACACCGGTCGGCCAACTGAGAGAACCATGTTGGTCCATATATAACCACCAAAAGAGCAACTAGAGTCATGGTTGTTTGGAGAGTGATAAGGAGCATTGGACACATTTTTGCAACAGGCCCACTTGGGCCAGACTATAGTAGTGCAGAAAGCTATACTGATAAGAATAATTTTAAAAATGGAAAGAAACTGGAATGATGAGAGGAGAGCAGAGGGGAGAAGTTGAGTGTCAGAATGTCCAACCTTGCTGTTCCAAGCCTGACAGCACCTTCTGGCATCCAAACAGAAAAAGCAACAAGCAGGAAGAGCCGGAGGTGATTAAGTTTGGCACTCTAACTCCAGGGCTAAATTATTGTAGCCATGCTCCTACGTTAGCTAAATAAACTGATACATTTAAAATTAGCTGTGATAAAATGTTTTAATGAATAGATCCCCAGGATGACAGAATGTCTAAATGGTTGGATGGAGAAGAACTATTTCATAAAGCTTACGGTTTAATTTGGCGAGAAACACAATTCCCCTACATGTCTCTGAGTGGTTAGAATGTTGAAGGCATCACATTTACTTGACTCTGAATTTCCTGATGGAGCTTTTTTTTTATTTTAGTGTCTATCCTGAGCTATCTGTAATATGGTAATGTGAGCATTCCTATCTCTTACTCATCAGTGTTAAGTGCTCTGAAGGTCACATGCAATAAAGCTCCCTGCCACTCATTTTCACGGGTGGGATTTGGAACCTGCCTTAAACTAAATTTCAGAAATCCTCCTTGCTCCCCGCTGTTAAATTGACAAATCCAATTGCTGCCCCATCTCCAAACCCTTGCTAAACCTTTCCTCGTCGCTCTCATTTATTTCAATTTGCTATGCCTTCTCTCTGCTCCTCATTATTTAGGGAGAAAAGAAGGGATAGAAAACAGTTTTGCATTCTTGAATATGAATGCAAAAGGAAAAAAAAATAGCAGACTTGGCTGAACTGCTGATATCCCAATGTGCCATTGGGGATTTGAGCAGATATTAGGTTTTTCCGCGCATTTTATTTATTCATTTTTTTAGAGGAGTTTGCAATTCATTCCAAGTTGTTTGAGGCTAACTGTTAGCTGTTATATATATATATTTGTATGTATGTATATATATAAATCCTAATAATCCTAATCATTCTACATTGGCCATTCAGTGTAAAACAATGAAATCTCCCAAAATTCCATTGTGCAAAATTGGCAAAGCCACATATTTCAAGCAGTTCAATGTTATTAGGTACTGGGCTCCACTGCAAATTAATTTTAGACTTATTCTGCACACAGATTGAAAATACAGTTAGGACTTCAGTGCCCCCTTCACTCTTGGTGCCCCAGCAGCTGTATAATCTGATGCCCCCATTCTTATACCAAACAGTTTGAACTGTGGGAACAACTCAATTATTAAAGCTCAGCCATTTAAGCTACTGAAGACAAGATATATTTCTCTGCCAATGAAGGGGGTTTAGGAATATTATAGCTGAACCTAGTTAACATACACTGACACAGATATAGTTGCTAAGAAACAGAAGTAGCGGTTGTACCACCTTTCTAGTTCAAACCATCATTGGAGGACCGGTCTTTGTTCAGGGGACTGCTTAGCTCTAAACAAAAATACAGATATACTGTAGGAAATGATTGGTGTATGAAGATTCCAGCCATAGCTCCAAGAATATCTAGGACATCAAATCTAACCCTAATTTACCTTCTATCTGGGCTTTTAGGGGATATTGGCAACATTACCAAATCTCCTCTTCTTTGCCGTTTAGGCTTTTTTCACCTGCAACTGCCATAGGAGCATCCAGAGGGCCAACAGTTTAGAAACCACTGGCTGAGGATACAAACAAATGTAGTCTGTGCCAACAAGGTCTGTCAACAGACAATCAGACTGAGCTGATTAATTCACAATTTTAAGTGACCAAATTGGGCAAAGCCCTACTTTTGATTGCATTTCCAAGCAATCAAAAGAGACTCCATTCCGGTTGCAGACATTAAAACCAGTGCCTATTTGTTCGTAGAGTTTTTATTTGGTAAGTGATCAGGGTATTGGGACTTGCACAAAAGGGGAGAACATTTTTTTTTTTTGCCAGAATAAGAAATTATTCTATAAATCTGGTGATTGTAAACAGCAAAACATTTTTAAATAAATTCTAAGGAGGTAAATGTGTATAACAATATAGTAATGTCTCACAAAAAACGTGTATTTATGATAAGATACTTGAGTGTCTCAAAGATGGAACAAGTTAGAAGACATTTAGAGGGTGGGAGATGCCTGTGTGCCTCCTCCATCTGCCCACCTCTCATGAATATAGTGCTGCCTAACTTATTGCCACCCCATTATTGAATCAGGTTTTACATATTCTTTTTAAGAATGTTTTTATTTTATAAAATGTATATAAAAGAATCAGCTATAAGGATAATCTAACGGAGTTGTCTGAGGACTGTGCTCTGCTCTACTATGTTGGCACCCCTGACCCCTCACCCTGACCTTTGTATAAGAAAATAGGGCACAACATGCTCCATTGTTGAAAAATACCCTTCAAGTGCCAAGTTTCCTTTACAATAGGGAAAGAAATTACCCAAGATCATACAAAAAAAAATAAGAGATGATCAGCACAATACAAAATCAGGTCACACAGGACAACTATGTATTAATGACCACACTTAGTCTGTGGATGAAGGTACCACTAGGTTTGCAGCAGAGGTTACAAATATGATCACTATTGGAACTTTACACAACCGGTTTAAGTCAATTGATTAAGTAGCAGCATGCTACATTTCATAATATTCGGCTCTTATAACTGCCTAGCAATGAAAATGTTCAGGTGGCCCAGGTTTCATGGATCTACCCATATGTCGAACTGAGAAATGTTATTAAAATACAAAAGCACCTCAATAAAATAAGTTTCAGAATTTAACTTTGCTAATAACAGCATTGCAATAAGCAATATTGATGACTGTATCCCTAGACAGTCTTATGACTATGGTTTTTAGTTTCTGGGCTACTGGGAGACAAAAACTGATACTATAGGCCTCCTTTATGAATGCTCCAAACTGTACCCCTTAGTGCTCATTCTGGAGGCACTGGCATCTACCTGTGCTCTGCACCTTGTGCTGAATTAAAAAATCTGGAGCACAAGGAACTGTTCCCTCTAGGGATGAGCCATTTTTTGCCTAATAAGGATTTGCATGGGGGGGAGGTAATTAGGCTCATCTGCCTTCTCCCTGTCCACCAGCTAACTTGCATGGCAGGTTGTAAGTACAGGTCTTGCCAATGCCCCTAATGCAGTGTTGTGCACCTTGTGCTGGATTTTTTTTAATCTAAAGTGAGGTTCATAGTGCAGCATCCAGTCAATACTTCTATGAATTCCCTCCTTCATTCTCAGTTGGACCATAGTTGTCTATTAAAAGTGCTAAAAGTTCTAAAAGTGCATTGTGAAAGGTCCACGCACTTGTGCCCTTCAGCCGTCTTCAACTTCTGCCTAAGGGAAAGGTGAATGACCCTTTATGTCTAGACCACTAAGGTACAGCACTGACAAAAACAAGGCATGGGTTCAAATACCCTCATTTTACATTAATATTCAGAATACAAATTAAAAATACATTTAATAAAAGGAAAATAATGACATTTATTTTCATTATTTCTCATTATCATAGCAAACTAGTCTAACCCATGCCCTGGCAAGTCTGGCAACATTACTGTTAGTGCTCTCTCTTCAGTGAAAGCAGTGGGGTTACACAATGTGCCTGTGTTAATTGAATTGAAGTCCTTTACTAGTTCTTCCTCTTTGATCTCTCATTCAATAGCAGCTATCAGCAAGAAGACTATCCAGATATACAATGAATAATAATCAGAGGCAGACTGAAGGACATTATCCATGGAACACCATGCCACTGAGGCAAATGGGACTTTAACATTTCCACAATTTACTCCCTGTCACCGCTTATTGAATTTTGATAGCTCAAATGAATAATATAGCAGAGAGCGAGATGTGTGAAGATAAAAATATGAAGACCTTTAGCAGCCATAGAGCATAAAAACAAAATAAAATAAATGTACGGAATAAAAGGGAGTTTTTCTCTATAAAACAGACGCTTGTGCATTGGTTATACCCACAGCATAAAAAACCCGCAATAAAAAAATAACCTTTACAAGAAAGATCTAGATTATTTTTCAAAAGACAGATTGGTGTGTTTTAGGGAGACCTTTATTTAATTAAGTTTCAGTTACAGTGAATCGCGTGACTAGTAAACGCCTGATTTGGGAGAAAGATAAGGGAAAGGGGTTGGTTATTTTCAGAAGAGTACACCATCATCATTTGTTTTTAGACAGAGTCAGTGACCCCCATTTGAAAGTTGAAAAGAGGCAGCAGAGGAAGGTAAATAATTAAAAAGCTAGTGAAACATGAATTTTACGTTTTTTTTTTAATTCAATAAACTTGACTTTTCCCAAATTCAAATGTCTATTTATTTAAATATTTGAATGTAAAAAAACAAACTTTGTTGAATAAAACACAAAAACTCCACTGAATCTACTCGTCATTTTAAATGGGTGTACAAAATCTCATAAAAATGTCAAAAGATCAAATAATCTGGTTTTGCCTAGGACACCTCCCAATGACTTCTACATCATCTTGTAAGCTGTTAGATGCTTAGAGTTCGAATTCGAGTTTTAGCACAAAAAAATGTAATCCAGGCAAGATGTCTAGAAATGATCTCCCTAAGACTAACCCAAGACTTTTTAATAATAAAAGGTTATTTTATGCATATCCATGCTATCCACAGGAATTGAGCATGGATATGTTGCATGGCATGACATGACTGCCTGGAGTCACCTACAACTAGACTTCTAGACACTCCTCGTACTCTAGTTGTTTATTAGATCTTCCATAAGGCAGATAGTTCAGGCTTGACTGATCTTTAGATATGGGGATAGTGTAGGGCTGCATCTGTTTTATTTCCCCAAACACATAAAGTCAATGCCAAGGAGCAGATTTTTGCCCAAGTTGTCCGCCTACAAGCAGGGTCAAATCGAGCTAATCCAATTCTTTGTCCACCGAGACCAGTGATCCCCAACCGCTTGGATGTTGCTCCTAGCGGCCTCAAAGAAGGTGCTTATTTCTGAATTCCAGGCTTGAAGGCAAGCTTTAGTTGCATAAATACCAGGTGTACCAGGGACTAGTCTGATCTGGAGTCAGGAAGGATTTTTTTCCCCCTCTGATGTAAATTGGAGAGGGTTCAAATGTTTTTTTTTTTGCCTTCCTCTGGATCAACTGGCAGTTAGGCAAATTAAAATAAAGCTAAAAGGTTGAACTTGATGGACGTGTGTCTTTTTTCAACCTAACTTACTATTTTATGTAACTATGTTGCTACGTTACTGCCGAACAGAGCCTCCTTTAGGCTGCAAGTTCACATAGGGGTTACCAATAATCAATCACAGCCCTGATTTGGCACCCAGGACCTTTTATTTGCTTGTGTTGCTCTCAAATAGTGATGGGCAAATCTGACCCATTTCACTTCACTGAAAATTCGCAAAATGGCAAAAATTGCTGAAATGCATTGAAGTCACCCATTATAGTCTATGGGCGTAATTTTCGTGGCAAAACTTGGAGAAAAACTTCACTCATCACTACTCTCCAACTTTTTTTGCTCACGGGTAAAAAGGTTGCAGACCCCTGCCCTAGACCGAAGATCAGATTATTATAAAGGCCCATTACACTGATGCAGTCCATGCCTGACAACATGTAAACCTTTTCTGTAGATATGTGGCTAATTTTCAGACAGATATCTGTAGGGTGGGCATCAGGAATGCATCATATACAGGCAGAATTGGTCTTAAGGGGCATGAATTGGCATCTTATATCTGCCCATGTATGGCCAGCTTTAGTTACTCACTAACACAGTTCCTGCCCCAGGGTTGGACTGGGCTGGTGGGACACTGGGAAAAAACTTGGTGGGCCCTGGACTTTGGCCAACTCAGACCTGATCTCCTGCTTTAATGTTGCCATCACCCCTGTGACATCTCTCCCCTGCAGCCCTCCCCCAATCACGAGGCAGTTGGTGAGTGAGTGGGCAGTTAGGGGCCCCTGAGGTAGCAGTCTTGGTGGGCCTCATATATCCCAGTCTGACCCTGTCCTGCTCCAATGTGCCAGGAGTTTATATAAACTTTGGGGGTCTCAGGGGGCTTTGGATTTGTCCAAAGTCAAGTATGAACATAATTAGTGAGACACCAGGGGCAGGAGCTGTGTTGTTAGAGGGGGCTGAAAAGGGGGCACAGTACGATACAGTTTTGAACCAAGAGAGCAAAATACTTGGTTGGAAGCAGTGAACCAATAAAAAAAAAAAAAAGCAGCTAAAATGGTTCCTTTCTAGAATGAGCACTTATATGAAATGAAATATATTCCCAAATAATTTTTATAGCCTCAAATGTTCAATGTGGGTTTTAAATTGCAGACAACTGTAGCCCCCCTTCAAGCATCTCATCTCACGTTTCATTTCCATTTATGTCCTCCAATACAGGGAAACATGTTGACATTACAGAGTCTACAAACTATAATATCAGGAACGTTATATATCTACTAACATTGTAAAAATGCCTCATGCAATATGTTGGCTGTTCTGCTAAGACTCTAAAATGAAAGAGCACATTAATAGCACTGGTACTAAGCGTCATAACAGCCCCGTGGGTAAATATTTTGATGATGTTGCAATGTGGATGCCTCCATATTAAAAATTCAACAGATTATCAGAATTATTGTCCTTTTACAAAGCATGTGAATTTTTTGCCTGAAAGAGGCAAGAAATTATTAGTTTTATATAATTCTGTAATTGTATATAAATTGTGGGACTCTCGTATATATTCGAAATAAAAAAAAAAAAATATTTGAACGAAAAAAAGGATGGTAGATACCTCTTGAGCTTCAGTCATTGGCAAATGTATTTTGAACATTCAAGCGATGATATTTTTTGAAAGTTTTTAAAACAGTCTAATTTTTATCTAATATAAGTAATTCGAAAAACAACTGGACTTGCGGAGTAATTATTGAAGATGTTTCGCTACTCAGCAGCTTCTTCAGTTCAACTGATGTGGGAAGCCTCTTCACACCTCTTTCAAATCAGCGGTCTTCTTTATCCAAGATTTGGACATTGCTTCTTCAAAGGAGTGTCCCTTGTCTTTTAGGTGTAGAAAGACAGCTGAGTATTGACCTGTAGAGTTTGCCCTCCTATGCTGAGCCATTCGATTGGTGAGCAGTTCTTTTGTCTCTCCAATATATAGATCAGTGCACCTCTCACTACACTGGACTCCGTATACCACATTGCTTTGTTTTTCTTTAGACGTTGGATCCTTTGGGTGTACCAGTTTTTTTCTCAGTGTGTTGCTAGGTTTGAAAAACCCAGGGACGTGGTGTTTGTTAAAAATCCTCCTGAGTTTCTCAGACACTCCAGCTACATATGGGATGACTATGTTTCGCCTACTATGTGTCTCTGGGCAGTGTCAGACTGGGACACCAGGGGCCCACCAAAACCCCTTAGACCAGGGGCCCACCCAAAAACCCTTGAGACCAGGGGCCCACTCAAAGTATTATTTTCTTCCTTTCCTTGCTCAACCTCTATTGTCCTAGTCTCTTTTCTTTACATACTATAACCTATTATTCCAATTATTTAGCCTCTTTTTTCGCCAGCAAATTTTCGCAGGAGATTTGTGAATGTATTTGATTTGTGAATGTATTCGCCGGTGGCGAAACGCGGAAATTTGGCGCTAATTTGTGTCAGGCGAATTTATTCGCCCATCACTGTGTAGGGCATCATAGCAACTCTATCTTCTTTATTAAGGTTCCCTGGACTTGTGTAATGTAATGTATTTGCTGCAACATATACGTCTATTCAACTTTAAATTTCCTGCCATATGCAAATTAGGCTGAGCAAAGACCTCCAACTAAGTTGTACTAGGCATAATTGAATGCTAGCGCATCTTCTCTTTGATTGTCAACGTGTCAGTTCCCTGGACGCAACTTTTCATTTGAGTAAATTAGCGTTGTCTGAGCGAATTTTCGCCTGGTGAAGTCTAGCCATGGGTGCAAAGCCGTCGCTGACGAATTTTCGCTGGTTAGTAAATTTCCGCCATTGGCTTTGTATTGTTTATAGCAGCTGGTCAACTCCAGAATGTGGGTTAGACTGAGCGCTGGTGATTTTTTGTCTGTGTTTCAGATATGAGACCTGTTATGCAGAATGCTTGGGACCTGATAAGGGATAAGGGATCTTTCCATTATTTGGAACAACATATCTAGGGGCACATTTACCTAGGATCGAATATCGAGTGTTAATTAACCCTCGAAATTCGACTGCCAAATTGAAATCCTTCGACTTCGAATATCGAGTCGAAGGATTTAGCGCAATTCGTTCGATCGAACGATTGAAGGATTATCCTTCGATCAGAAAAACCTTGTAAAGCCTATGGGGACCTTCCCCATAGGCTAACATTGGCCTCGGTAGGTTTTAGGTGGCAAACTAGGGGGTCGAAGTTTTTTTAAAGAGACAGTACTTGGACTATCGAATAGTCGAATAGTCGAACAATTTTTTGTTCGAAGCGTTAGATTCGAAGTCGAAGGTCGTAGTCGAAGGTCGAAGTAGCCAATTCGATGGTCGAAGTAGCCAAAAAAAACATTCGAAATTCAAACAATTTTTCCTCTATTTTCCTCTTTTCCTTCACTCGAGCTAAGTGAATGGGCCCCCTAAAGTCTACTAAAAAAAACTATTTGAACAGCAAATAAACCCTTATAGGATTGCTTTGCCTCCATCAATTTACTGCGAAATTCACGAAATGGCAAAAACTTTGCGATACGCATTGAATCAATGGGTGTAAAAATAACTTTGACGCGGGCATCAATTTTGGCGCACAACAATTTTTCAGCGCACGATTTTAAGAATGAAGATTACATTTTTCTTCCAAGGGAAATAATAATAAGAAAACCTATGGAGAATATTCTCTTAGCTCACCCCAAGGGGGCATGCGCTTATAAGTACTAGATGATTTGATTCCCAAATGCAGTTTTTTAATGAGCAGATGAAGCCACCTGTAATGAGAGGGATATGGCTTTGTGGTGGAGATCATATAAAAATGAGAGGAGACAGGGAGATCAAATCTGAATGCGTCCGTTATCCCGAGCAGGAAACATTTGGTGGTTCCATCTAATTGAGTTTCTAGATACCGCATCCTCCCAAGTGAGGAGACTTGAGTGATTTATGTGCCTGCAACTGAGCCAGATACAAGATGTTTCACTTAATGTGTGATTAATAACATAATGCATTTTAAAAGTAATAAATAGGCTGTTGGAATAAATCAGCATTTTCGTTTTGACTGGCAGTTCGCTGTTTGTTTCCATGGGAATGGTCCCTCCCCACTGAATTTGTATATTTAAAAGGGCACCAAAAAAGCACATTTCTATTTCTAGAATTGTATGTCAATGGAAACAAATTGCAGCACAGGCAGTTTGATAAACCCCAAATATTCTTCCCTTCCAAACCTCATTTCCCATTCCAAGAAAGAGAAATATAAAGACTGTTAAAACTGCTCCTGCTCCACAGTGTGGAATTTAGAGGCTGATTTAAGCCATGATTTTTTCATGTCAGGCTTTTTGTCGGTAAAACCCCCAAAAAGGTGTGCGGGGAAAAAGTTTGACTTTTCCGGGATTATGCGAGCAAAATGTGACAATTCCAAATCCAAAAATTCTCTAGCTAAAACCTGTCTAAATCATGTATAAGTAGTAGGGATGTAGCGAACGGCGGAAAAAATGTTCGCGAACATATTCGCGAACTTGCGTCAAAAATGCGAACGGTTCGCGAACGTTGCGAACCCCATAGGCTTCAATGGGAAGGCGAATTTTAAAAGCTAGAAAAGACATTTCTGGCCAGAAAAATGATTTTAAAGTTGTTTAAAGGGTGCAACGACCTGGACAGTGGCATGCCAGAGGGGGATCAAGGGCAAAAATGTATCTGAAAAATACATTGTTGACACAGCGCTGCGTTTTGTGCTGTAAAGGGCAGAAATCACACTACGTCACTCAGGTGATGTTTCTGGACACGGAATGTGAAAAAGCTCACACAGCTAGGTGGCACTTGGTTAAAGACTGGGCAAACAATGCCTGCAAGGGCAACGTATACAGTAGTGGATACGGAATATATTATTGCTGCTGTAAAAACATCACTCAGGTGATGTTTACGGACACAGAATTATTATTGTTATTTAGACAGAATGTGAAAAAGCTCACACAGCTAGGTGGCACTTGCATACCTCCCAACTGTCCCTCTTTTGACTACTCAACCCCCTGTCCCTCTTTTGTACTGCACTGAACAGCCAGAAAAAAAACAGTTTCTAACTTAATTAGCTTTTGGCAGAGAGCTCAGAACAGCTAACAGGTGCAAATAAGATACTTTGTAACAATTTTGACTCTGGTTGGTGCTGGTAGTGGTGAACTACTAGGAGGAGCAGCACACCAGTCCCTCTTTTCTCTGAACTGAACAGCCAGAAAAAAAACAGTTTCTAACTTAATTAGCTTTTGGCAGAGAGCTCAGAACAGCTAACAGGTGCAAATAAGATACTTTGTAACAATTTTGACTCTGGTTGGTGCTGGTAGTGGTGAACTACTAGGAGGAGCAGCACACCAGTCCCACTCCCCAACACAGCTAGACTAATAGCACTGGGCTCTTACAGTAGCAAATTAAAAAAAACAAAAAAGAAAATAAAAGCAGTCCTTACAAGGACTATTGGGTTACAGGCAGCAGTCAGCAGATGAGAGATCAGCAGCAGGACAGCTGCCCACAGCAGCTACATACAGAGCACTGCAGTAGAAGGTAGATTACTAGTCAGCAAAGCTAACTAACCTAAACTCACTGTCCCTCAAATCCCTGCAGAGTTCTGTCCCTACAATACAGAGCAGTATCAAGTAGATTACTAGCCAGCAAAGTTACTATCAACTGTCCCTCAAATCACTAAACAGCTCTCTCCCTACACTAGCTCTTCCAAGCACACACAGGCAGAATGAAAAAACGCTGCAGGGCTTCAGTTTATATATGGAAGGGGAGTGGTCCAGGGGGTGTGGGGGTGGTCCAGGAGGGAGAGCTTCCTGATTGGCTGCCATGTATCTGCTGGTCTGGGGTGAGAGTTAAAAAATAAGCTCCAGCTAAGGTGAACCCAAAATGGCGAACGTCGCGCGACGTTCGCAAACATTCGGCGAGCGCGAACAGTCGATGTTCGCGCGAACAAGTTCGCCGGCGAACATTCCGCAACATCCCTAATAAGTAGTGATGGGCGAATTTGGGGCATTTCTCTTTGCTGAAAAATTTGCGAATTTTACCGCGAAATTCAAGAAACGGCGAAAAAATCGCTAAACAGCACCGGCGTCTCGTTTTTGAATTCGCGCCTGGCGAATAAATTCGCCCATCACTATGTATAAGTCAATGGCAGATGTCCCTCTTACAACTGGAAGATTATGAGGTTTTTAGGTGTTTTTGATGCTGGCTTTTGTGTGACAATACAAAAATGTCATAGTTATTGTGCGACAAGTCAAAAAAATTTAAGTTTGCTTAACTTATGGACTGATATGCATTTTTGAATAAACATTATGAAGTGCTATTTAATTATATCAGTTCTACAGAACTGAATCATAATAAATATTTGATGTTTAATATGAGAGATATGCCTAGGGAATACTGATGGGCGAATTGGTCCCGATTTGTTTCGCTGAAAACTTTGCTAAACGCATTGAAGTCAATGGGTGTCAAAATTATTATTTCAAATTCGACTCCTATGACAATTTTTATACGTGCGCCTATTTTGTCCAAATGCATTAAAGTCAATGGGCATCTGAATAATTTTAAAGCACCACAATTTTAATGCGGGCGACTATTTTGACGCATGGCCAATTTTTTTTGACACAGCGGATTTTCCTTGCAGTTTCGCTAATTTATTCGCTGGTGGCAAAACATGGAAATTTGCCGCAAATTCACGCATGCTGAATTTATTCATCCATCACTAACAGGGAACATCAAATATATAGGTTTGCTGGCCCCACTGCAGGTCCCTAGCTAATGACTGTATTAGGAGGCAACTCACCATGCTGCAAGGTTTCCATTGTAACTGCTTTCATTAATTTTGGTATTATTAAAATCAAGAATATCCATTGGAATTCACTGTATTTTACTGCTAGAAAAATTTAAAACAAATGACTTTCATGGCAAAAAATGATTGGTCCCCACAGACCTGGAGTGGATATCTATATCCTTATAGAATGACATTCTCTTTCCCATTACCTGGTTTGTCATTCAAGTCTTCTATGAACCATACAATATGCAATGTTATAGAAAAAGCCAAAGCGTGTTCACCAAGTGATATATATATATATATATATTCCCTCAAACAGAACCATATACTGTATCATTCAGGGCATGCTTAGGGGGGTAGAATTATAAAAATTCAAATTTGAGGGGTTTTCAAATTTGAAATATTCTCAAAAACTTGAAATGTATTTAAAAACCTAAAAAACAACCTCAAACAACAAAATCAGTTCCACCCTTCATTTCCCTTAATCAATTAGTCTGCAAAATAAATCTCAAAATTGATCAGTAGATAAAATTTTCAAATTAAAATTCATGTTGACTTCTACATTCATTTAATAAGGGGGTTATTTATGAATTTTTGCTGGTTTCTGAGTTTTAAAAGGGAAAACACCATTTTTCCAAGAAAAAAAAACTTGCATTTTTAGTGATGTATTAAACCCAGAGGCTGCTAAAAGTCCAAACAAAAAAATACTCAAACCTGCTGAGGTCACGTAGAAGTCAATGGTAGATGTCCCTTTTACAACTGGAAGATAGTTAGGTTTCATAAAATAATCAAATAATTTGTGGTTTTCTGAGTTTTGGGTGTCAAATCAAAAGTCTTTTCCCGCACCAAATTCGTGGAAAATATATTTTTTTATATAAGTGCACATTCAAGATTTTTTTTTAAAATTAGAAAAAAAAATATTTTGCATACTTAGCCGCCCTGGGTTCGGATTTGGTACCATGAGGATTGAACAATGGATTTTGGTTTGGATTGATGCTGGCAAAGTAAACACCAATACAAACCAAAATCTATTATTGTATATTATTCTTTTAATAGACGTTTCAAGGGCTCATGTGACACAAGTAGCAAATGATAAGTGAAACTGCCCATTTCATTTGTAAAAAATTAACAAAAAACTGCAGAAAAATTAGCAACATTTCAGCATTTTTTCTCATGCCAAATGTGTTGAAGTCAATGGACATTCCTTTCTTGCACCAAATGCATGGGAATCATTGGAACCAATGGCTGTTTTTTCTTGTGTTTTTTAAATTTTTCCCCCCACAAAATGCACAATGAAATTTTAGCACAGATTTGCCACAAATAAATGTACTTTTTACCACAAGTGACATCAAGAACAGATTATAACTGATACCATCTCTATGTGCTGTGCCGCGATTCTGCCCTGTTTTTTTCATGAGTGATTGCCGCAGTTTTTTTTTTGCACAACCTGAAGGTAAATTTTGCAGGGAGTGGGTCTGCAAAATTCCCAATGTCCCGCCAGCCCAGTCTGACCCTGAGCGGAGACACCCGCTGCTCCATTTGCGGGGATGCCCACAGCTCTAATCTTCGTTGTGCAATGTTCTATTTCCCCTAGATTGTGCGTGCCACTCTCTTCTTGGTCCATGCGTGCTGCAGCGTGACGCCATCATGATTTGGTGCAAAGTATAAATATTTAAAGGGGCCTTGGGCTATTTCTCACTGCCCCAATGTAAAAGGTTCTTCTTGGTTCCTGGGTGCTCCTAGTTTGACTCCTTGTGCTGGATTCTGTGTTTGACCCCAGCCTGTTTTAACTATTGTTCTGGTTCCAATTTGGTTGTGCGATTCTTCTCTGTATATGACCTTGGCCTGTCATCTTTGCTCATGTTGCCCATTTTGGTACCGCATTGCCCGTTTGGTTTGACCCGGCCTGTTCATTGACTTCGCTAACTGCTCCCCTGTCCTATCCACTCACGCTTGCTTCCCGTGTTTGCTCAGTACTCTCTCCCTAAAACCTGGAGGCATCTGAGTACAGGAGGGCTCCACCCGAAGCCTAAGGTGGCTGCTATAGGCAGAAGAGCGGGCTGAGACCGGGACCTTGGAATTAGTTCTGAGTTTGGAATACCATACTTTACAGTAGCTTTCTACATCTTTTTGCTGGGGTGGTGGGAATAGTGCCCCATAAATACCCCTTATTGTGAGTGGTATTTTATAATCCCAAAGTCATGTTTGCAGACAAGTCATTGTTAATATCAAAGAGCTGTCTGCAGAGATACTTTAAATGTGATGTGACAGAAGAGCTGGGACACAGGAATTTTGAGTTCAGAGTCTGACAGTCTTCTGAATTCACTTGCCATCACATCTGGAGACCAAATGAAGTATTCAGACAGGGATGGGACTCCGGAGAGGGACTGCACCTGTCACCAAAGGAGATATGCGACTCTGATGGGGTTGTAAGGATAAATGTTTAATTTCTTACTACACTGTGAATCCAAGCACCTGCTAAGGCCAATTCCTGCAGGAACTGCCAACCGAACCAACTCACAGGAGCAGCTTGGCAGAGTTAGCAGCTTGTGAAGACTGTAAAGGTGATTGATTCAAGGTATTTAAATCTAATGTGAAACACTGGAAAGGAGACCTTGTTATCCAGCTGAGGCTGATCGACACTATCCACACTTATAACTACTTCTCTCCCTATGATTTTATTGAATTATTTAGAAATCTGTAGGATGCGGGCAACTCAGTTACTCTAGCTACTGAAGTTTAGCTACTGTAAGCATCAGTCATAATCCATTAAATAACTACAGAACAGATACATGCTCCAACCTGCATGTGGTCACTGCAGGTTGGAGCTTGTAGGGTACAAATCAAATGGATCCAAATAGTTATCTACACAGCATCTATATTCTTTGTGGGATCATTCTGACTTCATAGCAGACTATTGTGAGTTTTCCCAAAAATATTACATAAAAAATAGCACAAAACAGGACAGCAGAGACAAAAATATTAACGCATGTTGTGTTGAGGCATTTACTCATAGGCAAGCTTCATCTGATGCTACAGGACTGATTATTATAGTCTGGTGGAAATTGTGCTGGTTTTTGAGCTGCCATGTAAAATTGTAATGAATTATCATTTTTTGTGACTTTTGTGATATTTTTATTCTGTATATATATATATATATATATATATATATATATATATATATATATATATATATATATATATATATATATATATAGAAATCCAATTGTAGTTAACAGGGCACACTGTAATTTTTTAAAAGGATTAATTTATTTATCAAATGTTAAAATTCACATGTATCGACGTTTCGGTTCGGATCTTGGACCGTTTTCAAGATGCAACATGTGATCACAAACAGCATTTTTATACCCTCACCTATTGCAAGACAGGAAATGAAATCACCGACATATATCACACATGGATAACAATAAAGGCTGTCACAATGTTTGTGATCACATGTTGCATCTTGAAAACGGTCCAAGATCCGGACCGAAACGTCGATACATGTGAATTTTAACATTTGATAAATAAATTAATCCTTTAAAAAAATTCCAGTGTGCGCTGTTAACTACAATTGGATTTCTAAATAATGGACATGACAGCAGCACCTATATCTATATATATATATATAGATATATATATATATATATATTCTGTGTAAGTCCCTAAGCTTAGTAAGAGCAATAGTGATGGGCGAATTTGTCCCATTTCCCTTGAAATTCCCGAAACGGGAAAAAAATTGCGAATTTATTCACCGGCGTCGAAACTCAGGAATTTGATGCAAATTCGCACCTGGCAAATAAATTAGCCCATCACTAGAAAACAGCACAGAGCATGTGCTCATGCTGGGAGGGAGGACCCAGCCCACGAGTTTCTAGGGGCGGCAAATATCCGCTCTTCTTGTGCGCTCTCACAATTGTGCTCTCAGCATCACAGGAGCAAGAGGCGGCAAGAGGCAAAGAATCACCCCTGGGCAGAGCACTGTTGTTTAGGATGAATTGGCTGTGAATTTGGTGGCTATTGGGGAGAAATGGCTGGATTGGAGATTAGTCTTGGATGAATTAAATGGGTCAATTAAGGTTAGGAAAGTGTCCTGCAGACAGAAGTTAAAATTCAAGGAACTTTATTTCAGGCAACAGGCATCATTATGAAGACGTTCTTCCCATTCTAGGACATGTGTGATCACCTGACGCTTTCATGCCTCATTCTGGCACTTCATCAGAGGATGGATTAAATACCTTACCGGTTAATTTGTAATACTGGCCCTGGCAACCCAATAATAGACAATTAGGTAATATAGTCTTACTTTTTATAAATAGGGGATTAGCTCAGGGCCCCAAACCGTTTTACTGTTGCAAATAAAGATAACCATTCATAGAACCAGTAAGAGATAAAAAATCTAAATTTGATTGAAACAGGCACAAAAGATGAAAGTGATTCAGATTCTTTGGGCAACTTGCTCTGTGCATGATTCATCCGGTCTCTCAGGGACCATGTTATTGTGTTAATTCTCCTATGAGTCTATGCAGAGCTGCTCTTAGAATATATAACGCACACAATTTCCATTTACAGGGAATATCTCTGCACATCATTATCATATCATTGCATACGGAAATGTACGTACAAGGGCAATGCAATCACAGTTCTATTTGGGAAATACCCAGATGAGTTTAGGCAGGAGATACAGGCTCATGTATACTTATCATTGCACCAGTGTTTTATTTGACCAACATTTGATTGCTGATTAACCAGCTCAGCACAAAGTTGAAAAAATGTCCACACAATCCATCATGTTTTTTTTCCATTACTTCCCAGAATTCCAGCACAATTTAAGGTACCTGCAAAGCTGTCATGGAGGCCTGTTAATTGAACGTTGTATTTTAGTGAGAGGTTTTGGAACTACGATTAAACTCTACTTCTCTAAAACCACAAATACCATGAAAGTTATTAAAAGATCCAAATACAACGGAAGTAAGTAAGAATGGGAAAAAAATGCTGAACGATGCACTTTAAATCTGAAAACCTCTAAAACTAGAAACTCGAGTTTTTCAGGCCTTGCAAAAACAAAATCAGAAAAAGTCTGAACTGATTAAAACTGGTCCAGTAGGATCAGCACATCTCCCATTGACTTCTATGGGACCGCAACAGCTCTTACTAGCCACAGTTTTGTATTAGAAGTTTTCATGGTTTTTACGTATACACGTTATAATACCTGTGTGGTCATGGAACAAGCCGGAGCAGAGCAATACAAAATCAGGAGACAAGAGGGTAGTCCAGGTCGTCTCCTGATTTTGTATTGCTCTGCCCGATTGTTATTGACCCGGCTTGTTCCACGACCACACTTCTTGTTCCCCATTCTTCCTGCTAATATTTGATTCCCTGCCCAGTACTCTCTCTCTCTGGTCCTCTCACTTTAAGACCTGGCAGCATCCAAGTAATGGAGGGCTCCTCCCAAAGCAAAAGGTGGCTGTTATTGGCGGAAGCATGAGCCGAGGCTGGGACCTTGGAGTTAGTTCTGTGTTAGTGTTACCATAACATTAATGAATATTAAATTTTTAAAGTTTTAGAGAAATACAAAAAGGAAACACAATTTTTTACATAAAAAAATACTGTTTGTAAAAAAAATAAAAATCCAAATTGTAAATCGGTCCCTTAGACTAATTCAGTGACATTGATCCAGGGTCAACAATCTACTACCAGTGGTATTTTAAATGCGGGTGAAGCTACAAGCTCTTACTACAGATTGTTGGGGAATTCCGGAATTTGTACCATAGAGGATAAATCTTTCATTTTATATCCTCTATCTCATGATATTTTTTACATCAGCTACAAAGCCATTGTTTGATAATCCCCTCTGCTTTTTGTTTTGGAAATGTTTACACCTGCCTCGGTAACTGTTAATTTGTTAGGACAAAAGCGTTGAAGCAAAGAGTAAATGCTACTTGCAAATGATATTCATGGTACCTTGTGGGTGCTCCATTAACATGTTTATTAGTGAGATCCGGCTTCAGCCTCTTCCTGCATTTCCATAAATGGCTGGGAAATGACAGAACAATAATGGTATCTGGAGGCATTCCATCGTCATGTGCAAGAGAATAATAACGTGAAACCCTGATAAGATGCAATTGAGTGTACAAAAGGCAGAGCGTGTGAATCAAGGTGCCAAGATCTACACAGGCCATTTTTTGATACAACAGAAAAAGAAATGCAAATTGTATAATATATGATACAAAAGGGAGCAGATTGCAGATTCAGTTATATTCTTTTGATTTCTGAACTCTGAAGTTGAATTTGATTGATCTGGATGTAATACTGGGTTTAAGAGACAATATATAGATCTGAAAATGTAATAGGGCCCATTTATGGTTTCAGCTGCTTTGTGGTCATGAAAAAAAATGGACATTGATGCTTTTCATAAAAAGTACTTGCATCTAGAGACACTTCTTGCACTTTCCTGTAGTTGTACTCAGCGCCACTATGGCCTCTTGCCTCCACTTATGACTTGTGCTCCTATTGACACTTGAGGAATCTGGAACTAACTTAGCAAGATGGTGGTCAGTGATGGGCGAATTAATTCGCCAGGTGCAAAAATTTTCGGTGAAAACTTGCCGGTGAAAAATCCACTGCACAAAAAAAATGTTGGCAAAAAAATTGTCACGTGTCAAAATTATTCGGATGCCCATTAACTTTAATGCATTTGGACTAAATAGGCGTGCATAAAAAAATTGTCGCAGGCAACAAAATTGATGCGCATCAAAATAGACACACTCTTCAAGATGGCCCGGACTAGGGGTAAGCAGATGAAAGAGATATGTACCCGGCACCCCTTTTGCCCTAGGCTTGTACCTCTTCTGCCTACCCCTAGTTCCGGCCCCTGTAAAGTGTTGTGTTAGAGTGTGTTTGTGATTGGCTGTGTTCAGGGTCGGACTGGGGGATCGTGGGCTGCTGTCTCAGAGTCCCCCTCCAGGCAGTCCCCGGGGGTCCCCTCGTGAACCACAGACCCCTGCCCATGATGCACACCTCCGCTAATGCACCACACATGCGCAATAGACGAGACACGCATGTGCAATAGGTCTGGGCCCCCATGAGGGACACGGCCCACCAGGTTTTTTCCCGGTGTCCCGTCGGCCCAGTCTGACCCTGGCTATGTTACTGATAGGAGCAGGGGAACTGCTGCCATGAGCCAAGTGGAGAAACTCACCTCAGGGGACAGCAACCTGGAAATTACCCGGGGCAGCAAAAAGCTGTTCCTGGTAACATCAGAGCTGAAATTTTAGAATGAAAGATGAATCTCTGCTAGTGCAAAGAGCACAATTGCCCTAATGGGTCACCTCAAGGCAGCAAGGGCCTCTTAAACACCCCTGGGTAGGCGTATAATTGTGTAGATGTGCTTATTTGGTGGGTGGGTAGGGCAAATGATAAAATACTCAGCTTCAGTCTGAATTAAAGAAGAGCATAAGCCAATGTTGTGTAGCAAGACCTATATAAGCAATAACACATCTATACCATTCATTATAAAATGAATAACAGTGCTACTCCCATTCATAACCATGTCTATATGCCATTTGAGGCAAGGGTATCACTTTAGCCCTGAAAAAAACTCTCTATAACATTGTCCTTAATGGGTTGACTGATGTTGTTCTCTAAAGCTAATTTCACACCCAGAGATTCACCAATGTATTCAATTCTTTGTTAAGAAAAAAGCCTGGGGAATTATTTCCAGTCACTTCCCATTTTTGTAAATGCAGATTTCAAGTGACAGCTGAATAGACTTTTCCATACTGGGGGAGATTATATTTGCCTTTAATGAGAAGTGACTAGTGACTAAATCATGTTTTTGTCACCACTAGAGAAAAGTCATGGCTACCATACATGGACAACTCTCTTGGTTTGACATGAGCTGATTAACTGGGGGTGATTGTCTTACATTGAGATGTGTTTGATGGGGCAATTGTGTGTTAAAATGCCAAGTATTGCTTCATCCCTGGTTACACTGGGGCTAATTAACTAAAAGGTGCATCTGCACTGTAACCCATGGAAACCAATCACTTTTTTATTAATTTATCTGCACAGGTGCAAATTTGCCCCGTTTTATTAAAGGACTTTGAATGCGTGCAGCCATTGCCATGGGGCCATTGTATCTTACTTTGGATGGGTCACTGTGTTATAAAATGCTGGGGCCACAGTGTTTGAAATGCTGAAACCAGTGTCTGATAAAATACTGGGACCACTATGTTTTGAACAGGGGGCCCAAGGGACTGTGACACAGAGCTTTTTTAACTCCTGGCTGCCTGTCTGCATCAGCACAGTGGAAAAATCTGTGGAAGCCACAGCTTCAATGGTTTCCCCAGATTCCAACATCTATAATATCCGCAAAACAATGTTTTTATTATTCCAGCCTTAAAGGTTGCCTATACCCTAAAAATGAATGTGGCTAAAAATGCCATATTTTATTTACTGAACTTATTACACCAGCCTAAAGTTTCAACTTGTCAATAGCAGCAATGATCCAGGACTTCAAACTTGTCACAGGGGGTCACCATCTTGGAAAGTGTCTGTGACACTCACATGCTCAGTGGGCTCTGAGCAGCTGTTGAGAAGCTAAGCTTAGGGGTTGTCACTAATTATCCAGCAGAAAATGTTTGTAATACAAGCTGATGCTACAGGGCTGATTATTAAATTCTGATGCTAGTTGCACTGGTTTCTGTGCTGCCATGTAGTAATTATCTGTATTAATTACTAATCAGCCTTATATTGTGACATTTCTATTCTATGTGTACTGTATATTGTGAGTGGGTCCCTAAGCTCAGTAAGTGACAGCAGCACAGAGCATGTGCAGTGAACCAGCAGAAAAGAAGATGGGCAGCTACTGAGGCATCTTTGGAGAAATAGATCTTTACTGCTAAAGGGCTGTGGTTGCCTTGGGCTGGTACAGAAACCCAAAACATAATGTTCAAGCTACTTCTTTAGTTAAGCTTTAGTTCTCCTTTAAGTACTGCTCTATTAGCCCTCATCTTTGGTTGGGGATAATATTTTTGGCCAACAGGTGCCCTTTAATAAAAGCATTTCTACATGTGCAAGGTTCCTTAAGTCTGATATCGTGTCATGTTCAGTAGATCTTATCATAGCATTAAATCATCAATTTGTGCTATATTTTATCTTAGTTCTGTTGGGATACCTGACTTACATAAATGGAAATATCTGAAATAGACATGCAGGGGCATATTTATCAAGGGTTGAATTTTGAGTTATAAAAACTCCCGTAAACACGAAATTTGAAAAAAAAATGACCAATTGAAATTTATTTAAAAAAAAAAATCGGGTGAATAGGATAGATCCACAAACTCGAATCGAATGAGCTTTTCTTTAAAAAAAAAAAATCGTATTTTCAAAAGTCCACCAAACTACTCCAAATGGATTGTAGGAGGTCCCCCATAGGCTAAAACACCAATTCGGCAGTTTTTAGATGGCAAATAGTGAATTCATTTTTTTTCGTTCGTTTCCTAGTCAAATCACACTGAAATAGACTCGAAATTTGAATTTTAAAATTCAAATTTTCAATTTGACCCTTGATAAATCTGTCCCACAGTATCTCACAAATGAGAAGCTAATAGGCAAACGCCTGACATCACATGATAGAATTAAGAATTCAGAAGCTTTTCTACCTATATAAAGAGATCAGTGTCCAACAGAAAAATATTTTCAATGACCCACAGATGATACTACAGACTGTATTTATCAAGATTAAATTAGAATTTGTCCTATGAGTTCTGGAATGATTCCCAACAGTAATGGTAGAAATGGATAAGCAAGGATGTTGCTGACCCTAGTAGGGAAAGAGTATAGGGAAGTGGTGATACATACAGTATCAACACTCTCCATGTTTTTGTTGAGTTTTACTCCAAAGTGGTCACCTTTCATCAATATTAGAATGTTTACAGTACAATCCAAACATAGTGACCTACCAGTTTAGAAACAATGAAAAATTTGTTGTAAAAATACAAACAGAGTGAACATGAAGAAAAATGATCATGGGTTTATTTACAAATGAATTGCAATTTCAGATGCAAATCACATTTTTCTACCCACAAAATATTCCCCAAAATTACACTGGAATTTCACATGGCTTCAGAGGTGGAATGGCGTCACTTCTGGAGCACCAACACTCAGAATTTTTAGAGGAACAAAACCTTGAATTTTTCAAATGTTTATTATGTTTTGAAGCTGCCAAAAATCCGAATCCAAAAAAACTCCAGCGAAAACCTGTTAAAAATAAAAAGTTAATGGCATATGGTTCCTTTAACCACTAGAACATGTTTTTTACCTTCAGGATCTTCTATAGTTTCGGGCTGTTTGTGTTGGTTTTCGTTGGATAATCCAATAAATTTGAGTATTTGGAGTGTCAATTCGAAAAAAAACACATAATTGAAATTGTGCTTGATTTTGTCGCAACTTTTTTTCGCAGCAATTTTATCAAGAATAATTATTGGTAAATTAAAGGCATTTGGGTTTGGGAGTTTTGTCAAACTTTTTTTTTAAAATAAAGTGAGAAAAAGTAAAATTTTAGTATATAACCCCCATGGTGCCAATAACCATTATCATCATATGGATGCAACTCATTTGGGCAACTCTTTACTAAATTCCAGTTGGTACAAAACACATAGTGCCCTCGCAACACTTCGCCAGGCTAAAATTTGCTCAGACAACGCTAACTTACTGAAATGCAAAGTTGTAAGTAGCTGAAGAATGAGGAAGATCTATACACTCCAGTGCACTTCGTTTGGTCTGAGCTGGAGAAGGCAAGTCTGGCAAAAGAGGTAACGTTCAGTAAAATACGCATCTGAATTTGCAGAGTAACGTCCATTCGCCAGAATGAAAATTCGCCTGGCGATAGAGTGCGAATGACCGCTAGTGTCTGTCTCTTTCACTAGTGAAGCTCCCATTAGTGAATCGGCAAAGTGCCTGAAAGTGGTAACACTGGCGAATCGTCGCCAACGTTAGTCACTTCGCCCTTTAGTAAATCTGTCACATAGAATTTAAAAAATATATACTTTTCCACTATTTGGCCTATTACTTTGGACTTTTTAAATGCCTGCTAGTTTTTGCTGAAATTGTTTAATGAACTCTAAAATTGCCGCCAGGCTGGTGGTAGTTCCAGGATTCCCTACCATCCAAAGCATGGCATTGGCACTCACCAGAAATTTTTAGGAGCATGTATGGGCACAAGTACCTTTATGAATATTTTTAATGAGTGCCAGTTATGCAAGCACTTTGCACCTGACTTTGCTGTTTGATGGTAGAACCAGACATGTTGCTAAAAACTGGGATGATTTAGGGGCCCATTTACTTAGCTCGAGTGAAGGAATAGAATAAAAAAAACGTCGAATTTCGGAAGGTCCCCATTGGCTTTGCTATCTTTTTTTGGGCGAAGAAAAAATCGTTCGATCGATGGATTAAAATCCTTCAAACGATTTTTCGTTCGATCAAACTATTTGCGGAGGATTTTACTTTGACAGTCGAATATCGAGGGTTAATTAACCCTCGATATTCGACCATATGTAAATTTGCCCCATGATGTACAATGCTGACCCAAATTATAGAAATGAAAACAAGCCTATATTTTGGAAAATCTAGTTTCATTTATATAAATAGACAGAATAACTAGCCCTCATTTGTAATAAAATGCCCAGGGGCAGTAAGCCATAGCACCTAATAAGATGTTTGCTTTTAAACAGGTGACCCTTGGTTGCTAAAGGTGACTTGATGCAGAACTTATGTAACGTTTATTATAAAACCTTTAAGGTTTTACATTGCTGAATTGTCTTTAGTGATATTTAACTTCACAGCTGTGAATCAAAATCAAGCACTGCAATAAATTCCATATTCATTCTAAGTGGAAGCGTTGAAAAGAAAATTATAATGTTCACTTTTAAAGCAGTGATACTAATTTACACAATTATAATGATTCACAAAGAACCTAAACTGCAATGGAAATAACTTATTCCAAATGCATAGCCATTTAGCTTTCATATCGCCCCAGTGTACATTAGATACTTAATAATACGCCTGAGATCATTTACGACACTATTTCTCAATGTCTTACAAATTGTTTAAAGGAAAGTGAAAGCCGAGTAAAGTGACCTTATTCCTCTGAGTCAGAAATGGACTGGATTATAACAAAGTCACACGCCGTACAATACACTTGGCTATATATAGTTCTAGATATCTCAATTAGGACTGCAAATTCCTGGGACACTGAACATCTTCACTTGTTCAGTTTATCTAATGATAACAATGTGATACTATGCAAGAAGTCATGCCAAAATGTAATGTAACCTGACATGCGCATAGACTGGAAGACTTTACAGTTAAACATGTTTTCTAAAGTTTTTGAAGGTGCAAAAAGTTTAGGATCACAAAGGCTAGAGTGGAGGAACAAGACCAGGAGGAACAAACAAAAAAAAGGGGCATTGTTGTTTTAGATATCTACTAGTTACAGAGCAGTTGCTCAATTGATTCCTCCCTGACTTTAAGATCTTCTTATCTAGAGAAAGGTGAAGGTCTTATAAAGGCCCCTGATTACTTGAGCTATAACAGATGAGTTTAACAAGGATCAAATGGAGGAGTTGACAGGATCAGAAGAGTCACCAGCATCAGGAGCCAAAACTAAGGAGTAGCCAGGATCAGAAGCAAGATCAAGAGTCAACAGGGTCGGGAGCCAGGACAGGATCATTGCCAGAGTTGGGAGCCAGGACCATCGCCAGAGTCTGGAGCCAGGACAATAAGGTAGACAGGACCCTTTACACCCACTACAGGTGGTGCATCCTTTACAGGTAGAGGACCAGCATAGGCACCCATTACAGGTGGCAAGGCACAAAGGCTGGAACTGGCAAGGCTGCTGGCATGGAGGCTGGAACCTAAAGCATTGGCAAAGGAGCTGGAGACTGAAGCACTGGCACAGGAGCTGGAGACTGAAGCACTGGCACAGGAGCTGGAGACTGAAGTAAAGGGAGCCAGCACAAGCAGTTTTCTAGGAGTCGGCACAGGCAGCTTTTCGGGGAGCTGGCTGGGAAGCCAGCATGGGAGCAGTTTCAATTATGGATCCGCACACACCAATTTTCTGCAGTTTTCTTTTATTTGTGTTCACCACCAATATCAACGTTTCGGGGGGTACAACCTCCCTTCGTCAGGATATACATTCAAGTGTGACAAAAAACATCTTTATAGGCTTAGCTCTGCCTACATTCTTACATGTGATCTATTTAACATTTTACTTTGTTTTCCCATTTAATTTAAAAATTCTCATAGTGCATAGATATTTAGGTAGTTGTATCCTATAAAAAAATTTTTTTCTTTTATTTAAAACCATAAAATATTAAATACTTCATATGTGATTGTGATTTCCCTTGATTCATTATAACCCTACAATTTACACCCATACCCTTTGTCTTCAGAC
This sequence comes from Xenopus laevis, assembly GCF_017654675.1. Lineage (NCBI taxonomy): Eukaryota > Metazoa > Chordata > Amphibia > Anura > Pipidae > Xenopus > Xenopus laevis. Next base: position 112,776,292 of record NC_054378.1, on the reverse strand, counting down.
AACAGTTCCTTAAAGTCAGTGAATCATTTTCTACCTTTGTTGATAATATTATTTTCTCTCTATCCCCTGACTGTTCATATCTGTGGAAAAACAGAGAGATGGAGAGTTGTGACAGTAAGTGAAAAGTGACCGTAAAATCTTGAGAATAAACATATTTTGGGAATATATACTTAGGAAGATGTATATTATAATCATAAAAAACAAGCCAAACTGAAATTTTCATTGAGACCCTTTGGTGTTAGCGTTTTGAGTCGCCATATCCAAAAGGCTTCACGTCTTAAAAGATTCCTTTTAAAATCATTGCCTTTATCCTTTTGCACCACTTCTAAAATTTGCCACCTTAGCTGCGATACGTTGTGTTTCATTTCGAAGAAATGTTTTGCTAATAGTGTCTCTTTCTTATATTTCTCTTTTTCCTTCTCTTTTACCCCATCTGTTTCTGGTTTAAAGTTTCTTATGACACTTTTATGTTCATACATTCTTAATTTGAAAGATCTAGATGTTTGGCCCACATATCCTAATCCGCAGGGGCATTTTAATAAATAGATTACACCTTCCGTGTCACATGTGGAAAAGGATTTAAGTTTTATATCATGTCCTAAGCTCGGGTGTTTACATATATCTCCTTTGATCACCCCGCTGCAGTGTCCACAATTGTGACAAGGAAAGGTTCCATTTTTATTGGAAACTCTTTTGTGGGTAGGTTTTTCCCTTAAATCTGTTCTGATGATCCCATCTGAAATTGTCTTACCCCTTTTATAGCTAAAAAGAGGTTTCTCCGTAAACAATTTACCATATATTTTATCTTTTTGTAAAATGGGCCAATATTGTAATATCACCTTCTTTACGAAGGTTGAATGGGGACCAAATGTTGTCACGCATGTCAGATTTTGTTTTTTCTTTCTATTTATTTTTTCTTTTCCTTTTAAGCATTCTTGTCTATCTATACCCAATATTTCTTCTTTGATCTTTTCTAATTCCCTTCTGTCATATCCTCTTTGGTTAAAGTTTTTAATCATTATATCTGCCTGTTCTATGTATAGTTCATCAGACGAGGTAATTCGTCTCGCTCTGATGAACTGACTTTTTGGTAGTCCTTTCATTACTCCTGCTGGATGGTAACTGTCTCTATGTAAAAGGTTATTTCTGTCTGTTTGTTTTTTATACAGATCAGTTGTAAATGTTCCCCCATCAAGGCTGGAACTGGCAAGGCTGCTGGCATGGAGGCTGGAACCTAAAGCATTGGCAAAGGAGCTGGATACTGAAGCACTGGCACAGGAGCTGGAGACTGAAGCACTGGCACAGGAGCTGGAGACTGAAGCACTGGCACAGGAGCTGGAGACTGAAGTAAAGGAAGTAAAGGGAGCCAGCACAAGCAGTTTTCTAGGAGTCGGCACAGGCAGCTTTTCGGGGAGCTGGCTGGGAAGCCAGCACGGGAGCAAGGTCTGGCTGAGAAGCAGGGCACTATGTGTTAAGGAACATAAGAGACCTATTATAGAAACTAGTCAGCACAAGTGCTTGAGTTCAAGTACCGGTAGATCCTGACATGCAGTGGCTGATGTATATTATATGTAACAAGTTGTAGCTATATATGAATAATAATAGAGGTGTGGGACCTTATATCCAGAATGCTTGGTACCTGGGGTTTTCCAGATAACGGATCTTTGTGTAATTTTGATCTTCATACCTTGTCTACTATTACCAATCGTCCAGAGGTAATGTCAAAATCAGGCATGTTTTTAAGAAATTGGCAACATGGGCACCTTTTTTGTATTGGAAAAAAAGGTTTCGTACATGTTTTGCCCTTTTGAGATTTTTTCAGCAGTTTCGCTTATCACTATGAAGCAATATTGCAAACGCTCCCCCAATGCTGTCAGCTGTAGCAACCAATCAGAAATGTACTGCATAGCGTAACTAAACAAGCACAAATACTATTGGCTGTTTTAGCTATAGGGAAGTTTGTTGGCGTATTTGTGTTAAGCGAGAATGTGAAAGTGTACTAAATAATTTTTACAGCGTACTAAAGCAGCTCGGAGTCTATTTTTGTACTCTCAATAATGAACTTTTACCATTGAATTCCTATTTTTTCCCCTTAATGCAGCTTGTTCCTTGCACATTACATTGCAGACAGAAACTTCAATTCATTCACTCATTTGCTTTTAGGCTTTTTACAGAATTCTGACTTTTTCATGTAAGTTTGTTGTCCATCTGCTGTGCCATTTTCTACTTCCTTCAAGCTACAGTATGAATTCTAGAAACATATTTTACAATCAAGGCAAATTAAAGTGTGTCCAGTGCATTGAATTCCTCAATCACAACCCTCTAATGACTGCAGGGCTCTTCTTGGATCATTAACCCTTCATTTAAAGGGGTAGGTTACCTTTTATTTAACTTTTAGTATGTTATAGAACGGACAATTCTAAGAAATGTTTCAACTGGCCTTCATTATTTTTTTAAGAGTTTTTTTTAATTATTTGGCTTCTTTTTCTGACTCTTTCCAGCTTCCAAATTGGGGTCACTGACCCCATCTAAAAATAAATTCTCTGTAGCTACAAATGTATTGTTATTGCTACTTTTTATTGCTCATCTTTCTGTTCAGTCCCTTGCTTATTCATATTCTAATCTCTTATTCAAATCAATGCTTTGTTGCTAGGGTAATTTAGACACTAGCAACCAGATTGCTGAAATTTTACACTGGAGAGCTACTGAATAAAAGCTAAATAGCTCAAAAACCGCAAATAATAAAAAATGAAAACCATTGCAAATTGTCTCAAAATATCACTCTAAATCATACTAAAAGTTAATATAAACAGCCAATTTAAGGTCTAAGAACATACATTTTCTTTTTGGGGACACTTTGTGGAATAAAATAAAGAGAACTGATTAATTTTTGAATATTGACTGTAGAAACACAGGTCATTTTATAGTCAATGCTTAAGACAACGAAGTAGTAGACATTAGTGATGGGTGAATTTATTCGACATTAGGCCATTTTGCCAGCGAAAGTTTGACACCGGAAAAATTCTAGCGCCGGCGCCAATTCCAATGCTGGCAACAATTTCGATTTTGACGGCCGCAAATTGACGCTGGAGTCAAAATTCACGTTTTTCGGTGAAATGGGACAAATTCGCCCATTACTAGTAGACATCTTTCAAGTGATGAGCAAATCTATCCTGTTTTGCTTTGCCGATACTGTTTAAAGAAAAATGATACCCCCCAAACAATGTAGGTCTCTATAAAAAGATATTGAATAAAACAGCTCATATGGAAAACCCTGCTTCATGTAAATAAACCATTTTCATAATAATATACTTTTCTAGTAGTATGTGCCATTGGGTAATCATAAATAGAAAATTGCCATTTTAAAAAATAAGGACCACCCCCTGGGATCATACGATTCACTGTACACACAAACATACCAAACAAACTTAGGTCACATGAGCCAATTAACAGACAGAGTTGTGTCTTTTGCTTCCACACTTCTTCCTGTTACAGTTAGAGTTGTAGTATTTCTGGTCAGGTGATCTCTGAGGCAGCACACAGACCATAACGAAATGGAGGTTCAAGGCAAGAGATGTAAAAGGGCAAGATTTATTTAAATATATAGACCAGTTTGGTAAGATTCTTTAATATGCCACTTAATATGATGTAAACTATCTGTTGCTTAAGTGTTCATTTTGGGGGTATAGTTTTCCTTTAAGAAATATTTGCAAAACGCATTGAAGTTAATAGACAACATTTTTTTACGCACGACAATTTTTTCTCACTTCAGATACATTCGTCATTGGGCATTTTTTCTTGGGGTGACTTTTTAGTCTCTGTGACTTTTTTTGTCTCGCCGAATTTTGTCCAAATGCATTAAAGTCAATGGCCGTTTTCTCTTATGGCGACTTTTTTGTCTTGGCCGACTTTTTTTGGTGCCCAGATTCCATGCTTTGTGTAAAAAATCGTGCATTACTACGGTTGGCTCCTGGGAGGGAGCAATGATTAACCACAAATGATCCAGTAGTCATAAACTAAGCTGTTATAAAAGGATAAAAAACGTAGAAAAGAACTTCAAATGTTCCGCTCCTACGAAAAAGCAGTGATTAGCATTTCCCAGGCTGTACTATTTTCTTTGACTTTTCAGAAATGTTTATGCCATTCAACTTAACTACTGGCAAAGGCTTTTCACAATACAAATCTAATCCTGACCTTTTTTTCGGAAGATGGATTCTGAGACATGGGGGCACATTTACTATGGGTCGAATATTCGACCATCGAGGTAAAATCCTACGAATTCGAATATCGAATTAGTAGGATTTACCGCAAATCCTACGATCGAAGGAAAAATCGTTTCGAATGATTCAAAGGATTTTAATCGATCGATCGAAGGATTTTCCTTCGATCAAAAAAAACTTAGAAAACTGATGGGGAAGGTCCCCATAGGCTAACATTGTAGCTCGGTAGGTTTAAAGTGGTTAAGTATGTAGTCGAAGTTTTTTTTAAAGAGACAGTATTTCGACTATCGAATGGTCGAATAGTTGAACGCTTTTTAGTTCAAATCGAGGTCGAAGTCGTAGTCGAAGGTCGTAGTAGCCTATTCGATGGTCGAAGTACCCAAAAAAAACTTTGAAGTTTTTTTTACTTCGAATCCTTCACTCGAGCTTAGTAAATGTGCCCCCTGATGTTCCTCTGCTTTCTATAGTGGGTGATGCACAGATATCCCAAAAAGCAAAGACTAGAATCCATCATCTCACAATGGAAGGTGCGGGAAAGGTTGCATGACACTATGAGCCTATTGGAAGATGTGAAATGCGTCATCTAAGTATTATGATTTCCTATCAATCTGGTGAGTCAGTTTTGTTTCAAAAAGTAGAGCCAGTTCTATAACCCGTACCTGTTACCTTCTGTAAATAGAAAATAAAATGTGTAGAAAACTTGGACTGCAGGCAGAGTGCTTTATGATACAGGTCAGGAGTAATTTCGCTAGCGAAAGAGACACTGGCGCTCATTCACACTCAATCTCCAGGAGAAGTTGCGCTTTAGCGAATGGACGTAACTATGCAAATTCACTAAGATGCGGATTTTACTGAACGTTACCTCTTGCGCCAGACTTGCCTTTGACACCTCATTCCAGACAAAGTGCAATAGAGCAGATAGGAGTTCCTCAAAATTTAGTTAAAATTTTTTTTTAAGTTCCAAAAAATGCTGGCGTCTTTTCCTTTTTCAGGGTGATAGGCTGCAAAAGAGTGTAACTTTTTTTGGGGTAACCGGCTTCCCCCCTACATTTCCTAACATATGGCACATAAACTATACACTGGGCTCATGTGTAGGGCAATATAACAACTTTATTTTATTTTATTAAGCTTCCCTGGACTTGTGTAGTGTAATGTATTTGCTGCAACATATACGTCCATTCAACTTTAACTTCCCACCATATGCAAATAAGCCAACGACAGCGCAACTTCACTCTGCTTGCCGAATTAATGATAGTGCAACTTCACCAGCATTTGAAGTGTTGCTCTGCCAGTGCTGCACTATGGAACTGCTTTCTGACAGGCTATTGTTTCTCCTACTTAATGTAACTGAATGTGTCTCAGTGGGACATGGATTTTTACTATGGAGTGCTGTTTTTATATCTACCAGGGAGCTGTTAGCTGGTTACCTTCCCATTGTTCTGTTGTTAGGCTGCTCGGGGGAAGGGAGGGGATGATATCACTTCAACTTGCATTACAGCAGTAAAGAGTGACTGAAGTTTATCAGATCACAAATCACATGACTGAGGGCACCCGAGAAACGGACAATATGTCTAGCCCTGTGTCAGATTTCAAAATTAAATATAAAAAATAAGTTTGCTTATTTTGAAAAACAGTGCAGAAGTTGCTGGAGCAAAAACATATTTCCCCATGACAGTAAGGAGCAGATTTATCAAGGGTTGAAATTTGAATTTTCGAATTTCAAATTTAAATTTTTGAGTTTTTTTTTATGGCCAAAACTGACAAATTTGAATGAATTGTTAGAATTGTTAAAATCTGATTCAAGTTTTTTTAAAAATTCTAATTCGATTTTTCAAAATGTATCATACACTGGCTCTTTAAGAACTCAAATTCGACTATACACCACCTTAAACCTGAAAAATTGCTGTTCTAGCCTATAGGGGATGTCCTAAGTTCAATTTGGAGTTGTTTGCTGTCTTCCTCAAAAAAGAGTTTTTTTCAGAGAAAAAACTTGAATCAAATTCGATTCGAGTTTGCAGGTCAATCCCATTCACCCGAGTTTGAAATATTCAAATGTTTTAATAAATTGCAGTTGGTTGAATTTCAAGTTCATGGGAATTTTAAATAACTCATGAACTTGAAATTCGACCCTTGATAAATCTGCCCCTAAATGTACATTTAATAAATGTGGCCCCAAGTCTCTGCAACATAAGAAAAGCAAAAAGGCCGAATCCTGGCCGAATACTGAACCGAATCCTGCATTCGGTGCATCCCTAATATATATAAAATATAGTTATATAAACAGGCATAGGACACATTATCCAGAAAGCTCTGAATTATGGGAAGGCCGCCTCCCATAGACTGCATTTTAATGAAATAATTCAAAATTTTAAAAATTATTTACATTTTTTTTGTAATAATACCTTGTACTTGGTCCTAGATGAGAGATGGAGGTAAAACAATCCTATTGGGTTTATTTAAAGGGGTTGTGCTTTAAATTAACATTTAGTATGATGTAGAGAGTGATATTCCGAGACAATTTGCAATTGGTTTTAATTTTTTATTATTTGTGGTATTTACATTTTTTTAGCTTTTAATTCAGCAGCTCTCCAGTTGGCAATTTCAGCGATCTGGAACCAAATTCCCCTAGCAGTAGTGATGGGTGAATTTATTCGCCAGGCGCGAATTCGCGGCGAATTTGCGCGATTCGCCGCCAGCGAATAAATTCGCGAAACGCCCGTGAAAATTCGTGGAAAAAATTCGCCGGCGTCAAAAACGGGCGCCGGCGTTCTATAACGGGCGCCGGTGTCGAAAAAACGGGCGCCGGCATCAAAAAAGGGGACGCTGGCGCCGTTTCGCGAATTTTTCGCGAAACGGCGCATATTCGCCAATCACTACCTAGCAGTAATGCACAAATAAAAAACTGAAATAGAATAGGAGAGGGCCTGAATAGATAGTAGCAATAACTATCATTTGTAGTCTTACAGAGCATTTGTCTTAAGATGAGGTCAGTGTCCCCCAATTTGAAAGCTGTTAAAAATTCAAAAAAATAATTAAAAAATAACTAAAAGTTAACTTAAAGGTGAACAAACAACCCCTAGGGGCACATTCACTAAGCTCGGGTGAATGAATAGAGGGAAAAAAACTCAAATTTTGAGGAGTAGAATGATTCGAATAGATCGAGCGAAAAAACGCTACGACTATTCGCCCATTCGATAGTCAAAGTACTGTCTCTTTTAAAAATCATTTGACTGCCTACTTCGCCAGATTAAACCTACCGAATTGCTTTAAAAGCCTATGGGAAAGTCCCATAGGCTTTTTTCTAAGTTTTTGATCGAATAAAAAGGCATTCGATCGGTCATTCGATCGAATGAAAATCCTTCGATCGAATATTCGATTGCTCGACTATTCGCCGGGCGAATATTCGCCCATTCGACTAATCGCCAGCGCGTAAATTCGCCCGAATTCCCTATTCGATTCTATTCCCCAGTCGAATTTCGAGGGATTTAACCCCTCGAAATTCGACCCTTGATACATCTGCCCCCTAATGTTTAAATATTTTTTTTAGTAGACTTAACGTATGGAGATACAGAAATATCCCTTAGCTCGAAAATCCCAGGTCCCGAGCATATATATATATATATATATATATATATATATATATATATCTCTCACAGGTATGGGATCTGTAATCCAGAATGCTTGGGACCTGGGTTTTATGGAAAATGGAACTTGCTGTTATTTGCCTTATGTCTAGTAGAAAGCCATGTAAACATTGAATAAACCCAATAGGCTGGTTTTGCTTCTAATAAGGATTAATTATATCTTGGGGATCAAGTACAAGCTACTGTTTTATTATTATGGAGAAAAAGGAAACCATTTCTAAAAATTCAGATTATTTGATTATAATGGAGTCTATGGGTAATTCAGAGCTTTCTGGATAACGGGTTTCTGGATAACGGATCCCATTTATTTTTTTACAAATATACAGTAGTTTCACTGAACTAGTTTTTGTCCTATGCCCACTATTTCTTTCTTACATATTCAGTGGCACTCATCACTTCAGTTATTTACCTGGACGACAGGCTGTGCCCCTTCTCTATTAGGGATGTAGCGAACGTCGGAAAAAAAGTTCGCGAACATATTCGCGAACTTGCGCAAAAATGCGAGCGGTTCGCGAACGGTTCGCGAACCCCATAGACTTCAATGGGAAGGCGAACTTTAACATCTAGAAAAGACATTTCTGGCCAGAAAAATGATTTTAAAGTTGTTTAAAGGGTGCAACGACCTGGACAGTGGCATGCCAGAGGGGGATCAAGGGCAAAAATGTATCTGAAAAATCTGCCTGTGTGTGCTTGGAAGAGATAGTGTAGGGGGAGAGCTGTTAGTGATTTCAGGGACAGATGATAGTAAGTTTGCTGGCTAGTAATCTGCTTGATACTGCTCTGTATTGGAGGGACAGAAGTCTGCAGGGATTTGAGGGACATTTTAGCTTAGGTAGCTTTGCTGGCTAGTAATCTACTGTTCTCTTTAAACAACTGCCATACGTTGACCTTGTAGGCATTGTTTGCCCAGTTTTTTTGGACGCAGCCACTGAAGCACAGTTGCCAGAAAAAATATGCCATATAAATGCTGAAAATAGTCATTTTTCGCCATTACGTAAAATATATTATGGCTGCTTGAAAAAAGTGACTCCGGTGTTTTTTCTGGAGACGGTAATATTATGGATATTTAGACAGAATGGGAACAAGGTCACACAGCTCGATGGCGGGTTGAAGAAAACAGTGTGCAAATAATGCCTACAAGGCCAACGTATACACTACTACAGCGGTGGATACGGATTACGTAAAATATATTATGGCTGCTTGAAAAAAGTGACTCCGGTGTTTTTTCTGGAGACGGTAATATTATGGATATTTAGACAGAATGTGAACAAGGTCACACAGCTCGATGGCGGGTTGAAGAAAACAGTGTGCAAATAATGCCTACAGGGCAAATAATGCCTAAAAGGTCAACTTATACACTACTACAGCGGTAGTAAAATAAAAAAAGTAAAATAAAAAAAAATGAATATTAAAAAAAAAAATTAAAGTTGGTGCTGCTGAACTACTAGGAGCAGCAGATTAGCACACCAGTCCCACTCCCCAACACTGCTAGACTAATAGCACTGGGCTCTTATAGTAGTAGTAGTAGTAGTAGTAGTAAAACAACAAAAAAATAAATAAAAGCAGTCCTTACAAGGACTACTGTTATTGCAGCAGTCAGCAGATGAGATCAGAAGCAGGACAGCTGCCCACTGCAGCTACATACAGAGCACTGCAGTAGAAGGTAGATTACTAGCCAGCAAAGCTACCTAAGCTAAAATGTCCCTCAAACCCCTGCAGACTTCTGTCCCTCCAATAACAGAGCAGTATCAAAACGATTACTAGCCAGCAAACTTTCAACTGTCCCTGAAATCACTAACAGGCAGCAGCTCTCTCCCTACACTATCTCTTCAGCACACACAGGCAGAGTGAAAAAACGCTGCAGGGCTTCGGTTTTTATAGGGAAGGGGAGTGGTCCAGGGGAGAGCTTCCTGATTGGCTGCCATGTACCTGCTGGTCTGGGGTGAGAGGGCAAAAAAAAGCGCCAACAATGGCGAACCCAAAATGGCGAACGTCGCGCGACGTTCGCGAACTTCCGGCGAGCGCGAACACCCGATGTTCGCGCGAACAAGTTCGCCGGCGAACAGTTCGCGACATCTCTATTCTCTATGTTTACACGATGTGTAAACATAGAGAAGAAGAGGGAAGAGGGAAGAGGAAGAGTCAAATTCCAGGCCAGAATGTACTGAATTCTGTATTTGACTACAATTGTTCCAGCTGTTCCGTGACGCAAACCCTGGGAAAGAAAAAATCGTTCAACCAAGCCAGGCGCAACAAATCTCTGCATTTTATTTTTTCGCAGAGTGTTTTCCACGACCTGTTTAACACAGTGATTAACCCTGGCCCGGCAGCAGGAGCCCTGTGCAGTCAAGAATATGAAACAGTAATAGAGCCGTTTTCAGTCTGATAAGCAGCACACACTAGTGAGTGGGGAAGAGAGACAGAGTAACTGGCACTCTCCCAATAAACAATATAATACACAAGGGCATGCAACTCGCTGAAATGTGGGATGGTACGTTCCTAGAGCTAAGGTGAGGAATTTATTTACATTGCTTTTTTTAAAAATCAAATTGATTTATACTTTTTTCTATTGAAATAATTAGTGATGGGCGAATAAATTCACCTGGCATGAATTTGCAACGAATTTCCGTGTTTCGCTGCTGGGGAATAAATTCCCCGGCGTAAATTTCCAATTTTCAAGATTTTTCAGTGAAAATGTCAGATTTTCACGATTTTTAAGTAGGGATGCACCGAATCCACTATTTGGGATTCGGCTGAATCCCCGAATCCTTGGTGAAAGCTTTGGCTGAATATTTAATCCGAACCTTAATTTGCATATGCAAATTAGGGTCAGAAAAGGAAAAAGTCGAAAAAATTCTTCTTTTGTGATGAAAAGTCATGTGAGTTCCCTACCCACCTCTAATTTACATATGCAAATTAGGATTCGGATTCGGTTCGGCCAGGCACAATGATTCGGCCGAATCCGAATCCTGCTGAAAAAGGCTGAATCCTGGCCGAATCCCGAACTGAATCCTGGAGTCGGTGCATCCCTATTTTTTAGTGACAACTTTCAAATCTCAAGATTTTTTTGTGAAATCCTTCAAATTTCCCGATTTTTTTAGTGAAAACCTTCAAATTTCATAATTTTTTTGTGAAAACTTCCGATTTTAACGATTTTTTTGTGAAAACCTTCAAATTTCACATTTTTTTTGTGAAAACGTCTGCATTTCATTTTTTTCCGTGAAACCCTTCGAATATCATGATTTTTTCGTGAACTTTCAAATTTCACGATTTTTCGCAAATTATTTTCGCTAATTTTTTGGCGAAGCGAAATGGGAGAAATTCGCCCATCACTAGAAATTATTTTTGGCAGTAGAGATTTAGCACCCACCATGGCACAGTAGGCTCTTAGGGCTCCATCAACATAGAAGTGCCACATGATTAAATCATAGGAAGGACAATGTTCTTGGGGTCATTTACCTAATTTTCCATTTGCAACCGTTTAATCATTTAATATTTTGCAGCACTATCATGTTGATTCCTTCTCAATTAATACCCGGTCTGGCTCAATTGCCGAAAGTGTATGGGTGGAAATATTTTTTTTGATGCACGACAAATTGTGCAACAATTTTTTTTACTAAACTTTTTACTAAATCACTAAAAATTCGTGAATTTTTTTTTTTAAATAAGACCTTTAAAAAAATCATGAATTTTTCGCAATTTATTAAACCTAGAGAATGGGAAAGTCCAAATATGAAAATCCGGCATCTCAGACCTATCGAGGTTGCATATAAATCAATGGGAGAAGTCCCAATGATTTTTTGATGTGTGCTGGGTTTTTGGCAATACTCCAAAGTTCTCAGACAAAGAGTTTTTGGGTGAAAAATTTTGAAAATCTAACTTTTCACGTTTTTTTCCCACAAACAGAATATACGGGAAAGTGTATTAATAAATAAGCCAAAAAACCTTTGCGGATTTGGTCAGAGTTTTTTTGAGAAAATATTGAGATAAATTCGGACTTTGATAAATAAGCCTGTACCAGGACTGATGTTGAAACAGAGAAATACTACCCCAGTAATGTAAACAGAACTTTTTTTTCAGTATTAAAAACCTTTACTTGTAAATCTTTCACCAGTAAGGTTGTTGTATTTAATTGAGTTTAAATTACATTTAATGAATGAATTCAAATGGAATGAAATAACTGAAAACTATTAGCTGACCATAAACAATGCAGCAAATTTCAATTTGGGGGGAAGGGGCAACGAATGTTACATATCACCAACAAATCGATGATTCTTCTCTTTCTTTCTTTACTCTTTTAATACACTTTTTATTCCTGCTAGAAAATGGCAAACAGTGTACAGTAGGATTCAGGTGAAGGTGTCGGATTCCTAAAATGGGCAATCTAAAAATAAACACCAAGGGCATTGTAGGATGAACTACTTCTGCTGAACTTCAAAGTCTCTCTGTTTCCTTTCTTTTGTGCTGTCCAGACACCTGGAGATAAAACATAAGGCCTTGCAGGCACCTTGAATTATATTCTTCCAGTTATTTCCTCTCCTTTGGGCACCCGAGTGTTACAACATCAAACCCCTTGTCCTCATTAAAAGGCACCGCTTGTGCATGACATCTTTATTCACGCGCCCAATGACTTCAAAGCCTTCAGGAGAGCTCCTTGGTGGATTTAACATAAAGCAAGAAGAGGAGATGAAAAGAAGCCAATGAATTCTTCCTTTAATGAGACGCTGGGCTGAGGACAGGGGAGCTGTAAAGGTACATAGCCGGCAGTGATAATAAAGAAGTCTTCACAACAGGACACACTCAGATGGACAAGAGCATATGTGCTTTATAAGAGCACTCCAAACATATATTCATAGAAGGCATCAGAAAAACCAAGGTTGGGATCCCAGTGCAATTGAAAAATAAAGTCCCGGCTCATATGGGTATTCTCTGTAATTTGTGTTCCATATAAAAGAATCATGCAAAATATTTATTCAGCTACAGCATCAGAAGACACAAGACCATACTGGGATTTCACCATTATTAGCATCATTAACTTCCGGACATGTGTGGGAGTTTTGCACCTGAGAGTTACTGCACTGAAAAGGGTATTACTTAAAGGAACAGTAACACCAAAAAATGAAAGTACTTTAAAGTAATGAAAATATCATGTAATGTTGCCCTGCACTGGTAAAACTGATCTTTTTGCTTCAGAAACACTACTTTAGTTCATATAAACAAGATGCTGTGTAGCAATGGCGGAAATTGAAAAACGTCTATATGGCACAGGTTAACTAATGGATAACAGATAACACAATTAGACAGACAGAGCTTATTTGCTATCTGCTGCAAATAGCAAATAACCTGAGCCTTTTCTCCTTTGAATGGCTGCCCCCATTGCTACACAGCAGCTTATTTATATAAACAATAGTAGTGTTTCTTAAGCAAACACACCAGTTTTACCAGTGCAGGGCAACACTGAATTATATTTTCATTACTTTAAAACAATTTTATTTTTTGACGTTACTGTTCCTTTAATGCTAAGCAAGGATTCCACCATATTTCATGATTATTCTTATTGGGGTTCCTGATAACAAATAACGATAAATGTCCACGGGCAATAGTGATGGGCGAATAAATGCACATGTCACAAATTCACGACGAATTTCCACATTTCCCCGCTGGGCAATATTCGCCTGCGTCAAAGAAATTTGAATGCGCCTCAAAAAGGTCAAAATCTCATCGCGTCAACAGTATTCGAATGTCCATTGACTTTAACGCCAGCATCAAAATTGACACAAGCGACTTTTGCGGGAAATTCGCAAATTTTCCGCGAAACAGGAGAAATTTGCCCATCACGGACGGGCAGCACTATCTTTGCAGCTTGCAATCCTTTCTGGAATCTCAGTATCTGCTCTTGATATTAAAGGGGTGGCTCACCTTTAAGTTAACTTTCAGTATGTTATAGAATGGTCAATTCCAATCAACTTTTAAATTGGTCTTTATTATTTATAATTTTGCATAGTTTTTTTTCATTATTTGCCTTATTCTTTTGATTCTTTCCAGCTTTCAAATGGGGGTCACTGACCCCATCTAAATACAAATGCTCTGTAAGGCTACCCATTTATTGTAATTGCTACTACTTTTTATTATTTATCTTTCTATTCAGGCCCTCTCCTATTCATATTCCAGTCTCTTATTCAAATCAAGCATGGCTGCTAGGGTAATTTGGACCCTAGCAACCAGACTGCTGAAACTGTAGAGCTGCTGAATAAAAAGATAAATAACCCAAAAACCACAAAAAATGAAAACCAATTGAAAATTGTCTGAGAATGTCACTCTCTACATCATATGAAAAGTTAACTCAAAGGTGACAAATCCTTTAACAAGGGAATTGCTCCATTCTTTTTGATACTTCTTATCTCCATTCCTAAGGATTTCCAGTACAGGTATGGGACCTGTTATCCTGAATGCTCGGGACCTGGGGTCTTCCGGATAATGGATCTTTCCGTAATTTGGATTGTCATACCTTAAGTCTACTAGAAAATCATGTAAACATTAAATAAACCCAATAGGCTGGTTTTGCCTCCAATAAGGATTAATTATATATTGGTTTGTATCAAGTACAAGGAACTGTTTTATTATTACAGAGAAAAGGGAAATACATTTTTAAAATTTGGATTATTTGGATAAAATGAAGTCTATGGGAGACGGCCATTCCATAATTTGGAGCTTTCTGGATAACAGATTTCCGGATAATGGATCCCATACCTGTACAACCATACAGAAAGACTTATCTTCATCACTTGAGCAAGGCAAGCATGCATTTTTCATTTCTATAAAGTTTGGAGGGCTATAAACAGGAGGAATGTTCTCATATGCTGCTGTTAATGATGTTCTTTGCTTGTAACCTTTCACTACACTATGGGTCATATATATCAAAGGATGATGAGACTTCTTTCCTTCAATTCTTTACAAAGCCCCCCACTGAATATTGGCAAAACCCAGTTTGTGCACAAGAAGCTGACTGGTGTAGTTGGAATTGTTGGGCCAAATGAGTATGTAACACCCAATCGATTGCAGAATAGCTTAAAGGTGATGTTCAGCTTTGTACCAGCAGCTTTTTCAGGGGCAATGTTCTATTACTATAGTAGAAATTATCAAACAAGTTACCAATCCACAGATAAGCCCTCTGTATAATGAGCTCCTCTTTACTGTGAAGCCTGATAATGACTGCAGTTTATAGAAGGGAGGGGTTTGTTAAGACAGAGCTCCTTATTGTCATTTAAAGGAATACTGTCATGGGAAAACATGTTTATTTCTAAATTCATCAGTTAATAGTGCTGCTCCAGCAGACTTCTGCGCTGAAATCCATTTTTCAAAAGAGCAAACAGGGTAGATATAAGAACAACACTCAATAGTAAAAATCCATGTCCCACTGCAACTCTTTCAGTTACATTAAGTAGGAGAAACAATAGTCTGTCAAAGTGTTGCACTGGCTTTTTCTGAAAGCACCTGACCAGGCAAATTGACCTGAGATGGCACCTACACACCAATATTACAACTAAACAAAATACACTTGTTGGGTTAGGAATTACATTTTACATGGTGTAGTGAATTGTTTGCTGTGTAAACAGTGTCATTTAGAAATAAAAACAACACTATAAAAATCATGACAAAATCCCCTTAAATATATTATCTTCAGAAGATAAGGGGTGGTAGTTCATTTAAGAATAAAACTATAGTCTAATAGTAAATTATAGTAGCAAAACATTTGTAAAATTCTCAAAATTACAAAAAGGCAGTCTCCCATAGGCAGGGGCGGATTAATGCCGAGGCTAACCTAGGCTATAACCTAGGGGCCCACAGTGATAAAGGGCCCATGGGGCTTTTCAATTTGTTTTTATATTGTTTTTGCGGGCAGGCTTGGGGGGAATTGACAAGCGCCAGTGACGTCACCATCGCACGCCGAGACAGACTCAGCATGACTCCATTTTATTAAAATAATCCAGATTTTTAAAAATGATTTCCTTTTTCTCTGTAGTAATAAACAGTACCTTGTACTTGATCCAAATGAAGATATAAGTAATCCCTATTGGAAGCAAAACCGGCCTATCGGGGTTATTGAATGTTTACATGATTGTTCTAGTAGACTTAAGGTGTGAAGATTCAAATAATGGAAAGATCCATTATGCGGAAAACCCCGGCTCCCAAACACTCTGTATACATACCTGTATTATCTTTGTTGCTTTTGTGTTCATGAAAGTGATTTAAGCATTAATAAAACCTGCTAAAATGCAGTGATCTCAATGACCAATGTATTAAGGGCAGAGGACTGGTCTAGGGGGGTTTGAGTCAGGTGTAATCATCAAAAACAACATAAATATGGGGGCTCCTTTGAAAGTTGGGTAGGTTGTACATTGGCCTAAATCTATAAAGGGAATTTAATTCATATAAAAAAAATAAAAAAGTGGGGTCGAGGGTATCTCCTTATACAGTACTTATCCCTTTGCAAAATCCAGTAAGGAAACCTATTATTCACCTGATTTAAAACTGTAACCAAAGTCCCTAATAATGCAGAACTGTACCTGCTATAGAAACACATCTAAACCAGGGCCATATTTATATACAGGGAGCCTTTTTTTTTCATTTAAAAAAAAACAAAAAAAAAAACCCTCCCCACCCTCTGCCACGGATTTCCATAGGACATAGAGCTGACGGGGTGAGGGGTAGGGGGTCCAAGGAAGACCGCAGAAGTGATGTCACACGCACTTCCGCTGAACACGTTGAGTGACGTCAGCGAGCACAGCTTGTGATGTCATCGTTTATGGAGTGTGGCGTCAGCACGCGTGACGTAGGGGCGTGTTTAGATCAGATGCCTAGGGTCGGCATCGACCTAAATACTCTAAACTCAAATATAAACACCCAGACCCCCACCAGTCAACAGTTGAGCACTCACTCCAAATGCAGGTTAAATATTTATCCGAAAGCAACATCAAAATAACTTTCCAAACCAACATTTTATTGCCTGGGATAAGGAAAAGCAATGAT
Source organism: Xenopus laevis (assembly GCF_017654675.1). Classification (NCBI taxonomy): domain Eukaryota; kingdom Metazoa; phylum Chordata; class Amphibia; order Anura; family Pipidae; genus Xenopus; species Xenopus laevis. The sequence continues at coordinate 112,759,398 of NC_054378.1, read as the reverse complement.
GGCTTCCCACTCCATTTCATACTAATGAAGAAATACCCAGGTACACATAATTACCCTGCAAGAAGGAACAGCTGTTTTTAATGCCGGCGCCACCTTCTAGAAGCTTTCAGTGACAGAAGCCACTTTAGATTTACCTGTTTAATGAATCCCAGTTTACCAAGAATAAAACTTTGTAGAGCTGCTATTTAGTGCCCCAGTAAAGTGCGCTCTATCTTTTTATGGTCCTATATAGTATTGTTTTATTATTCTCCTTCTCACTGACTGGCAGCTTTCTCAAGCCTACAGTCATCGAGGGCTGCCATCTGTCAGACATCATTTATTCTATTTTAAATTATATATTAGACAATAAAAGTACACGTTTTATTTTTTTCATGAAAGGGGAAACATGACCGGCGTGTACTCTTGTTACATGATTATTTAGGACATGAGGCAATTATGGATTTGTCAAATCGTTATTTTAACCTTCAGATATTGGAGCCAGATTGTGACCGGCATTAAACTCAGAGCAAATGATCTACGTGCCAACAAGACAGAAGCCGTTTGTATTTAGAAACACTCAATGTAAGTTAAAGCTAATGTTGAAACACAAAATCCTGAATTAAAAATGTTGAATTATGTTAAAGAATGCTGGTCATATCTATCTTTTATTAGGGTACAAAATACACATCTTCCATAACCCTGTATTCCCTTCTTAACCCTTCTTAAAGCTATCTAATATATCAGCCTGAACCACTGATTCAGGGAGAGAATTCCACATCTTCACAGCTCTTACTGTAAAAAAAACCCTTCCGAATCTAGGGATGTGAAAATTTAGACACCCTTACACATTATTGACAGGTAATATAGACGCCTAAGTGGCTCCTGATGGGGACCCGGTGCTTATGTAGCCCCTGTAGTTCTCTCAAAGTACACTAGATGGCACTGTGCTGTAGTATAAAGGTCTTGGGAACCATGAGGTCTGGGTCCATTACTTTAGCCCAACCAAGCAGGCTGGAAGGGAATGGGTAGTGTGATCCTAGGAGCATTGGCCCCAGTAAATAGATTAGCAGTACTCTGTCATAGATCACTCTAGGAGTGATACATAGCTTAGGTAGTTGAGCAGCTCAAAGCTCCAACGAGGAGACATTATAGGGATTAAGATCCCGGGTACTAATAGCCCAGAAGTAGGGACAAAGTGTTGAGACTAGGGATGATAGGAATTCCCCTAGATGTCAACTAAAGAGATCCTGAAAGCTTGTATTTTTTTCATGGCACCTTGTTTTCGGCATTTTTCAGTGCTTCACACATTCCCTACCTTGTTTGATGACCTCTTGTCCACTAGGCTACAGCTGCTTTTTCAATAGAAAAAAAGGTGGCATTTTAAATAAATGTTCCCTTGATCTTATGCTGCTTGTAATTGAGGAAGCTGGGAAAGAACTGGTAAAAGTGTGTGCCAAAATAGCTCAGCTTGAGGTTAAAACCCTGGCTATATTACAAGCGGACCAGTCGTTGAATTGGCAGCATAAACTTGATGTTAATATTGAACAAAATCACCAGGAACTTATAGCTTTCAAGTAAGTTATTAAAGTTGATCAGGATTACTAGGATTGTAGTGTTTATGGGTGGTTGATAGATAGATATGGACTAGTGATGGGCGAATTTGTGGTGTCTCGATTCGCTGAAAAATTCGTCATTTTGCTGCGAAATTTGCGAGACGGAAAAAATTAGTGTCTGGCAAATTTATTCACCTGTTACTTATAGTGGATAGCTCCGGTGACTCTCCAACTTTAGATTTGGAATCACCTCAATCTTCTACAACATGTGTAATACAGGAGGGCACACCAGTTGGGGTACAGACTTGGACTCACTTTTTAGGGGATGTAAAAGAAAAAGGAAACATATCAGGTGGGGTGGCTGGAGTACGCAGAGACAGACCCCCCCAAGGAAACCGACGAAGCAGGGTTTTACATTTGAAGTGTTTAAGTGATATATTATTATAGAGACCTAGATTGTTCAGGGTTCAGTTTTCCTTTAACAATGATAACGGGTGGTAAGAACTACATAGGGATAAACATATTAAAATTTAAGTCTTTGGGTTTAAATAATCAGCATAATTGCAATAAAACACAATTGCGACCCCACAATCACATATTGTCATGATTTTCATATCTATGATAAAATCTTGACTTTTTTAATCGTGATCAAGTTTAGCCATGAACGCAAATCATGAGACCGGGGAAAGAAATATGAGCAGACAAAAGCTGACAATCCATGCTAGAATGTTTTGCCGGAGAAAAAAGTGCAGAAAATGGCAATTTCATTATTCTGCACCCCTTGCCTTCTACATTAAAAAATCAGATCTGAGCCCATCCCACCTCCCCCTAAAGGAGCTGTCCATACTCTATGCTTTGAAGAAATTAGGAACATGGGGACACTTTTTTCCATGAAGCATATTTGTAGCATTGTGAAAACAAGGTAGGGAAATGTATTGGGTATTGTAGAGCCAAAATACCTTAACTGCAATATAATTCCTCATTCCTTTTGGCTACAATGCATTTGGCTACATTTTGGTGAAGTTTTGCACATTTTTCAGAGAACAAAAAGTTATAATACCTTTGGGGGCACATTTACTTAGGGTCGAAGTAAAATCCTTCGACTTCGAATATGGAAGTCGAAGGATTTAGCGCATTTCCTACGATCGTACGTTTCGAAGGATTTTAATCTATCGATCGAACGATTTTACTTCGATCAGAAAACTAACATTGGCTAACATTGATGTTCGGTAGGTTTTAGGTGGCGAAGTACTTGGTCGAAGTTTTTTTAAAAGAGACAGTACTTCGACTACCGAATGGTCGAATAGTCTAACGATTTTTAGTTTGAATCGTTCGATTGGAAGTCGTAGTCGTAGTCGAAGGTCGAAGTAGCCAATTCGATGGTCGAAGTAGCCAAACAAACCATTCGAAATTCGAAGTATTTTTTCTTCTATTCCTTCACTCAAGCTAAGTAAATGCGCCCCTTGATGTTGCTGGAGTTGGGTAAGTTTGCTGATTTCACCTTTGGTCTTAGAATTACTGTAATAGCAGATTGGTTGAGGGACAGAATAGCTGTATCTTGTGCATTGTGAACTGCTAAGTTAAAATTCTGAGCTACCGTATGAAGGAAGAACCTGCTCTAAGGTCTTCGATAAAATATTCCAAATGAGGGAGAGTTTATTACTGCTCGGAGCTTATATATTACCAAAGTAAACATCCTTGGCATTAATTGTACATAACATAATTAGGCATCTGCTTCTTCAATTTGCATAAAAGTTTCATGGGAAAGTTAAGATTGTTATTGATCAGGAAAGCAATATCTTTAATTTCCATAATAGAGGATATAGCGGTCAACTAAATAATTCCTGATTGGATTTGTAGTGTTGTTCCCTCAAGTCAATTAATATATTTTGTTATATGGATGGCTTCACATGGGGGGCAAATTCATCAAGGGTCGAATATCGAGGGTTAATTAACCCTCTATATGCGACTGGGAATGAAAATCCTTCGTCTTCGAATATCGAAGTCGAAGGATTTTGCGCAAAAAGTTTGATCAAACGATCGAAGGAATAATCGTACAATTCGAAGGATTTTAATCCAACGATCGAAGGATTATCCTTCGACCAAAAAAAGTAAGGCAAGCCTATGGGGACCTTCCCCATAGGCTAACATTGGATTCGGTAGCTTTTAGGTGGCGAACTAGGGGGTCGAAGATTTTTCTTAAAGAGACAGTACTTCGACTATCGAATGGTCGAATAGTCGAATGATTTTTAGTTCAAATCCTTCGATTCGAAGTTGAAGTCGTAGCCGAAGGTCGAAGTAGCCCATTCGATGGTCGAAGTAGCCAAAAAAACACTTCGAAATTCGAAGTTTTTTTACTTTGAATCCTTCACTCGAGCTTGGTGAATGGGCCCCATAGAGTCACATAGTTGTTTGGTGACTGGTATGGCTATTGTAGTTACTATTTCTGCAGCTAAATTTGCGGGGAAGGTAAGATAAAATGAGAGAGTTTTTTTGTATCCATCTTGGGAGCTTATGGTATCCAGTAAATCCAGTAGACTGAGCCTGTTTCCTAAGAAACAACTTATTCCATTACTTAATTTTTATGTGAACTCCCCGAGGCGGACGGGAAGAAAAGGCAGGAGAAGGCAGTAGGTAATGAAAAAAGGCAATGTATCAAAAATAAAAACATAAACGTCTGCCGCATAATGCAAATGAAAAAGAGCTCCACAAGTACACAGCATCTGTTATATCATTTTATAACTATAAAACTATATCTGACTTGCAGCTAACAAGGGAGGGTTTGATGGAGGTTGGGCAGATAATTGAAATAGGACATGTACTGAACATACTTTTTGCCTATTGTTTACATCACAAATAATCAATGTTTTTGTGATTTCAAGGAGCTAAAGTGGGCAAACAGGGAAATTGGTAGGTATAAAATTAGATTACCAGTGCACTGTTAAGCAGAAGTCAATTATACAACGGGGATTATCTGAAAACTGGTAATTATCTACTTCACAAGGACCAAACATGGCGTAGCTTTAAATTCCCTGTTTGCACTGTTTATCTCAAGAAATAACAAAAACTACAGAATTTACATGAAAAAAACAATAGGCAAAAAGTATGTTCAGCACAAGCTCTGTTCATTGAACTTGTATTGAAAAGGGGTTATAGTGCCTCATGATTTGCGTTCATGGCTAAACTTGAAAACTACTCTGACCAAATTCTCATGGACTTTTTCCCCCAATTTATCAATACATTTTCACAAATTTTTCTTGTACGGAAAAAGTCACGATAAAACCGTGAGAAAATCCTCATCCTATTTTTTTTTGGATTTTGCACTCTAAACCCAGCACAAATCAGAACATTTTCCAATTGTTAACGGGACATCTGTCATTGACTTTTACATGTTCTCAGAGTTGGAGTACTTTTTTTTATAAGTCTTTGAAAGGAGAACTAAAGCTTAACTAAAGAAGTAGGCTACAAATGTTGTTTTGGGCTTCTTTACCAGCCCAATGCAACCACAGCCTTTTAGCAGTAACCCTTTAGACACAAGATCTGTGTCTCGAAAGAGCCCACTGAGCATGTGGGTGTCGCGGACACTTTCCAAGATGGTGACCCCCTGTGACAAGTTTGAAGTCCTGGATCATTGCTGCTATTGAGCAGCTGAAACTTTAGGCTGGTGCAATAAGTGCAGTATATAAAATATGGAATTTTAACCATATTCATTTTTAGAGTTTAGTTCTCCTTTAATACCATCGACTTTAATCAATCCCGGAAAAATTTAGTATTTTTTCTCCTTTAAAAGTCCGACCAGCTTTAAATAACCCCCTTCGTTTTTAGGGGGGGAAAGAGCCCTCTGAAGACAGATGGTAACCATATGGGGAAGTCCGTTGGTCAATAGGCCTGCACTGGTATCTAGTGATGGTCGAATCTGTGTCGGAAAAATGGCGAAACGCATTGAAGTAAATTTTGATGCCCATCAATTTTGACGCGAGAGACAATTGTTATACGCACAACTATTTGGTCCAGATGCATTAAAGTCAATATGACGTAAATATTTTTTTTTGACGCGGCGGAATTTCGTCTGTGATTTGTCGGCGCAGTTTCGTGGACTTCACTCCAAAATATAATACATATAAAAAGTGATTTATTAAATCCATCAGACCCCAGTTATTCTCCAAAGGCCTCGGGAAATATGAACAATCATCTTCACACCACTGACCTGCATTGGAAACACAGGAAATTTCCCTCTCATCCAGGACCATGCTGAAAGAGTCTGTGTCCCTTGGCACCATCCGGGCCTCTCATACAACACGTCGTTGTGTTTCGTAGATTTGAAGGGATAAGAGCGAAGAAGGGCTGCAGGAAATTTACAGGTGATAAAGTTCAGCAGCTCTTTCAACAGACAGGAAATGAAAGAACAGGGGGAAAAGAAATGAAGATTTATGAAAAAAGCTGAGAGTGTATTATGTGTGTGCCATTGATTTCAGACGATTGTGGAGTCCAAATAGCTTTTACTTGCTTGGTCCCATCCTTGACAAAAGTACTTTCTCATCTGTTGACAAAACCCCATCGTCATGGAAACCAAGAGCTGGGATTAAGGTAGATGTGTTCTGATAGGGAAAGTATAATAGAAGTGTTTTACAAATAATCACATGTACTTGTCGGTGCACCATGTTTTGCTAAGATTTGTAGCTACAGTCTTGAAGAGGAACTTCACCCATACCAGTGTTTAAAGGAAAACTAAACCGTATAAATGAACGTGGCTTAAAATGCCATATTTTATATACTGAACTTATTGCACCAGCCTAAAGTTTCAGCTTGTCAATAACAGCAATGATCCAGGACTTCAAACTTGTCACAGGGGGTCACCATCTTGGAAAGTGTCTGTGACACTCACATGCTCAGTGGGCTCTGAGCAGCTGTTGAGAAGCTAAGCTTAGGGGTCGTCACTAATTATCCAGCAGAAAATGAGGTTGGTCTGTAATATAAGCTGATGCTACAGGGCTGATTATTAAATTCTGATGCTAATTGCACTGGTTTCTGTGCTGCCATGTAGTAATTATATTTATCAATTACTAATCAGCCTTATATTGTGACCTTGATTTTCTATGTGTACTGTATATTGTGAGTGGGTCCCTAAGCTCAGTAAGCTCAGTAAGTGACAGCAGCACAGAGCATGTGCAGTGAATCAGCAGAAAAGAAGATGGGGAACTACTGGGGCATCTTTGGAGACACATATCTTTACTGCTAAAGGGCTGTGGTTGCCTTGGGCTGGTACAGAAGCACAAAACATAATGTACAACATTTCTAGCTACTGCTTTAGTTAGGCTTTAGTTCTTCTTTAACTCTTTCTAGCTAAATTGTCCTGTAACATGCCAGACTTGGCTTTCATTACTGGACATCTTCCTGGCCTTCAAGACTCCCGTGGCTACCAGACCTCCAAGATTGAATATCCCCCACCTCCTGTGTACAGTATTGCCTCTGTTCCAGAGATCAACTGAATAATGCCATTGTAGCCCCCTGTTCTTGAAGAAATAACTCTAAAGCAGATACTAAGATCATTATTGCTCACCTCTTTCTCTATGCAAGGAATGCTTAGGCAAATGGAGTTGCCCCAGTAGTTCATTTCACAAATGGTTCCAAAGTGCTGAAGATTAGTGATAATACGGCTGAATTAAAAAAATACAACTCAGCCCTAAACTAACATTTATAACCCTCTATAGACTGTAGAGATGTCACAGAAGTAGGATTAAATCTAGTGATGGGCAAATTTATTCGCCAGTCGCAAATTCACGGTGAATTCCTGCGACTCACCGCCGGCAAATAAATTTGCGAAACCGCGGCAAAAATTCGCCGGGGTCAAAAAAAATGGCGAATGTCAAAACCGAGATGCCGCGCCACTTCACAAACTTTTTGCCTTTTCACGAATTTTGCTGGAAATTCGCAAATTTTTCGACGAAAAGCCCCAAAGTCGCCCATCACTAATTAGATCTGCTTCTTTTAGTTCTTCTCCTTGTCTCCTTTTCGGCCTTCTCATCCTGTTTTTCCTTTTGTTTTTGTTTCGCTGCTTTGCAAGTGCTACCCCTCAAAAGCCATGTTTTAATATCTCGTACCGATAAGATGTAAGGAGTTTGAACTAGGCTGTCTGCAAGTTTGGATACATCACTCTGAATTAGGCTGCATCCCTTTCATTGAATCGGTGGTTGCATGTCTTTTTTTTTTTCATAGCGAAAATTCGCAGAATGTGAAATGCGCAATTTTGCTGCAAATCCATGCCTGGCGGAAAAAAATTGCTCATCACTAATGCTAACCAATATGGTCTATATGCTACTCCGTCAGGGCAGGAGCTGATCTGCATCATCTACCCTTCTGCATTACGGGGCATACTTATTAAGGGTCAAATTAAAAATTTGACTAGGGAATTACCGTATATACTCGAGTATAAGCCGACCCGAGTATAAGCCGAGGTACCTAATTTTACCTACGAAAACTGGGAAAACTTATTGACTCGAGTATAAGCCTAGACACAACTACAGTCCTGTCTCCCAGCAGCGCACATTCCGCCAAAGCGACCCCCCCAGCGATCAACCGGACTTCTTTGCAAAGTTGATGGTGACAGAGAATTGCCAAACAGATTACTGTGTGCATTGTCCCACTGTCCCACTACCATGTGCAGAGGGTGCTGTGTGATATTGCCATCACTGTTAATCTTTCATATAACCAACAGAGGGCGCACTGTTATTCTTTCATATAACCAACAGAGGGTGCTGTGTGATATTGCAGTCACTGTTATTCTTTCATATAACCAACAGATGGCGCTGTGTGATATTGCAGTCACTGTTATTCTTTCATATAAGCAACAGATGGCGCTGTGTGATATTGCAGTCACTGTTAATCTTTCATATAACCAACAGAGGGCGCACTGTTATTCTTTCATATAACCAACAGAGGGCGATGTGTGATATTGCAGTCTCTCCCCAAGTAAACTGTTTGTATAGAAATGATTAAAAGTGACTGCAATCTCAGCTACTGCCCACTGACTAGAATATAAGCCGAGGTAGACTTTTTCAGCACATTTCGGATGCTGAAAAACTCGGCTTATACTCGAGTATATACGGTATCCAAACTCAGTTCGAGAATTTTAATTAAATTTTCGAGATTTATCATACTCTGGCCCTTTAAGAATTCAAATTCAATTTGTTGCCACCTAAAACCTGTCAAATTACTGTTTAAGTCAATAGAAGAGATCCATGGGTCAATTTGGAGTTGTTTGTAGCCTTCCTGACATTCAAGTTTTTTTTTTGGAGAAAAAACTCAAATCGAGTTTGATCGAATCCAAATCTAATTTGATTCGAGTTTTCAGGACGTTTACATTTGTACTTTTACAAATTCAATTTCTTTAATAAATTTCCCCAAGTCGAATTTGGAATTCATTCGAATTTAAGGGAGTTTAAAAAAACTCACATGAATTTGAAATTCGACCCTTGATAAATGTGCCTCGGGCCCATGTTGGTTCTATAGAATAAAAATAAATTATTTCTACAATATATAGCATGGCAGCATTGCTATTATAGAGGCCAATATTTGAAAAGACAGTCAATACCTGTTTTTGCAGCAAACGGGGTGATCCCAAATTTATTCCATGGTGCTATTAACACTTTACATTGATCAAACGTTTTGGGACCGTGTGGCCCTTCCTCAGTGATGAATGTAAAAACTCTGGCAAAACCTGCACTTTAGTGAATTTGCGGAGTAATGATCGTTAATAGAGTGCGAATGAACGGTCCCGTTCTCTAGCGAATTGGCACCTGCGCCTGTTAGTGAATTGGCGATGTCCCTGCGGGTGGCAACGCAGGCAAAAAGTCGCTAGCATTTGCTTCTTTGTCTTTCAGTGAATCTGCCTCTTTGACTGAATTCACATACCCAATGCCAATAAAACTCACATCATTCCAATTACACTTACAAAAATAAATTTAAAGGAGAAGCAAACCCTAAAGTTAAAAAACCCCAACCTCCCTACTCTACATGGACCCCCTTCGGTGCAGATTCTGTCCAGCGGAGTTCACGGCAGCCATATTCTTCTCTTCGGTAATCTTCAGAATGAGACCAGTGTAGCCACATATGCACAGTTGGAGCAATCTTCCAGTACGTGAAAACTGTGCATGCGCTGAAACTCACGGAAATTCCAGAAACGCTGGTTTCATTCTGAAAATTACCGAAGTGGCTGAAGATGGCACCCATGAACTCCGCTGGACAGAATCTGCACCGAGGGTTAAATAAAGAAATAGGGGCATTTGCCCTAGGGTAGCAGCTAAGCTGGGGGGGAGGAGGGAGGGGAGTCTATGTAGGATAGAGGGGTAGGGTTTTTTTAACTTTAGGGTTTTAAAGAAAACGTCAAATGCAGATAGAAACCACTTAAAATTATAATACAAATGCTGTTGATTTATGATAGCTCACCTACTGCCAACAATAAAAATATGTTATTGCATTTTTCATATTTGCTGACTCTTTACTTTAATTCTCATAACAGTTCTATTGTCTAGTGATGAAGCTTTGCTTTTGTGTGATGTGAGAAATGATTGATGGTATTATCAGGTGGATTGCAAAGTATCACTGTTTGGAGACATCAGTATAGTGTAGTACAGTACTGGCAAAGTCAAGGAAATCTATTCATTTTTACATAGACATTTTTATGTTTCTATGGCAACAAAAAATACATTCATATCTAAATGCAATTCCTAGAGTATGTGGCTAACACATCAGCGGGTAGTTCTTTCAAACACTTGTACCTGAACTGCCATACTGATCATTAATAATATGATTTATTTCCTCTGTTATATATAAAATATATATATTATTGGGCAGCGGGATTGACAGAAAAGTGTAAAGACACAAGGAGGGACACTGGGCACTCACAAATCATGTAACAATCCAATTAAGTGCATTTTATTAAATGCAAATAATTGCAGCTGACTTCCCTGTCTGTATATACAGCATCCCAATAAATGAATTAAAATATATAAAATGCACTGAGCATATCAAAGGATTTGCCCTCCTTGTATGAAATCACATATGAACTGGCAAAAACCCTTGGCATTTCACAAGCAGTATCAATATAAATATTTCAGGCTTTAACTCCAACTGCAAAATTTCTCAATAGCCATATTTGCTTAAAGGGGAACTATTGCGAAAGTGAAAATTTAATATAAGCTTCAGCATATTGAAATAAGAGACTTTCTAAATACAACCAATTAAAAATTCTGCATCGTTTCTGAAATAATAAGTTTATCTTCACTATCCCTCTCTCAGCATCTGTTTCTCTTCATTCTGTCTTCATTCAGGAGTTGGGTGTCAGATATTCATTGACCATAAGATCCAATATATCTTATAGGAGGGCTCCTTTTGCCTAGAAGATGTATTAGAGCTCACTCTATCAAAATCACCAGACATCATGCCTCTCAACATGCAGGAGTTGTGCAAAAGGCAGTTATTTTGTTAGATCTTGTTTTTACTGGAATCAGTTATTTGAATGAGCTCTAATACATCTGCTACGAAAGGAAGTCCCCCCCCCATAAGATATATTGGATCTAACTGTCAACGACTTTCTGACACCCAACTGCTGCATGAAGACAGAATGAAGAGAAACAGATGCTGAGTGTCAGGGAGCCTGGAGCTCCCTCCAGGGAGGTAGTCAGGATCAAGGAGGAAGCCCTCTTGAGGGTGCAAGGTCGCGGTATCCAAAGGGTTAAGCAAAATACAAGGTCAAAGTCCAGGCAAGAGTTCAATGGCAGGCAGATCAGGATCAAATAACAAGAGTCCAGGCAGGGGGTCAAAATCAAGGCAGGAGCAGGATAAAGGAATCAGGAATCAGGAACCCAGGTTCAGAGTAGCAAAACCTATTCTTGGGCGCCATTCTGGCGTCCTGGGGGCCTTTTTATATTCAAACTTGGCGCCAAAGTGACGTCATTGACGTCCTTACGCCGGCGTGCTCGCGCCGGCGTGTTTGCGCATACGCGTTTGCGCATGCATCGACGTTGCGGCGCTGGCGTGCCAGCGCCCACGTGGGCCAACTGGGCGTCGCCATTTTGGATTATTCACTGCCGGGAGCAGACTCGCCTCTTCGCGCTCCCGGTGGCCTTGACACTGAGAGAGGAATAGTGAAGATAAACTTGATTATTTCAGAAACAATGCAGAATATTTAATTGAATGTATTTAGAAAGTCTCTTATTTCAGTACTATGAAGCTTATAATACATTTTCATTTTATGATGTTCCATACACCAAACCAATGTGCTGATTCTGTTAATGCCTTTAAGAATGGCTTGAATAATTTCTTGGACAGACATAATATCAAAGGCTATTGTGATACTAAGCTCTATAGTTAGTATAGGTATGGGTATATAGAATTTATTTGAAATTATGGAGGGGTGTGTGTATGGATGCTGCGTTTTCATTTGGAGGGGTTGAACTTGATGGACTTTGGTTTTTTTTCAATCCAATTTAACTATGTCATAATTAATAAAGGACAATCAACTTTTAATATTGTTGAGGCCAAGGTGAGTTTAAGCAAAGGGCAAAGCAAATCCAGCATCCGAGATGCCACTTGCCAAGAAAATGATTGGGTAAAGTACAAATGACTCATTATTCCATTCTTTAGTAACTGTTTGATATTCATTTGTTTTTTTCTTAATGTCAGAGATGTCCAACCATGGACTGTCAATGGAATGCTACAACTTGTAGTTGACCCAGAGCTGGAGGGTGGACATTAGTGATCTATGTCAGGATTCAGAGATGCAATGCAATAAGTAAGCGAGTGTATGGATTACACTCTTCACTTGCACTCAGAGGTAAGTAAATTACCCCTATGGAATGAATCATTTTGAGAACAAAAATCCCATGTTTTATCACGCTCATCTAGGATTATCTCCTAAAACTCAATAATAAATTTGTGAGCAGTTCAAGAACTGAAGTAGGCAATACGCTTATAATCAATTTCAAACTGGCCTAAAATGTCTTAGCTCAGTAAAGCAATTTGCAAGTATTCTCCAATTTCCCTAATCATTTGTGATTACGCAATTTTTTTTATCCCTTTGCTAAATCTTCTAGTTTTCAGCTAAATATCCTTCTTCCAGTTATTAGGCAAACCTGTTCCAGAGGACCATAACACAACCTTCAGCTTCATAGGAACCTTGTTGATGGCAAATTCTGCCAAAGCTCTGCACTTCCATTCAATATAAAATATATATATAAAATAGAAGCAATTCCGAGGGTCCTTAAATCACTTCTAAGAAAAAAACTTCTTGTCAAGACACTAATCTTTATAACATACACAGTGCAATTTTGAAATGATATACATTACAAATAAAAAGATGGCAATTAAAGGCATCAGAGAAGGATTGTGCTTTTAGGTATATTAAGTAGTGATTCGCCAGACGAATTTGCTGTGAATTTCCAAGTTTTGCCTCAATCAAAACTGTCGCACACATAAAAATTGTTATACGTCAAAATTATTCAGACGTCTATTGGCTTTAATGCATTTGGACCAAATAGACGTGCGTATAACAATTGTAACTCTTGTCAAAATAATTTTGACACCCATTAACTTCAATGCGTTTTTGCGAAACGGCATAGATGCGCCCATCACTAATATTACAGTGAGAGGACCAAGGAGAGGGTTATGGGCAGGCAAGGGAACCAAACGTTTACAGAAGGAACAGGAAACAAGGAGCGTGGTGAAGGGACAGGCCGAGTCTATACCAAACAGGCAGAGTTGTACAGATCCTGGAGACAAGAGAGTAGTTGAGGTCACAAGCCGAGTCAAAAACACCACTATCACAGTATAGTAACAGAATCCAAAAAGAGTAGTCAGAGAACAGGCAATGGTCAGGAAAGGCAGCAAACTAGACAAGATCAGGGACAGGCAGGGTCAAGAACAGGTACATCAGACTTAAATTCACACCCAGGAACTATTGAAAATAGACCTATGTTGGGCAACGTGGAAAAGGAAGATGCACCTTTAAATATTTGAATTTCGCACCAAGTGCGATAATGTCAGACGTGGATGTGCGTCAAAAACCTGGTAGTGTTACGAGACATGCGGAAAGGCGTGCAACAACTATTATTACAGTATTCCAGGTATTATTACAGTATTCTATGTAAATGTAATTTTTAGGAGCAATACTGAAGATAGAGAAAGTCTACTCACCCGAAATGCTTGTCTTATCTATTGACTTGATAACAAAAACATAGAGAACAGGTGCCAGGAAAGAGTGTATGCACTACCACAATCAAAAAGATTGCAATAAGTTATTCTCACAAGCAAAAAATTTGTATGTGGGGGGGGGATATACTCACAGTTCACCCCAGTCCACAGGTGTATATACAAGAAAATGCAACAATAGTTGTGAGTCCCTCCAAAAACAGTCAAGATTATTAAAAATACAAAAATATATAGGCCTATGAGTAAATGCCCCAACAGGCATGAAACGCATTAGGCCATGTCTTAAATATTTTTGTATTTTTAATACTGCTCTTGGAGTGACTCACAACTATTGACATCTATTGACTTCCCTCGCTCTACATATGATGGTAACAAAACTCTCGCACAACACTGATGAGCTCCAAAAATTTGAAAATGGCCCATAGATCCCGGTTGCTGTACCCAGAATTGTTTGATTGCAGAATATTGTGCACAAAACGCTCCCGGATAACATATTGAAATCAATAGCATTTTGAACATTGTTCATCAACAAAATAAAATGGAAACGAAAATGTTAAGTTAATTAGACAAACTTTTTTAATGTGGCACTTACACTTTTTTTCCAAGAATTAAAACTGTGGAATGATTTTCCATTTTGAGGTATAAAACTCTGATCCCATTTGAATTAGCAGACCACACAGTGGTTTATGTTCCCTGAAATGTCTCTGTTCTAATTAAACCAACATAAAAAGACAGTGTTCCTTATTATTCTACCTGTCTGTTTCTCTTTTGTGGATCCATTTTTAATTTTATGCCTCTCTTTTTTCATTTTTTTTCTCCCTATGTACGGGAGTGTTAATTTCTATTAGATTTCTCATTTTAATCCAGTCTCCCTTTCTTTTTCATTTACTGTCATTTCTCTTCCCATCCGCTGAGTCTCTGACGTTCTTCTAATTGACAGACGGTTTTTAAAAGCACATTGGAAATCGTCTGTCTTTTTAAATAGACTTCATTCTCATCACAAGATGTAGAGCAACAGTCCATTAAAGCAAAACTCTAACAGATAGAAAGCGCCATTAGGATCGAACTGCTGGGTTTTAGGAAATCTCTGCCTGCTCCCTGCAGGTTTTGCATGATTTCCCATCCTTGCACGCTAATATAATAAAGAAAAGATATGGCGGAATGGAGGAGGAGCTTATATGGCTATATGGTTTATTAATGTGTTGAACATAAACTGATGATAATTCGCATCACTCCTTACTCTAATAGAGCTTACAATTTATCCCTTACCCTACCACAAACATGCAACAGGAAAAACTTTATGAAAAGCCAGTTTGGATTTGGGTTCGGATAGGGTTGCACCTTTCCCCTCAGGTAACTCCAGACAGGGGCAGGCTGCGTTTGCCCAATCGCCCCATCAATCTCAGGGAATCCTGCCCAGTTTTCCTATTTTGGCAAACCAGGCAAGCAGTTTTGACCTGCACAGCCCTTCAAAATACCGGGCTGGAAGTGTCAGACCTGAATGCAGAGGCCCACCAGAAAACCTGGGAACACAGCACACTCCTTTTACTATTCTATGTCCTCCTCTTCAATTCTTCTCTTTATTCTCATAGAGAAATGGTTAATGGGCAAAATATAAACATACAAGGCCAAATGCCTGGGTACCAGGAAGGTCCACTGTGAGTTTTCCCAGTACCATGGTGGGCGAGTTTGTCTACTACATGTATAGTATGCTCCCTTTGACAATAACATATACGATCAGTAATTATTGAGTGCAGATAAAGAATTAGTAAACCATAAACTTTCATTTAGATGAATTGGGTATGTTGGATATTGGCTGACAAAAAGTTGTCTTCCATTCCAAAATGTTTTGGAGGTGCTACAGTGCAGATAGAAATCAAATTCTCTCTAAGCACCAAAACAATATCTTTGACTATTGCTCTTATTGTGTTGTCTTTGGAAAATGCTTACATAAATTATGGAGGGTTGTTCCGCTCCATTATTTTTATTATCAGTGTAAGCTCAGTAAACAAAAAAAGGACATTACTGTACTTAAATTAAAAAGTGCTCTGATGGACTTAGTTCATTAAAGGGGTTGTTGCCTTTGAGTTTTTTTTAGCTTTTAGTATGATCTACAGCAGGGGTGCCCAAAAGGTAGGTCGGGATCTACCAGTAGACCTTTAGCTGGTGATCAGTAGATCTCAAGACACTGTCAACAAACAGCTTGTCTAAATCACCCTCCAGATATATATTCTGTTACATAAGAAATAGTTAATAATAAAAATTAATTATACAATAATATAACTATAATATACTAATACATAATACATTATTCTTTAATATAACAATATAAGTTTCCCATAAATATAATATTTAAGTAATACAGAATGCTAACAATGCTATTATTGGATGTAGCTCATAATGGAACAACATCACTAAAAGTAGACATCACATTTGTAAAGTATGGGCACTCCTGGTGTAGAGAGAGATATTCTGAAACAATTTTCAATTAGTGTTAATTTTTTATCATTTGGGGTTTTAGAGTTGTTTAGCTTTTTATTCAGCAGCTCTCCGGTTTGCAATTTGGTTTCTAGGATCCTAATTACCATAGCAGTCATGCACTGATTTGAATAAGAGACTGAAATCTAATTAAAGGAGAAGGAAAGGCTGGAGACACTTGGGAGTGCCAAACATTAGGCACCCCCAAGTGATTGTAGCGACTTACCAAAACCCGGTGCTCCTATCAGGAGAAATCTGCACCGGCCCCGGGTTATAGTAGCGAGCACCACAGAGTTATCTACTTCCGTCTTCGCGCAGCTGCGCATTTCCCCGGACTGACGCATGCGCATTTGACCGAAAAAGCCGACTTTGAAGTTAAAGTTCGGCTTTTAGTTCTAATGCGCATGTGCAGCTGTGCGAAGATGGAAGTAGATCTCTCCATGGTGCTCGCTCCTATAACCCGTGCCTAACGTTTGGCACCCCCAAGTGTCTCCAGCCTTTCCTTCTCCTTTAAGGGAGGGGTTGAATAGTAATATGAGTAAAAAAAGTAGCAATAACAATTAAAGTGTAGCCTGGAAAGAGTTTGAAAAAGAAGGCAAATTATTCAAAAACTAAAAAAAAAAAAATAATGAAGCCCAATTGAAAAAAAATTATTAGAATTGGCACTTCTATAACATACTAAAAGTGAACCACCCCTTTAAATGTATATATTTTATAATGATGTTATAATGAGTTTGGAGTAAGATCAAATATGTGGTCAATTTAAATGTAACTGTTGTCTGGTCCCAAAGAGGGACAATTCTAAATTTGCTGTCAAATCTGACATGTTTGTTCACCTGTGTAACTAGAAGTCAAAGGGCACCACAGCAAACTCTTTTTCATACTACTCCATACCCAAGACCAGAAGAGATATTTAATATTTTCCAACCTCCTGGACCTCCCAGCAGATCTGCTGTCTTGCTGTCTTTGTTGTCATATCACTGCCTTAGATTTCTATTTTAAGACTAGCAGGTTATGTCTTTGTGTTTTCATGCTAGCCACAATCACATGTAAAACTGCATTTATTGTTAATGGGACAGACATGCAATTTGTATTGCTGTAGACCCTGGGAAGCCATATTGCTTTAATATTAAAAAGGAAGGACATAAAAACAAGTCCAGCAAAGGGAGACACTTATTTCAACTACCAATGACTGACCTGCTAAGTGTGTGAAGCTTTGGGGGGGGGGGGGTCTAAGAATCTACATTATCATGTCACTATAGGGGCAGCTGTGGGGACATGGTAGTTCAAGGTTGTTCACTGGCAATGTCCATTAAAGATTAAATAGAGTTTATAAAGTATAGATTTTTCCTGTCCCTTATATCCAATTGTTCACATATAAAACAGGAATGGTATCAGTTCTAGTATAGATTTTGGGTAAATAAATGTAACTTTTCTACTTCTTGGTAGAATCTGTATAGGTTGTCCCCGTGGGCATTTAGGGAAGCCTGGACCCCCATGCCTCTACTCCGTGTACCATTTAATATAAAAGGTTAGCAGGTGTGCAGTTATTATAGTTACTGAAATAATATGAGCAAAACAATGACAATAAAGCATTGTATATGTTTTTAATACCTGTATTTTTTGCCCAACTAGTACAACACTGCAGATCTGGCTGCACACAGTGCTTCCTTTTAACTCCTGTATAAAGGCCCCCCTAGGACTTCTACATGCTGACAGCTTCACGTCGGAATCTTCCCCTCTGCTGTACTTGAAAGACAGGCAATGGGAGGGAATAAATGAAAAAATCAAGCAGAGAAAAATAAATACAATCGCTACAGTAGACATGACAAATAATGCAATAGAAAAACATGTTAACAACTTGAAACCCGCTTACAGACTCCACTTTCCGGGCCTTGGTCTATTTCATCTTGAGGGATTGTTTAAAACCATCATGATGGAAGGAAAAAATGCATTGCGGTGCTTTAAAAATGCCATTTGAAAATAAGAGTACAAAGCAGCTTACAATTGACATTTTAGGATTGAGGAAGTTAAAATTAGGTGGTAAAAGTCCTCACTTCTTCTGTGACTTGTGTGTGGTGGGAGATAACAGCTGGGAGCTAAATACAGTACTGCCTCTGTTTATTATAGGCTGTAGGCTTTTCAGAAGATGATTTGCCTTTGAACCTTATCAGCTGGGGGCTGAGCAACGACTTTGCCGTTACTGAGTCTTCATACTTTTGAAGGTGAAATACACACACATGGTGAATGTCAGGGCACCTGAATGAAAGGTACAAGAAAGCAAGGGATCATTACAGGGATATTAAGTGGAATACAATAAATATCTGTGATGAACACTTGCAGGTCTTCTTTAGAGATGGGAGGGGATGGAAGTCAAGGCAACATAACCATGGAAATGGCAATATATATGTAAGGGGAACAAATAAAGCATTCTATTTGCTCTTAATATAAAACAATGGGATTTCAAGAGGGTACTGATAACTATAAGACAATGTTTTGATCAGCTATTCAACAGAGCCTGGGATGTGGCTAGTTTTCCCTTTTCCAGATAGGAGCTTTGTTGGCTACTTTGATTGGTGGGATAAATATCTAAATCACTCATTTATCTGAGTTTATCTGTTACACAAGGACAGAATCTTTGTTACATTTACCCATTATTAATCAGTTATGGTCATCCTGCTATTTGGCCTTGTATGGTTATCTTGACCATTAACCATTTCTCTATGAGAATGAAGATAAGGATTGAAGAGGAGGACAGAGGACAGTTAAAGGAGTGAGTCTGTGGTCCCAGGTTTTCTGGTTGTCCCCTGAATCCCAGTCTGACACTTTTTGGTATTGGTTAAGTATTGGTTTTCAAAAACAATAAATGTTTGAATATATTAATCATACAAAAAATTGAAAGCATTTATAGTGGTCAGTGCAATGCCCATTTCACAAAAGTTCTTAAAGTTATAAAGTTATTTACGTGAAACTTTAAGTAATCGTTCTATCCATTTCACTCATTCTAACCTCTTCATGACAAATAGGCCACTGGGGGGAACTGCTTCAATAGAGAATAATGATATGTTTTCAAACGGAACAACCAATAGGACTGCCCCAGAGCCAGAGTTGGAGATGAGAGGTGCCTTGTTCGAAAACATTTTTCATTTAGGGTGAAAAATAACATTTAGGGGCCAATTCACCAAGCTCAAGTGAAGGATTCAAACTAAAAAACTTCTAATTTCGAAGTGTTTTTTGGGCTACTTCGACCATCGAATGGGCTACTTCGACCTTCGACTACGACTTCGACTGCGAATCAAATGATTCGAACTAAAAATCGTTCGACTATTTGACCATTCGATAGTCGAAGTACTGTCTCTTTAAGAAAAAACTTCGACCCCCTAGTTCGCCACCTAAAAGCTACCTAACCCAATGTTAGCCTATGGGGAACGTCCCCATAGGCTTGGCTAAGTTTTTTTGGTCGAAGGATAATCCTTCGTTCGTTGGATTAAAATCCTTCGAATCGTTCGATCGATGGATTATTCCTTTGATTGTTCGATCGAAATTTTTGCCCAAAATCCTTCGACTTCGATATTCGAAGTCGAAAGATTTTCATTCCCCAGTCGAATATCGAGGGTTAATTAACCCTCGATATTCGACCCTTGATGCATCGGCCCCTAAGAGTCAAAGAAGACAGGTGTCCTGTCAATGGAAGAAGGTTCCCATTTAAAGGTGTAAAATGACATAAAGTATGCCTCACCAGCCTGCAAACCTCAAGTTCTTACTGAAAATAAATTCCCAATGGCCTTTGGGCATCTGTTGCACCTGAATTTCAGATAATATTAAAATATAATATGAACTCTAAAGGGACAGGTCAGTCCCATGGCTGCTTGTTGAATAGCAATCTTGCGCCTTAGAAAAATATGTTTCAGACATGTCCATCTAACACTTTTTAAGGTATCTCAACATCTCCATGCTGTACTGTCTGACTTTCTAGCATTGTAAACACATTTTGCACAATAAAAAAGAATCTGTATACGATACATTGCTATGTTGGTTTATGGTCGATGGCTCTGATAGCTTTCCTTATTGCATATTTAACTAGCTTCCTGATGTGAGCATGCATGTGTTTAAGCATTCCACTGCTTATGATATCCTTGACTGGGCAGACAAATAAATTATATATACTGTAGATTTGGGCTGCTCTGCAAAGGCATCCAACACGGCTCAGAACTGCATGGCGCTAAACAGCAGCTTCCATCTATAATTCAGGTGTTGATCCAAGAAGAGGTATCATAACCTGTAAATAATCCAGTGTTTTCTTCCAAGCACAACATTGCTGCCATAATTCTCATATTCTCTTTGGCAAATGAAGAAGGTATGAAACATGAGCTACTGCTTTTCCTGAATACATTATGCAACAATTAAACTTGAATTCTTCCAGAAGAGTTATATATAAATTTGTTATATATCTGTTATCCCGAAACCCATTATCCAGAAAGCTCCAAATGAATGAAAGGGCATCTGCTTTAGACTCCATTTTTATCCAAATAATCCACATCTTTTTTCTCTCTATAATACTAAAATAGTACCTTGTACATGATCTAAAGTAACATATACTTAATCCTTATTGGAGGCAAAATCAGCCTATTTGTTTTTAATGTTTTATGATGTTCCAGTAGACTTAAGGTATAAAAAACCAAATTACAGAAAGATATGTTATCCAGAAAACCCCAGGTCCCAAGCATTCCAGGTTCCATACCTGTACAGTGTATGTGTTGCATTGCAACACTTTTGCTCATACAGTCCTTTGGTTTTGATAATGACTGTATATGATGACAGATAAGGTTGAACCTCCGCTATAACTTCCACCAGACCAGCAGTACCTGAGGTTGAATATAGGTCTGGGCTGGGCCCATTATAATTACAAGTAGGCTGATTGCATCTGCCCTTTCATTTAACAAATCCTTACAATAACATTTCTTTGCTACATCATCATCTGCAGAAGCCTGAGAGAAGTCTTGTAGACAAGAATGGGCTCAACTTTTTTCACCTGTGAGCCACATACAAATGTTAAAAAAAAGTTGAGTAGAGAGCAACACAAACTGTGGTTGACAGGCAGCCTACAGGAGGCTCGGTTTGACAGTGAACTTTGGTTTTTATGCAACCAAAACTTGCCTCCAAGCCTAGAATTCAAAAATAAGCACCTCTAAGGCCACTGAGAGCAACATCTAAGGGGTTGGTGAGCAACATGTTGCTTGTAAGCCACTGACAATACAATATTATATATTGACCAAAAATGCATTCTTATTAAATAACTCTTTGAATAGACTGATATAAGAGTTTTAAAAAGCGTTGGTGGAAGGTTCCAAAGAGCACATTTAGAATCATAAGGATTATTTATTAAAATGTGATTAGTTGCAAGCTAGAAATGTGAACCTGAGTGGCTTGAGGACATTCACTGCCTGCAGTACAAGGAGACAGGGAATGATTCCCGAGCAGCATTAAGAAGATATATATCATATGTCAGGGTTTAAGCTACTTAAACCTGCTGCATCACCAGCTGTGCTCTACCTCTCTACTAGACAGAGATTTACATCTAGTGCAGGCTGCAGTGTAAAGCAAGAGAGAGGAATGCCTAGTTTCTCAGCCCTCACATCTTGGCCAGGTTGTTAGTCATCGCTCTGTTTCTCTAACCTAGAACTTATATTTTGAGCAGTCTTGTGATATATACAGAGGCAAAATGGATTTTATTACGCAGATTAGATTCCCGGTCCAGTGTTAGAAAGAAAGTGTTTGATTTGACATCTTGAAGGTAAAATACTAACAACATAAGCGGTGTACTTTATCTGGGGCCTTGGCATGATGCCACTGGGTAATGATATCCACAGGAACACCTGGATAGCTTCTCCTTCCTCCATATCTGGAACACCGTTGGATCAGGGGGATCAGTAGTCAGCACTCCTTTAAACTGAACTCCAGAATAAAGCAAAGCCAGCACACAGATGTTATTCAAACTGGCAACAACCCCTGTGATTTATTGTGTAAAAAAACAATACACAACATTTTGGGGGGTATTCCTCTTCGTCAGGTGTCACAAAGGTGAGGTGAAGGGTCCTGTTCCTGAACTTTTATTCAACCTGTTTGGCACAATAAACCACAGGGGTCTTCCCCTGGTGAATGGCACCCGTGAGCTTGCTTTGCTTTGTTGTGATGCCCTTGGGGACATATTTAGTCAGTATTTGTTGCTTTATAGCTTAGGCCTTTAACAACACCAACGAAACAGATATTGTTCTTTTCAGAGGCTGCTGCTGCACTGATCAAAGAGCCTGAGAGGAAAGTGAGATTGGGGTTTTTAGCATAAACTATATGGAAATAGCATCCAAAGAATGTCAGAAGTTATCAGTTTCAAAATCCCTGTAGATCAGTGGGGAAGCTACCAGGGGTGTGGGGGGTGCACCGCACCCGGGCCCGCACCCCCTCAGGGCCTGCCAGATGCTTGTGCCGACAGTAATCCGCCATGAAAATTGCGTCTGAGATTCCCGGTGCTCTAGTTACATTACTGCTGTAAATTTTCAGCCTTGGTTGCAAGGGAAAAAACAAGAATTAAATTGGAACAGCACCACTTAGTCTTCTTAAAATAAAATTGCAGACTTCTGGGGCATTACAGCAACATTTCAAGCCTTACATGGCCCTTTATCAAGCTTCGATAAAGGAGAAAAGATTCTACGAGGTTGTGCTGACTATCTTTCTCACAAGTGAAAAAGCAGACAGGCCCAGATTTGTGGTGAGGCCACAAAGGCCACTGGGGACACATATTCCTGTACGCATAATCCCCAGTGCTCCGGCGCAAGGGTCCTGCGGTCTTGGGGCACCCAAGGCCGAAATCCAGCCCTGGAAGCAGGCAGGTACATTTTTTCATTGCTGGTTGCACCCCTCTAATGTACAGATGGAGCAAACTTTCTTAACATCACATTAGACACCATGGAAGAACATGTTCCATCATTTGGCCAAAAGAAAAGAGTATGTTAAAGGGATACTGTCATGGGAAAAAAAAAATCAAAATGAATCAGTTAATAGTGCTGCCCCAGCAGAATTCTGCACTGAAATCCATTTTTCAAAAGAGCAAACAGATTTCTTTATATTCAATTTTGAAATCTGACATGGGGCTAGACATATTGTCAATTTCCCAGCTGCCCCAAGTCATGTGACTTGTGCTCTGATAAACTTCAATCACTCTTTACTGCTGTACTGCAAGTTGGAGTGATATCACCCCCTCCCTCCCCCCCCAGCAGCCAAACAAAAGAACAATGGGAAGGTAACCAGATAGCAGCTCCCTAACACAAGATAACAGCTCCCTGGTAGATCTAAGAACAACACTCAATAGTAAAAACCCATGTCCCACTGAGACATATTCAGTTACATGGAGAAGGAAAAACAGCAGCCTGCCAGAAAGCATTTCTCTCCTAAAGTGCAGGCACAAGTCACATGACCAGGGGCAGCTGGGAAATTGACAAAATGTCTAGACCCATGTCAGATTTCAAAATTGAATATAAAAAAAATCTGTTTGCTCTTTTGAAAAATGGATTTCAGTGCAGAATTCTGCTGGAGCAGCACTATTAATTGATTCATTTTGGGGAAAAAATTTTTTCCCATGACAGTATCCCTTTAATGATCTGTTCCAATGGATAGACATGTGTCTATAGCATTAGCTCCATCTGTATTCATAGTGATTGCCATTGGCTATAACAGGAAGTATTCCTTGATAACTCCCAGCATTTAGTTACTGTGACGTATCCAGGAAAATAATATCAAATGATCACACGTGTTAGTAACTTCAGGCAGCAAGGTGACATTTACCACCCTTGGCATTAGGCTATAAGCAGTGCCCGTTTACAGTAGTGGCAGTGAAATTAAATATAAATGTGTCAGTTTCAAGCATGTGTCGCAACTAAACATCAGGCAAGACACTTAGACTAACAGGACAAACACAGATCAACTGGATACAATTCAGCTAATGACAACCTCAGCGAAGGATCTCCAATCTGACCTAACAGCCATCAGAAAGTTAAATACATCAAATAATGACACCAAATAATTACACTGGTCTTCTGACTGCAGAAGGTAATTTTCTTTCTTTTCCAAACAGAAAGGAAGAAAAGCGTTATTGATTTCAGTAATTGTAATCCCCATCATTCTTCTCTTGTGTAACCTTTACATTCATAATAAGCTGATGGGTATTTCTTTTTCCCTCTATTGGTTCAGAGGAATACGAAAGAACAGCACAAGCGGGGGTGTACAAGTGGCCTTTGCTAATCCAATATAACACGTTTCCATTTGCAGAGGGATTTGCAGTGGCTTTTGTAACCTCAGAAGTAGTTTATGTGCAAATAGACCAAGGCTCGGAGGGGGAGAGAAGTAAAACGAGTAGAAGTGGACACCACACAGTAAAGTGCTTATCGTTGATCGGCTCTGTATTAAGATAATAGTGTGTCATTTGTATGAATGATAGCTATTATGCGGCTGACTGCTGTAATTTAGAACAAACATTCCTGCATGGCTAAATATATTTAGGGGTATACTGTAAACTTGTTTATAAACTTCCACTAGCATGCTTGTTTCAGGGAACTCAAATTGTAGACCAATAAATGTGTATATGATTATATGGTATAGCTGTATCATGTAAATGCAGGGATATGATTAGGGATGTAGCGAACCGCCGATAATGTGTTCGCGAACGCCGTTCGCGAACACCGGCAAAAAATGCGAACAGTTCGCGAACAGTTCGCGAACTTCGAACATCCGAAAATCGTTCGATTCGAACGATCGAAGGATTTTAATCGTTCGATCGAACGATTTTCGTTCGAATCGAATGAAAATCGTTCGATTTTAGCGATCGAATGGTCGAATGGTCGAACGATTTTGACGCGAACGCCTATTGGCGAACGTCGCGCGACGTTCGCGAACTTGCGGCGGACGCGAACAGCCGATGTTCGCGCGAACAAGTTCGCCGCAGAACAGTCCGCGACATCCCTAGATATGATAATTTAGACACCCTCACATAATATTGCCAGACACATCCTAGAGGTTTTAGACGCCTAAATGGGTCCTAATCGGGACTTGTATCATTGTGCTGCTTATGTAAGCCCCTGTAGTTCTCACAGCATACTGTAGATGACACTGAGCTATAGTCAAGGTCTAGGCAAACATGCGGTCGGGGTCCATTACTTAGCCCTTAACTAGCAGGCAGGAAGGGAATGGGTAGTGGAACCTAGGTGCTTAGGCCCTAGTAAAGTGGATAGCTATACTCTTTCATAGATCACGCTAGGTGTAATAGATAGGTTATATAGTTGAGCAGCTCAAGGCTCCCACGAGGAGAGTCGGAGGGATTAAGATCCCGGGTAATAATAACCCAGAATTAGGGACTAAGTGCATAGATTTAGGGTCTCCTTGTACTAGGGGTAGAATTTCCCCTAGGTTCCACTTAGGGCATAGGCTGAAAGCTGGGAGTACCTTCTCTACTGCTGCTTAACTACTGCTGTAAATGTTCCCTTGCCTGCAGGGATCAAGCTGTGTTCTTGGTTAAGCATAAAATAACCACTGGGCCCAGTTCTTGTGCATAAGCACATTGTTACAGCTGCACTACACATGCCTCCACACAGTTGCGTGGGCTTGCACCCGAGAAAAAGGTCTCATCCGTGGCACAGTTATATTTGAAAGTAAGCTCATAATAGAGATGGTGCCACTCAATTTATTATAGCGCTACATATACATCTACCAACATGAAATATAACAATATATAGAGATATTGGGGGGTCGTGAATGCTGGAGTGTATAGTTTAACTGGACAGCCCATAATAGTGTAATGTCTGTTGGGACTACCACAACCCATTTTAGGGATTCATAAAAAATATTGGACATAAAACAGGCATAGTCTTAGAATTTAGATGGATCATGCACATGCCTGGGTGCAACAGGGTTCAGCTAGAACAGCCATGTTGTTGCCTAAATTGCGCACTGTACAGTCATAGTATCTCTGTCAATTAATACCCAGTGCAGTATAAGTGAGAAAGCATCCTTTCCTTACTAATAAAGCTATCTGTGCAGAACTCTGGCAATAAGTGGATAACACGCAGACCCTAGGGTCCTTGGATCAATTTATTTTCCTGCTTTAACATAATTGTTATGAAGCTGAATATCCTGCCAACCCCCCAAATGTTATACCAGGAGTGGGTGGGAGGGCTAAAAGCTTTAAAGTGACACCTAAATTTCATTGGACATCACCCAACCATCCTAACTTTTTCTTAAACTCCTTTCCACTTCCACAGCCTTTTTTTTAAACCTTTCCATATTCTCTCCCTCTTATTCAGTGTCAGACTGGCCCACCGGGATACCAGGAAAACTCCCGGTGGGCCCAGGTGTCAGTGGGCCTCTTGCATCTAACCATTTGGCCTATTTCATGCTCATTCATATTTCTTTATGGGAAACAAATGCTTAATAATGGAAGAATATATTAAGTAGATATAAAAGACTGGGATAATAAAGAGGTTGAGTGAGGAGAGGAGGAATAATAGTTTGGAAAGTGAGTCCATGGTCTAAGGTGGGCCCACAGTCTAAGATTTTCTGGTGGGCCCCTGGCATCCCAGTCCGACACTGCTCTTATTGCTTTGTATTCTTCTGCCAACACTTTATGGCATATTTAGGATATTAAGATGCAGTTTGACCAGAATACATTTTTTATGTTTGTTACCCCCTTTATCAAGCTGTGTTTTTAACCCCTTGTTAGGTTAGAATGAGGAGCTTCATTCAAAATAACAAATTTGTGTTATTTCATGCACAAAATATGACGATTCGACACATGAGATTTAATTTGCAGCAGTTCTCTGTTCTGCCTCACCTGTTTCTCCGTCTGCCACTTACGCACAGCACCGCTGACCCACTTTCATATTTCTCGCACTGCTCTCTGCGCGATGTTTTAATGCTAATCTAAAATTACAGAAAATTTGCAATAAGACAATTATGTAATTTGTACTGTCAAAGTCTTGCAGCTTTGAATCTGGTCGACAAAAGAAACAAGTCACTTTCTTTTCAACTTCACAGGGTTCTTTTTAATTTTCTATTTCCTCTCATTTATCCAGGAGTTATGAGACAGCTGTATGTACTGTAAGGTATTAGAATGAAATATGCGCTCATTTACAGGAAGGCATTTAAAGCTATGGGTATAACATAAAGCTGGGAGCTTATCCTGCCAAAAGATGTGCACATAACTACCAAAGCGAATTGGGGCTACAAACTTTACAAAAGCAGATGCAGAGTCTGAGTTAGAGGGAAACTATGAAAATAAAAATATAATATAAGCTTCATCTCATGGAAATAAGATGCTGTCTATATAGCATCAATTAATTATTCAGTACTGTTTCTGCAATACTCCATTTTCTTCATTCTTTTGATTGCATAGGTTGTACAAAGGATAGATAAGTACAGGTATGGGACCTGTTATCCAGAATGCTTGGAACCTGGGGCTTTTTCGGATAATGGATGTTTATCAAAATCCGAAATGTTATCACTATTTTTTGAAAAGCACACCGAGCAGATCCACACTGACTTTTTCCCCCTATTTATCAAAAAAATTTCATGGAAATTTCTTGTGAAGGGAAAAGACTTGATAAAATCATTAAAAAAATACGAATTGTACAAGTTTTTCGGATTATTGTACGAAAGTGCAGATCATGATATCTTCCAATTGTATACGGGACATCTGCCATGATCTCAGCAGGTTTGAGATGGAGTACTTTTTTATATTCTGACTTTTAACACCATCGGGGTTAAATAAATCAAAAAAAAATTTTGATTTTTTTTTTTCTACAAAAAATTGGTGTTTTCCCCCTTAAAGGAGAATTCAACCCTTTAAGAAATAAACCCGTACCCCCCACCCCACGTAGACCCCCTCCCTCCTCCCCCAAGTCTGACTGCCCCCCCTGGGGAAATGCCCCATAATTTATTCTTACCCCTTGGCGCAGTGTCTGGCATCCGAGTTCCACGCAAAAGGTTTATTTCGTAAAGGGTTGAATTCTCCTTTAAAAGTCAGACCAGAAAAAAAATCGGACTTTAATAAATAACCCCCAAAATAAACCCAATAGGATCGTTTTGCCAACAATATGGATTCATGCAGCTAAGTTACCATCAGAATTACCATTATAATTACAGAGAAAGGGAAACCAGTCCTATAATAACAATTGTTTTTGAAAATATGAGTTTATGGAAAATGGCGATGTCGATAATGGGATTCTAGATAATAGACCCCTTACCTGTCCAGTCTTTCACAGCTTTAGTCTATTTGAAATGCTGCCACTAGAGTGTAGACCCATCCATTTTTCTTGGACCTGTAAGGACATGGCAGTGAAGACGACTCGAGTACTCTCCTTGACCTTGGCTACAGACATGACACCCTACCTTCCCTACTGAAGGAATGAGCTCTTCATGTATAATATGCTTATTTCCCATAATTTAGCTGCACTGTGGAAAACAGGTTCACTGGACCGATGAGTTTAAATCAGAAAATAAATAAAAAAAGATTTATTTTCATTACCTTGCTCCTTCAACATAACTGTTTTTCCATAACTGCTCAAGCTGTCTATTGTATTAAGTTTCACTGGGATTAATATGATGATAATGCAGAGAATATTGGAAAAATTATAGATTTGTTTTTGTGCAGAGGAAAAAAAGAAGTTGCAGAAGCCACTCACTGCATTAATTGGCTGAATCTGATTTTTATTCAGTGTACTGAAAGTTCATGTCAGTAGTGATGGGCGAATAAATCCGCCAGACACGAATTCACAGCAAATGAACTTGCGAAACTGCAATGACAATTCGCCGGTGAAAAATCTGTGCGTCAAAATTGTCGAGTGCATAAGAATTGGCTACCATCAAAATGATTTGGATGGCCATTGACTTTAAGCATTTGGACCAAATAGTCACACATATAAAAATTTATGCTTGTGTCAAAATAATTTTGACACCCATTGACTTCAATGCGTTTTTCGCAAATTTTTCGGCGAAGTGAAACTGAACAGATTCGCCCATCACTACGTGACAGATTTATCAAGGGTCGAATTTCGAAGTAGAAAAAACTTCAAAATTCGGCCATCAAATAGAATCCTCCGTCATTCGAAGTCGGAGGATTTTATACATCGTACAATCGTATTCCGATTGTACTTCGGATTAAACGATTTTCCCAAAAAATCCTTTGACTTAAAAAAACTTAGCAAAATACACAGGAGGCCCCCCCATAGGCTAAACAGCAATTCGGCAGGTTTAAGTTGGCAAAGTATTGAAGTCGAAGTTTTTTTTAAAGAGACCGTACTTCGATTATCGAATAGTCGAACGATTTTTACTTTGAATCGAAGCCGAA
The DNA here is from genome assembly GCF_017654675.1 of Xenopus laevis. Taxonomy (NCBI): domain Eukaryota; kingdom Metazoa; phylum Chordata; class Amphibia; order Anura; family Pipidae; genus Xenopus; species Xenopus laevis. The sequence continues at coordinate 112,729,791 of NC_054378.1, read as the reverse complement.
GTAAATTCGAAGTCATAGTATCCTATTCAATGATCAAAGTATCCAAAAAATTACTTCGAATTTCTATTTTTTTTTACTTCGAAAATTCCCTCGAATTCACTTCGACCCTTGATAACTCTGGCCCTACATGTCAGTCTTCCATACAGGACGGCACACAGCTGGCCAACTGTGGATCCTGACATTTGTAGTTCTTAGAAGCTGGAGCACTTCAAGTTTGATATTGAGGATCTTCTCCTCTTCATGCTTTTACTCAAAAATTACATTTATATTTTGGTAATTAATATAGATTAGAATACAGACATTTTGTTTGCTGCTTTTAATAACTATACTCGTTTTCAATTATTAGTATTGTTATTGTTTATTATTTGTATTATTATTATTATTATTATTATTGTTATTAATAATCATAATAATAATAATATTAATAAAAGACATCTTGCCCTTCTCTCCCCAAATTGTCATAGAGGGTATCAAAGCCTGTATTAAACCAGAAGGTCTTGTTTAAAGTGATCAGTGATATTGAGGGAAAAATTATTTAAAATTTACAAAATTACAATATAAATTTTACAATCTAGATATCTCTATAGCTGTGGAATGGCACAGAGGCAAATGTTAGACGTTTGTCCTGTTATGGGAAATTCCAAAAGTGATGTTCGGCTTTAAATTAAAGGGATCCTGTCATCGGAAAACATGTTTTTTTCAAAACGCATCAGTTAATAGTGCTACTCCAGCAGAATTCTGCACTGAAATCCATTTCTCAAAAGAGCAAACAGATTTTTTTATATTCAATTTTGAAATCTGACATGGGGCTAGACATTTTGTCAATTTCCCAGCTGCCCCTGGTCATGTGACTTGTGTCTGCACTTTAGGAGAGAAATGCTTTCTGGCAGGCTGCTGTTTTTCCTTCTCAATGTAACTGAATGTGTCTCAGTGGGACATGGGTTTTTACTATTGAGTGTTGTTCTTAGATCTACGAGGCAGCTGTTATCTTGTGTTAGGGAGTTGTTATCTGGTTACCTTCCCATTGTTCTTTTGTTTGGCTGCTGGGGGGGGGTGATATCACTCCAACTTGCAGTACAGCAGTAAAGAGTGATTGAAGTTTATCAGAGCACAAGTCACATGACTTGGGGCAGCTGGGAAATTGACAATATGTCTAGCCCCATGTCAGAATTCAAAATTGAATATAAAAAAATCTGTTTGCTCTTTTGAGAAATGGATTTCATTGCAGAATTCTGCTGGAGCAGCATTATTAACTGATTCATTTTGAATTTTTTTTTCCCCCCATGACAGTATCCCTTTAACTTTTTAGTATGATGTTGAGAGTGATATTTTGAGACAATTTGCAATTGCATTTTTTTTATTATTTATGTTTTTTTAAGATATTTATCTTTTTATTCAGCTGCTCTCCGGCTTGCAATTTCAGCCATCTGGTTGCTAGGGTCCAATATGAATAGGAGAGGCCTGAATAGAAAGATGAGTAATAAAAAGTAGCAATAACAATACATTTGTAGTCTTACAGAGCATTTGGTTTTTAGATGGGGTCAGTGACCCCCATTTGAAAGCCAAAAAGAGTCAGAAGAAGAAGGCAAATAATTCAAAAACTATAAAATAGAAAAAATGAAGACCAAATGAAGACTTTTTTTATGTCAAAAAATGGAGTAAAGTAATTTTGTGCTTAGAATGAATTTATTAAGTGAAATTCTGGAACTACAATTTAACGCCAAAGGGTACACGGTCCCCATATTTGGAAAATGCAGTAAGGCTTTGGTTCATTTGATGTTCTTTAAACAGGTTGTTCACCTTTAAATTAATTGGTATAGAGAGTGATATTCTGAGACGAATTGCAATTGGTTTTTATTTGTCATCATTTTTATGTTATTAGTGTTCTGCTATGTTATGTGAGATATAGTGATGGGTGAATTTATTCGCCAGGCGCAAATTTGCGGCGAATTCCCACGATTCTTTGTGTACTTCGACTAGGGAATAGTCCAAATTCGATTCGAATTTGAAAAAAATCAAAAATTCAAATATCAAAATTTATCAAGTACTGTCTCTTTAAAAATGCGATTTTGACCATTCGGCATATAAAACCTACTGAAATTGCTGTTTAAGCCTATGGGTGACCTCCTATAACCTATTTGGAGTCAATTGGTGGACTTCGAAAAATCAAAGTTTTTTTGGAAAAAACTTCGGATCTAATTCGATCGAATGCGCTATTCCTTCGATTCAAATTCAGCCGAATACAGACCTATTGGATCGAAAACTGACCTATTCAACCAAAAAAAATGTAATTTCGGTTGGTCTTTTTGAATTCGAATTTCAAAGTTTTTTCAATTCGAAATTCGACTCTTGATAAATATGCCACTTATTGTTATTGCTACTTTTTATTACTCATATTTCTATTCAGGCCTCTCCTATTCATATTCCAGTCTCTTAATGCATGGTTGCTAGGGTAATTTGGAGCCTAACAACCAGATTGCTGAAATTCCAAACTGGAAAGCTACTGAATAAAAAGCTAAATGACTCAAAAAACACAAATAATTGCATACTGCCTCAGAACCAGTGATGGGCGAATTTATTCACCAGGCGCGAATGTGCGGCAAATTCCCGTGATTCGTGAAAATTGGCCAGCGTCAAAAAAAATGGACGCAAATGTTTTCCCATTTCGCGAATTTCGCCGGAAATTCACAAATTTTTCGGCAAACTGAAACTCTCCAAATTCGCCCCTTCACTACTCAGAACATCACTCATTACATCATACAGTACTAAAAGTTCATTTAAAGGCGAACAGCCTCTTTCATCAATTTTTCTTAAGTTTTTAATTTGGAATAGTTGTACCACCAATAGTGATGAGCAAATCTGTCCCATTTTGCTTCACCTAAAAATTCATGAAACTGCTAAAAGATTAGCGAAACGTTGAGGTGAAAACTTTGTGAAACGCATTGAAGTCAATAGGAGACAACGTTTTTTTTTTTTTACTCGCAAAACGTTTTACTCAATTTTCTTTCTCACTCCAAATGCAATGAACTCAATGTTCATTTTTTTTTAATGCCAACTTTTTCATGTCGGCGACATTTTTTGTTGCGGCAAATTTTTGCTGCAGTTTTGAGAAAACAATTGCAGATGGCAAAATGCGGAATTTCTCTGCCTGACCAAAAAATATGTCCATTGCTAGTCGCCAATACTTTGAAGTTCAAAATGCATTTTGGCATAGGGTGGTGTAAAACGAGGACGTTTAGGGCTTTAAATTTTCTTGTTCATCGAATATTTTTCTCCAGTTTTTTCTTAACATTTCTTTTGTGAATTCCCCTGCATGACGTTCTTTTTTACAACAATTTTACACTACTAATCTCTCTTAATCCAATTGGACTTTACGTTTGTGAATAGCCAACCGCAGAGTTATTAGATGTTAGCAGAGCTCACCTCTGAGTATAATGCTGCCTTGATCATACAGTTTTTTAATGGAAAAATGTGTAATGCTAAATTCCTGTAAAATACTTACAAAACATGCCTTGTTACCTTGGTTCTAAATCTCATAATAACATATCACTATCTGAATTACAGCACAGTGTAATATTATGTATCCAATATATAGAGAGAGAGGTTATGGAAGGAAAACAGTTATCCATAAACACAACTAATGCTTATCCATGTAGCTTTACAGTACAAAATATGGCCCTATATAAAGACTTGATATGAGAATTTACTGAGCAGATGAGCCCATGCCCGTTGGTATAGTGAATGGCTGTGCAGATATGCAGATTCATTATTTGTTATGAGTTGGGAGATAAAGGTTATCTCTTCTCTCCTGTTACCCTGAATAAAACTAAATGGAGTTTCTACTGGCTCGGCTGCATCCTGATTCATTTCTATTGCTTTGCTTATCTGTTCCATATATAAATATATACAGAATGGGGGAAAGCAGAGTTATATTTTCTGTTTTTGTTAAGTTGTATTGCAACTTCCAATGAAATTGAATGACGGAATTAAAGGCTGGGTATTATCCACATATTATTATTAACAAGTATGTATACAGCACTGTACAATAAGGGTGGTGGCACACCTGAAGATTCAGGGGGAGTTACAATGGATACAAACATATAGTGACGGACGAATAAATTCACCAGGTGCGAATTCCCGACGAACTTCCGCGTTTCTGCAGACGAATACATTTGTGAAACTGCCGAGAAATTTTGCCACCGAAAAATCAGTCGGTCGGAAAAAATTGAATTGTCGCGGGCATCGAAATTGACGAGTCAAAATGTTTATACGTGCGACTATTCTGACGCGCACCTACATTTTTTTTCGACGCAACAGATTTTTCGGCTGCAAGTTTTGGAGCCAAGTTTAGAAAACTTATTCGGCAGCGTCGAAATGCGCCCACTGACTTCAATGCGTTTCGCAAATTTTTCGCCGCTTCGAGATTTTCTCAGGGAATTCGCACATTTTTTGGCAAAATGGGACAAGTTCGCCCATCACTACATACATATAAATATTGGCCAGAAATCAACTATTTAGGGTGGTAGCACACCTGAAAATTTATGGGGAGATTAGTCGCCCAGTGGCAAATCTCCTCTTCTTCGGGCAAAATGCCTTCCCGCCAGCAAGAATGTGAATCGCCGGTGGGATGGCACTCTGATAGCTTCGTTTTCCAAAGTCGCCTTGCGATCCAAGTGCCATCCCGCCGGCGATTCACGTTCTTGCTGGCGAGAAGGCATTTTGGGGAGATTAGTCGCCCGAAGAAGAGGAGATTTGTCACTGGCCGACTAATCTCCCCCTGAATCTTCAGGTGTGCCACCACCCTAAATAGTTGATTTCTGCCCAATATTTACATGTATGCATACCTCCCTATATTTTGGAAATAAAAAGAGGGACAAAAAAGTTGCCGCACGTAGCGTAACAAAATTTCACAGGTTATAACAGTTTGAACATATTTCTGTGTTTTTTTTTTCCAGTTATTACAGTTTTGGAGTTGATGTTCGTTCCCGTGGGTATAGCCCCGTAGGGCAATCAACTATTCTGTCGCAGTACGTTAAAACACATAAAAAAATTACAGCACATCAAGCCCACTTATAAAAGTCAGAGTGCACTGACTAACCCTACATCTGTCAGGGCTGCCCCTACACTACTTTTAACACAGGACACACATGAAATACACACACTAAAAGCTAATTACGCATTGATGTAGATCTATTCTACATGGCTGCCTAGAAACAGGTGCAGTCTGAAGCACAGTCTGAAGCACAGTCTGAAGCACAGTCTGAAGCACAGTCTGAAGCACAGTCTGAAGCATAGTATGAAGCACAGTCTGAAGCACAGTCTGAAGCACAGTCTGAAGCATAGTATGAAGCACAGTCTGAAGCACAGTCTGAAGCACAGTCTGAAGCACAGTCTGAAGCATAGTATGAAGCACAGTCTGAAGCACAGTCTGAAGCACAGTCTGAAGCATAGTATGAAGCACAGTCTGAAGCACAGTCTGAAGCACAGTCTGAAGCACAGTCTGAAGCACAGTCTGAAGCACAGTCTGAAGCATAGTATGAAGCACAGTCTGAAGCACAGTCTGAAGCACAGTCTGAAGCATAGTATGAAGCACAGTCTGAAGCACAGTCTGAAGCACAGTCTGAAGCACAGTCTGAAGCATAGTATGAAGCACAGTCTGAAGCACAGTCTGAAGCACAGTCTGAAGCATAGTATGAAGCACAGTCTGAAGCACAGTCTGAAGCACAGTCTGAAGCACAGTCTGAAGCACAGTCTGAAGCACAGTCTGAAGCATAGTATGAAGCACAGTCTGAAGCACAGTCTGAAGCACAGTCTGAAGCATAGTATGAAGCACAGTCTGAAGCACAGTCTGAAGCACAGTCTGAAGCACAGTCTGAAGCACAGTCTGAAGCACAGTCTGAAGCATAGTATGAAGCACAGTCTGAAGCACAGTCTGAAGCACAGTCTGAAGCATAGTATGAAGCACAGTCTGAAGCACAGTCTGAAGCACAGTCTGAAGCACAGTCTGAAGCACAGTCTGAAGCACAGTCTGAAGCACAGTCTGAAGCACAGTCTGAAGCATAGTATGAAGCACAGTCTGAAGCACAGTCTGAAGCACAGTCTGAAGCACAGTCTGAAGCACGCAAGCTGACAGAGGGGAGCTATTGACAGAGCAATAAGTAAAGGCATCAACTCTGGTGAAATGTAAAACAAAAATGGAATCATTTTACTTTGACTTAGTTACCCATAGCAACTAATCAGTTATGAGCTCTAATCAGGCAACTGCAACGACACTAACTAAATTCCTAGGGAGGTTTAGTTCAATAACAGCTACAGGTTTAGCCAACATTCACTTGGGTGTTTTTACCTGCGTCTCCCATGCAGGTGGATTTTTATGCTTTCCAACATGGCAATGTTAATGTTAATTGATTTCCATCTGTGTATTGTTTGTCCAGTTTTATCTTTGTTCAGTGCATCAGTGCTCCTATTGGTCCATAGGGGGAAACTGGTATTCATTTAATGCACCATTGTGTGCAGTGGAGGGCACAAAAATCTATCAAATGCAAACCCAGGTACCAGCCATATTGCTTTAAAACCACACCCAAGTGTAACTTTAAGGGCCTTGGCCACCCTCACAAAAATGTTTTGGGTCTTCTAGGGTTACCACCATTTTTTGCTGAAAATACCAGGATTCAAGTAGGGGCCATCCATGAAACCACTTGAGGATGGGATAATGATATCTTGGGGCAGAAAATGACTAGGCTGGGTAGGAGAAGGCTGGGCTTGGTGGACCAGTGGTTACAAGGGGTGATCAGCAGTGGAGAGAGTCATGGAAGTTAGTGATTTATAGGGTAATGGAAATTTACCAGCAAGTATATTGCAGTTTGCATCAATGCTTTTATTTGTTGAAAGGCCACAAAGGCCCAGCTTAGGGCAGCAGAATTTTAGAGGCGGCATGTTGCCCAGCTGCATTGCAGGATATGCGGGACAATTGTAGCTCTTTAAAGGACAAGGAAAGGCAAAAGAATAAAATCCCATTTTTACTTTCTTTAATGAAAAAGAAACCTATCTCCAATATACTTTAATTAAAAAATGTGTACCGTTTTTATAAGAAACCTGACTGGATGCAGTGAAATTCTCCCTTCATTTACTGCTGTGGATAGGAATTGTCAGATGGTCCCTAACTGCTGAGCAAGGAAACAATCATACTTATGAACAGCAGGGGGAGCCCCCGCCTTACTTAACAGCCATTCAGAACTCAAGCAGCTTTGTTTATGACGATCCCTAAGCAGCCCAGACCACACTGAGCATGTGCAGGGTCAGGGTCAGGCAAAGATGTTTAACAAAGTTACAAGATGACAGCCCCCTGTGGCCAACTTTTAAAGCATAAATCATTTCTTTGATAAGGCTTTGTGGTGCAGTAAGTTCATGCTTATGTTTAGTATACAAAGTACAACATTTCTAGTCTTATTCTATTTTAGACTTTCCTTGTCCTTTAAAAGAAAAGTAAACCCCTTATTAAAAAAAATGCCCCTAACTTTTTACTTACCCCTCAGTGCAGATTCACGGCATAGGAGTTCACGGGGGCCATCTTCTTCTTCTTTGGTTTTCATCGGGTCTTCTTCTGGCGCTTCGGCGATTTTCGGGACTTTCGTTGCAGTTGACAAAAACCCGAAGACCGCTTCAACTGTGCATGCGCCGATATAGAAATTACATCCCAATGAAGATCGAAGAGAAGAAGATTTCTGCTAGGAACTCCGATGCCGTGAATCTGCACCGAGGGGTAAGTAAAAAGTTAGGGCCATTTGCCCGGGGTAGTAGCTAGGCTGGGGGGGGGAGCGAGGGGGTCTATGTAGGGTAGGGTTTTTTTTTTAATAAGGGGTTTACTTCTCCTTTAAATTTCGGCGCTCAGCACTCGAAAAGGTGACTGAGCATATATATGGATAGGGGGAGTGGGAAAGGGGGGCTGACGAGTGGTCCCAGCCTAGAGGTCCACAATGCACCATTCATCAAAATTAGGAGCAAGCTTTCCATGATCATTGTTTAGAAGGGGCTGTTTTGCAATGTTGGGAGATATTTTTAATGTATGAGGTGGGCATGAATCTGTATGCAGAGCTGCTGCAGAACTACAAATCCCAAATTCCATTGAGAGCCAAATACAGCTGCACTGCCTCAGATTCCTGTTTCTACATGTGGAATTTCTATGTTTCTTGCCCTTTATATAACTCCTATTTTTCTGATTACTTTGCATTTCATCAGACAAATGCACAGGAGGCACATTCGGGGGAAAAATATTATGCGTAACAAGATGCAAGCTCAGTGGCTTCCACCCAGTAGTATTTGTGCCTGAATCTCCCTGTGCTCTGCTGAGGCTGATTAAGGCCTTGCCACTCAACGCTCCATGTGCTGATTTGAGTTACAGTGATAGATGGATGGTCCCTTGGGTTGTCCCTGGCTCATACCTATAAACTTTTGCGCTACAGATGAGGGATTATATTTTCCCCCGGAGCGTCCCACAGGTTAGCTCTAAACTATGTCCACTGTGAGGAAGAAACTGCCACCAGACTTACAGAAATAAATCCTTGTTTCTAGCAGCTGCAGTGCCGGGATGCCAGCTGAGTCTCTGTCTGGGCACTGGTGCAGTAATTAAAATAGTTTGTGGGCGACTGAGGGGTAACTTGGTCATTACATCCAGCTGCACAGCAACATCTAACCAGGGCCCTTGCTATAACTATGAATGAAAACTTAAAGGGGAATGATATCCCTGAACACCACAGGTCTGTATAAAAATATATGATCTAATACAGCCAGGGTCAGTGTAGGCTGACAGAACACCAGGAAAATAAATGGGTGGGTCCTGCTGACCCAGGACCCCCTATCCCTGCCAGATACTTCAGGCAATCCCCACCCCTGAGTAAAGATTAAACGAGGGCGCCTGCAGGAGGGGATCAGGTTTGTGAGGAGCTCGTGTCTGGGATGGGGAGGCTCATAACTGCGGTGGGGTGTCTGTGGGGTGGGGCCATGGAGTGGGGGGACCCTAAGGTGGCAGCCCCAATGGGAACCATATACCCCAATCTGACTCTGAATACACTGAAATGCTGCTTCCAGGGGTATAGTTATAAATTAAAGCAGACTGTGCAGCTGCTGGGGGATCCAGAAGGTACAGGAGGCCAGTGTTGGACTGGGACACCAGGGGCCCACCAAAAAACCTTAGACCAGGGGCTCACTCTCAGTACTATTATTCTTCCTCTCCTCACTCAACCGCTATTCTCCTAGTCTTTTTTCTTTACATACTATAATTATTCCATCTATTTAGCCTCTTTGTTCACATAGAAATAGGGAATGGCCATGAAATAGGCCAAATGTTTAACAGCATGAGGGCCACTGACACCTGTGCCCAGCGGGAGTTTCCTGGTATCCCTGTGGGCCAGTCCTACAAGTGATAAGCAGTTCCATTTATGTTTTTATGTCCTATTGTCAAAGTAAAAAGGGGTTCTAATGTCAGTTTTCTGTGAGGCCCAGTAACTTTTATTGATGTCACTGGCTGCTTCATACAAATAAAGCCTTTTAATGAAAATATATATATATATATATATATCTAATATGTGCCATTGGAAAATCCCTTTTTGAAACATTGCCTCTCGTATGAGGCACTGCGCTCTCACACAACGCAAGGGCACACATACTGTACATGCTAGGATACATCAGCTAATGTATGGGCAGAGCTCTGCCCTCCTCTTATACTTCTTCCTGTTTCACCTGCAGGGTTTCCTGTCACAGCGAGTACAGAAAACATCACAATATGGTGGCTCAAGACAAAAGATATAAAAGCCAATATGTATAATGTATATGCCTATTAGATGGTACATATTTATCCACAAATACTTCTTCTTTAACCATTGAATAATATACTGTATATCCTAATAAGGCACCTATGAAAACATCTTATTGATGTTATTGATTGGCTGATGTAACCTAGCAAGTATGTGTGACCTCAGTTTGTGTGTGAGCACAACTCACACACAACTGTAGGGTTGCCACCCGGCCAGTATTTTACCGGCCTAGCCGGTAAAACACCTGCCAGGGCCGGGGCCGGTATTACAAATTTACCGGCAATGTAGCTGCCGGTAATTTGTAATACCCTTAAGGAAAGGCCTTGCCATCGGGTGGAGACTTACCTTTTTTTCCTCATCTTGCCCTCCCCATGTGGCCTGTCCCTTTTTGCGTAGTTTTTCCTCATTTTGCTCTCGCCGGTGTGGCCCCGCCCCTTTTGTGTTGTGGCTCCGCCCCTTTAGTTCCCGCCCTCCCCGCTGGCAGGTAACATTTTTTTTACAAAGGTGGCAATCCTACATACAATGTAATTCTCCTACTGCACACCTGTAGTTCACCAATCCTGCAGTTGGTGGTGCGTTCCTTCCGTTGACCTGGGCGGGTCCCTTAGCAACCAACGTGTATAAGAAACGGATCCGCACACATACTGATTAATGCAGTCGGGGAATATCCCCTTTTATTCAGCCACCAAACAGGATCCTGACGAAGGGTGGGTTTTCCCTCCCGAAACCCTACATACAAGCCATAGGGAAAGACTTCTGTATCTAAAATGCAGTTAGGGTCAGGCCCAGATTTGTGGAAATGCCACCAAGGCCCTAGGTCTAGGGGTGTCCAATATGTAAATCCGGCCCTGGTTAGGGTTGCCACCTGGCCTGTATTTTTCCAGGTAGTCGGTTAAATACCAGCCAAGGCCGGGACTGGTATTATAAAAAATTTAGTAACTTGAGCCTGCAACCTACCTTTTTCCTATTCCCCAATCCTCCTTGAGCCGGTGTGATCCCATAGCTCTGCCCAATTTTGACATTGCCCCATCCTCTTTGAAATCACGCTGGCTGGTTTAATATTTCCAAAAAGCGTGGCAACCCTGAATGCAGTGTTATTTGATGGCACCACAGTTTTATAAAAAGGGTTTATTTATGTGAAACAGTGTTTATAATATGGAATTTATAAGGTAAAAGCCATTGTTTTAAAAAAAAAAAAAATAGTCGCGCATAGACTTCAATGCGTTTGCCAACTTTTCTGACATTATGCAAATTTTCAGCAAATTGAAATGGGTCAGATTTGCCCATCACTACCAGAAAATCAACTCAGGTGCTCTGGACTGTCAATAAGGTGCAGTTATTACAACTCAGATCAGCAAAAAAAAAAGATCAGCAAAATTTAAAATTGGCAAACCTAAACCATAGCAATCAGGGATGAATGTTTTGCCGTATGTTTACAAGCTCCAGCGAGGATAATAGGCCCCAGTGGGAAATATAACAGAGACACTGTGTACACAAATCCACAAAGGATTAGTTAGGCTACTGTATACATTGTTGTTTATATTGGGCTTGGCCTCTGGATAACGTTCCTGTTGCTGATTTGTTTTGTTTTTTTGAAGGGGAATTAAATTTTTTCATGATTTTCCAAAAACGATGACATTGAACTGCTTCTGGGGGCACCTCCCAAATCTTTATATTTCTTTTTTGGAAACACTGGGTATTGTGACCCATTGTTCTTTGCTGCCCTTATCTTGGGTCATTGCACTTCTCTTCGCAGTTAGTAAAGTTCACTTTGCCCTTTCGTTCTAAATCTTTCAATACATAATATGTATGTGCCCAAGCTGCTTCCCCTCTAGTGTATGCTTGGATCACTAACCGCAACAATCCCCCAGGTGTGTGAAAGAGGTACAACCCAATATATGAGCTTTCTGGGCTTTAACATTGGGAGGGAATTGAAGCTCCCTCACAAAAAGTAGTACAGGTATGGGACAGTTATCCAGAATGCTTGGGACCTGGGGTTCTTTCGGTAATGTGGATCTTATTACTTTAAAGGAGAAGTAAAGTCGTTTACCACTTGAGGGTGCTAAATGTTAGGCACCCCCAAGTGTATGTATTTACTTATCTGAAACCCCGGGCGGTGCTCCTATCAGCAGAAAACTGCAACGGCCCAGGGTTCATCCAGCGAGCGCCATAGATCGCAGTTTACTTTTTAGTTAAAGTTCGGCTTTTCACTCTGTGTATGCACAGCCGCGAGAAGCAAAAAGAAGCCAGAAAAGGAGCACTTCGTGGTGCTCACTGGAATAACCCTGGACCGGTGCAGTTTTCTGCTGATAGGAACACCGACCCGGGGTTTCAAGTAAGTAAATACATTCACTTGGGGGCGCCTAACATTTGGCACCCCCAAGTGCTAAATGACTTTCCCTCTCCTTTAAGTATATTAGAAAATCATGTAATCCTTAAATAAACCCAATAGGCTGATTTTGCTTCCAATAAGGATTAATTAGTGTATATTTTAGTTTGGATCAAGTACAAGCTACTGTTTTATTATTACAGAGAAAAAGAAAAAATAGTGTTTTTTTAAATTTTTTAATTATTTAGTTAATTCTGATTTGGAGCTGTCTGGATAACACGTTTCCACGTACTATGTGCTATGCCAGTAACCATCTTAGCTATGAATTTGTAAGCAAACGATGGAGTTGGCACAGAGTCAAAGTGCAAAGCACAAAACACAGGGACAAAGACATGTTTTTTACCCACAGTGTCCCTGCCCCTTTCTGCTGCGTTTGCCCCCAAATAATTGAATACCATGGTGTGGATGAACTGCTTAGGTCAGGTTTTAATTACAAGGCTGGCCAAACAACACAGGCCAGTGTAGCGGGGATCTCCCCTGCACGTTTATTTAGTCACATCATTTAACGAAATAAACGTGCAGGGGAGATCCCCGCTACACTGGCCTGTGTTGTTTGGCTAACTTTCTTTACTGATATCGTTGGGAGAGGCGCCGACCCCTCCAGCCAGCACCGGGCAACTATCTTCAGGAGAGACTCAGGGGAAATTAGGTATATGTGTTGCTGCCTTTAATTACAAGGCTCCCATGCCATTTCGAGACTTGCAACAGATGCACAAGTAAAAGTGAATTTAGCACAAGGTTGCAAACAGCAGCTGCTCTTGACCATGGGGGAATGTAATAAAAGTTTGTAACGTAAAAAAAAAAAACTATTCATAATGGGAAATGTATGCCTTGTGCTAACAAATTTTCCTTTGCGTGAATTTAATATAGCTTTTGCGAACCCGGAAGTTGAATTGTGCCCAGTTCTAAAGGATAAAGAAAGGTTAATTGGAAAACCTTTATGGTGAAATTTCTCTCTCTCTCTCTCTCTCTCTCTCTCTCTCTCTCTCTCTCTCTCTCTCTCTCTCTCTCTCTCTCTCTCTCTCTCTCACGAATTTAGCCTTCATTTGAGGGTGTTAGATATATACAGTATATAGAGAGAGAGAGACCACGCACAAATAAAGACTAAATTCATACAAGTCTTTCTGAAAGACAAAGCCCCCCCCAGTCATAAAAATGTCTCAAGTTACTGCAAAAACACAGGTGAGCTGTTATTTAATAAATCTGTTTAACAATGTTTTTATATTATTTACAGGCTATCAATATTTTATATTTTATTCATCAGTTCCGCAGCTAAAGTCAAACTAAATTTCCCTGGTATAACAGGCTGATGCCAGCATGTGTCAGCAATATGGAATGCCCAACTGTAACACATTATGACTTATTATTGACTTACTGTAATTGCAGTTGTTAGCTTGAGCTGAAGCTCAATAATACCCTATTTATGTTTCAAAAATAATAAATAAAAAATAAAATCTGTTTGAGACCTATCCAGTACAATCTGTGCACATATTTGCAGCTAAGCCAGTAAAATGATTTAAAGGTACAATTATTTATGTTAAAGACGCTGAAAGGAGTTTGTATGTTTTCTCATTGTTTGGGTGGGTTTCCTAGGGGTACAAATTCATCCCTGTTTGTATGTTTTTTGAAGTGTCGAAGAAAACCTCCAACTTAGGAAGGAATTTTCCCCCCTCTGAGGCAAATTGGAGAGGCTTCAGATAGGTTTTTTGCCTTCCTCTGGATCAACTGGCAGATGGGTAGTTAATAAAACTACCTTATTTACTATGTTACATCCCAAAAATATACAAGCAGGCATGAATTTGATCTTAGTAGATATTTCTGTGCATCTGGCAACTCCATGGGGCAAATTCACTAAGCGCTGAAGCGCCGAACGCTAGCGTTAATTCGCTAGCGTTTGGCATTTTCGTTACTGCGCAAATTCACTAACGAACGCTGGCGTAGTTTCGCTAGCGATACTTCGCATACTTCGCTAGCAACGTAACTACGCAAATTCACTTACTTGCGCAGTGTACTGAACGCTACCTTTTACGCTAGACTTCCTTCGCCACCTCAGACCTGGCGAAGCGCAATAGAGTAGATAGGGATTGTTTCAAAAAAAGTCAAAATTTTTCATAAGTCACAAAAAACGCTGGCGTGTTTTCTACATTATGGGTGATAGGCTGAAAAAGATCGAAAAAATTTTTGGGGCTCCCCTCCTTCCCCCCTACATTTCCTGACTCATGGCAACTTACCTAGACAGTGGGCACATGTGTAGGGCATAATAAAAATTTTATTTGTTGATTTGAAGGTTTTCTCGGAATTTGTAGTGCTGATACGTATTCCTCCATTGAAATTTGAATTTCGCGCCGTATTTAAATTAGCCTTCGCTAGCGTAACTTCGCTTTACATAGCGAATCAACGCTAGCGCAACTTCGCAACCTTACGCTACCCCTGAGCGCAACTTCGGATTTTAGTGAATTTGCGGAGCGCTGGCGAAACTACGCCTGGCGAAGTGCGGCGAAGTGCGGCAAAGTTGCGCCTGGCGCAACTTCGCATCTTAGTGAATTTGCCCCCATGACTTTTGGGCTGCTAAACCATTTTTTTCTGGCTTCTTGTAAAAGGATTATAACACAACAGGAGATCACTGAGAAGTAATAAAGAAGCTTGTGGCCAGCCTGTGAGAAAAAAAATAATGGTTGTCTAGACAAGACTAAATCTGCAAGCTGGACCAGTAACACCTTCATAGCAACTTGAAAAGGAAGGGAATCGCTGCCTTTTAAATTAAATCAATCCAAAAAATGAATTTAAAAGAAGGTGACAGTGACCCTATAGCTTAATGAGAAAAAAAGAAAAATGAAATCTGAATAAATGCAGATGGACTGCCAGTGCCAATAATGAGAAGGATATGAAGGATCACTGAATTGACTTCTTTGTCCCTTTCTATCTAGGTTTGTAAGATTTATACATGACCTCTACCCACAGCATTTTAATTTTAGCTCATAGGGCACCCTAGGACAATGTTCTAACAGATCACATGGCATTTATCTTGCACTGAATAACTACTATTAATCCTATTCCTGCCAATCTTGTCAGAATTGCTCATGTTATAATGGTTGAGGTACCTGAGTAGAATAACCTGTATATGGGTTACAGAATGAAGGTGTCCTACTTATATAAAACAATTTTCTCAGCCTTGGAAAAAAAATGCATCGACATTTTACAAACCTTTTCTCTTCTCCAGCTTTTATTTAATAAGGCTCAGAAAATATTCTGGGTCCCCAAAACTTATGATACAGTTTCAGGACAGGAAGAAACCCATTGTAAAGCTCCTGAGATTAAATTTGGGGGCCTGCATCTCATAGATGTCAGATTAAAATCCTCTGCCGGCTTCACAATCTGCGCAGGGCTCTGGTCTTTGAGCCAGTCTGACGTGAGCAAAATAAATAAATAAAAACACACGTTATGAATAAGAATAGGATACAAGAAAGTTGCCAATTTATTTTCAAATCGAAAATTCAGTGTTGGGGGATTTGCATAAATCAGAGGTGGAAAGAAGTTCGCTGCCAGGAGACTAAATTCATTCTAAACCACCTCAGTTTTCTCCTTGCAGGCTTGAGACTGCATAACTTTAGCACAAAATCGACACAAAACTCTCGGTTATTTACTGCCCAGGTTTTGCTGAGCAATTGAGAAGAAGAAAAAGGATTTTAGGTTGATGTGGCAAGGAAATTCGTTCCATTTAAAAAGAGTCAATTATATTATATTTTCCATATGTGTAAAAAGAAATATCTGCTTATTTGTAGGAATTGAAAATCGCTTGGACTGCAACACCTACTTTGCATCCGTTTAAATACATTATTCACTGCAAACTTGCACTACTTAGAATCCCAGGGGTCATTTACGATGTGCAGAGCAGGGTGCAAAGTGCAAAAATGGGTGCAATCTGCTATGGTTTTTGCACTTTTTCCCCTCTGAATTTAGACAAACTGTTGCAGGTCTCTGAGCTCCAAACCGGGTTGTTGAGGCCCACAGTCTCCCAATTAATACTCTGCTGCCTGTAATTGGAAACCTTATGAGGGACACTCGGGGCATGAGTGGCACATACTACCCCTTGCCCATCCCCTAGCTTGCATTTATTCAGACCTGCAAGAGAGGGAGCTACAGATGGCACAGACTACAAACCACAGTGGGGTCTTGTACTTATCTTCTGCTCTATGGCAGGCAGTAAGGACTATGCTGCCTTGTGCCCACTGGCACTGTGCTCTGCACCTTGTGCAGTATATATTTTATCAGTTAGGTGCAGAGTGGAGCTAGACCCCAGAGGAAAGGGATCTTTGATTAAGCATTAAGGGGACATGTTCTTGCGCAACTTAGTGCAGGACTGGAACTAGAGGAAGGCAGAAGAGGCAGGTCCCTATAGCCCGAAGAAGTGCTAATATCCTAGGCACATAACTCTTCTACCTACTCTAACACTTACTTAGAATTGGCATCAGAACAGCTGCCATATTTAAATGCATATATAATTCATACATACGACTTAAGGTGGCCATACACTGAGAGATCCGCTCGTTTGGCGATGTTGTCAAACGAGCGGATCTCTCCCCGATATGCCCACCTTGAGGTGGGCAATATCGGGCTGATCCGATCGTGGGTCCTAGGGCCCAACGATCGGATCCTAAGGAATACCAATGGGCGGTCGGATCGCGGGACCGCATCAACGAATAGATGCGGCCGCGATCCGCCGGGATTTTTTGTCCCATCCGATCGAGATCTGGCCAACTTTCGGCCAGATCTCGATCGGTGAAGCCCGTCGGGGGCCCCATACACAGGCCAATAAGCTGCCGACACGGTCTGTCGGCAGCTTTTATCAGCCAGTGTATGGCCACCTTTGGTTGTGTCCTGACTTAGCTCCAGCACAGGGCGAAATTCAGAACTTCGCCACGAATCCATGTCTTGCGAATAAATCTAATTCTGAACTGTTACAATTTGCTACATTTAGTTGAAACATTTCTCAGCAATTCTAACAGCTGCCTTTAATAAAATTCAAGTATTCTGCTCAGCAGGCAGAATCCTGCATCAGGTCGGTTACCAGCGGAATAACCTCAAAGTGGTCGGGTTTTGGGCAAAAAGTTCCTGATTCCTTGGCCGTGCCTGGCAGTCAGCGGGTAACCTGGCTGGGTACCCAACAAAGGTGTGGGCTTGATCCCTCCCATCCTCCCAGTTTTTTTCTTCTTTTGCGAAGATTCGGTGCATGAGTGATGTCGCTTCCAGTTTCGAAGGGGAACATGCTGGACAGCTTGCGGGTATGGGTCGGGTATGGGTTTCAAAAAATGGACCCACGCAGGACTCTATCTGCAGGGACAAAAATAACAAACGTACCAACTTAATGTATCAATTTAGAGCAGTTACAGAGATGGCAAACCCCCTCAGAGCTGCTTCAGAAAGGCAAAAGATGGTGAAAAATAAATCTTCATTAGTAATTGAAAAACGTCTTCATTTCTTGTGATATATCTGTAACCAAACAATCTGAAAATAGTGGTGGAATGTGAACGCCTTTAAAGTCAATGGATTTTTTTTCTTATGGCAACTTTTTTTATCTCTTAGACATTTTTGTTTTGGCAAATTTTTTTGTTGCGGCAATTTTTTGTCCAAATGCATTAAAGTCAATGGGGCTCATTTATAAACTTTGCGCAGTGAAAATATGTGCCCTGCGCCTGGTTGTATTTATAAAGCTGAATAAGAGAGTGCAAACAGATTTGGGAACTTGTTTTTCACACTGCGAATGTCTATAAGAGCTTTTTAAATATGGCAAAAATCGCAAATTGCGAATATTTATGCGCACACTCTGCATTTGAATTACGCCACAACTTTGGTGGCGGAGAAAATATTTGCAAAACAGTTTTGCAAATTGCGAATTTAAGTTACTGTCAACCACATTTTCGCGGACAACAACCTCGTAAAGTGCCTGTACTCACGCACAGACCCGTCTCATTTGCGAGTCATTTGTGAAAATGTTGCCAAAATGCGATTTCACAAAAACCGCAAAGACGGGCACAGTAGTGCAATATTTTAGCTTTCAGGAAAAAGCATGGGCAAAATAACCATATACGAATAAATATGCGCTGCGCGAACTTTATATCTGACCCCCAATGAGTGTTTCTTTCTTATGGCAACTTTTTTGTCTTGCCTACTTTTTTGTTGCGGACACTTTTTGCCCAACTGCATTAAAGTCAATGGGCGTTTCTTTCTTATGGTGACTTTTTTGTCTCATCACTTATCAAACAACATGTACAGTATGATCCCATACATCTATGTCACCTTTAGTGATGGGCGAATTTATTCGCAAGGCGCGAATTCGCGCAATTTTTTTTTGCCGGCGTCAAAAACGGGCGCCGGCGCCTAAAAAATGGGTGCCGGCGTCAAAAACGAGACGCCGGCGCCGTTTCGCAAATTTTTCGCCGTTTCGCGAATTTCGCGCGAAATTTGCACATTTTTCGGTGAAGCAAAACGGCGCAAATTCGCCCATCACTAGTCACCTTCACTATTCCCAAACAACGAGAACAGTTCTTGCACACAGACCCCTGACACAGTGCCTGTGTCCTTACATATGCCAACAATATTTGTAGCCGCTTGGGTTAAAACCATGTTTAATGAATTCATACTTTAAGTGACTGTTTTTTCCATTTATAATTTTAGAATGATTTACTCATTAGTATTTGTACGTACAAAGTAGACAAAGCCCTTGTGGCATTGGAAATGTATAAAGGATAGAGCAATATAATACATAGAACATGTCAGATGCCAACCCAATGCTAATAACAAAAGTCCTTCAATTATAAGTACTTTATGTGAAAAGTGTTCAGAATATTTTAGAACAGGTGTAATGAGTGTCGGTGTCAAGGTTTTTAAACAAAAAGGTCTCATCTGTTTATGAGGATAAAACAACAAGGCAAATAGGTGACGTGAATGAATAAATGAGAAATTGAAACTTGTTTAGGAGAGAATTGGGATCTTTTGGGACATTACTTTAGTTAGCTGAAGTCCTTAACATTTATTTCCCACTTCAGACAGACCTTTAGTAATAATAAATTCACTCAATGAAAATGTGTCTGTCGCTGAGCATATTAATTTCCAACTAGTGATGGGATTTGTCCTGTTTTGCTTCTCTAAAAAATCCAGCATAATACGCAAAAAATGCGCGTCTATTTTGTCCAATTGCAGTAAAGTCAATGGGCGTGTGTTTAATTGTCACCGGCGCTAGAATTGTCACCGGCGTAAGAAATGACGCCAGCAAAGAAATACTTTCTCTGCAATTACACGATTTTCACAATTTATTCGACGGCGAAACGTGGAAATTCGCCACAAATGAAATTAAATGAAGTTGCCCATCACTATTTACAACCCCTAGTTAGAAGACCTGCAATAGGGATGTAGGTTTGCAAGTTCAGGTGGCAAAAGGCTCATGCATGGGAAATGGCTGCCTAATTTTTGGCACCCCCAAGTGTAAAAATGACTTCTCCTTTAATAGTTTTGAGCATTGAAAGCGTAAACCCAATCCATGAGAGAAGGGTGATTTTGCCTTAAGACTATTAGGGAATCTGAAAATACTTTTTAATGCAGAAGAATGCAGATCACCACAGGAAAATCACTTTACATGCAGCAATCAGGCTTAATCACGGGTGAAAAAGTGCTTTGTGTGCCATTTCTCATAGGGTAGAGACACACAGGGAAATTTTCGCCCGTGTTTTTTAAAAATCGAGTTTCGGCGACAAGGCAATCTTGTTGTAAGAAAAGATTTCAGGCAACTTCGGCTTCCGAGCGATTTGCATCACATAGTGCACCGTGGTGCTTTCTCTGACCACACGGACTGGACGTTCTTCAACAAGATCAATGAGCCTTTCTGTGTCAAATAAATGCTTTAAAAAAGGCATTTTCTGCAGTGTATTGTCGCATGAGTATTGTGCGTATTGTCATATGCGAATGATGAGCGAGCATGTGGTCGCTGGAACAAAGAATGCATAATTGGCTCCCTAGAAATTACGCCGATTCGTACTTACGAATTTACAACATGCCGCACACAAAAAAATTTTGGGACTACAGTGATTTCAAATGGCATGGTGTGTGTAGTAGCTGGCAATTTACCTTTTTCTCTATGGCAAGACAAAACAAATGACTTGTCACCGCAACACGCTTTTAAAAAACACGTGCAACAAATCTCCCTGTGTGTCACTACCCTTAAAGGAGAAGGAAAGCTACGGAGGCATTTTATTGCCAATAGATTAGCTGCAATAGTACAAGCTAGAATGCTATATTTATTCTGTAGAATGTTTTACCATACCTGAGTAAAAAGCTCTAGAAACTCTCTGTTTGTTTAGAATAGGAGCTGCAGTATTAATGTGGTGTGACATCACTTCCTGCCTGAGTCTCTCCCTGCTCTGGGCTCAGATTACAGTAGAGAAGGGAGGGGGGGGGGGGAAGAGGAGCAAACTGAGCATGCTCACGCCCAGGGCAATGAGGTTTAAGCTGAAGGCAGGAAGTCTGATACAGAAGCCCATGTGTACACAATAGAAGGAAAGAAACGCAGTGTTTCTTTTGACAAGGGACTCAGAGCAACATTACTTTGGGGGTTTACTGGTATATTTAGATGGACCTTTCTGATAAGGCTTACTTAGTTTTAACCTTTCCTTCTCCTTTAAAGGAGAAGTAAACCCTTGCTAATAAAATCCCCTACCCTACATAGACCAGTTTTGTCTGGGTAAGCTGTTGGAATAACACACGGAATGTCAACCAAGGACTTACCAAAGACCCACCTCTTGGTCCAAGCGTTATACAGCTTTCAGATTTACGGTAATTGTGACAAGGAGTACATGGAAATACCATACATGGTCTGGCGAGGAGACTTACTGGCATATACATTTATACATTCCTGTAAGATGTGCAGTTTTGCAACATAAGAGTTTTTTGGTCCCAAATGCCCGAGCTGATGTCTACTTATTTTTGACAGGATGGCGAAATCAGCTATTTAAGTAACACTTCTGCAAAAGGGCCAAAGAGACATGCTGACACTCTGGAATCTAAATAACAGAGTGGAGATCATTTATTTGTATGGCCTACTATAAGTTATATGAGTGACCATTGTCCACAGTTAACCATTTGCCCTAAAGTCTTTTCCTGTCTTGGGCCTGGCGTTCGTAACAGAGGATTGGGGGTTTCAAATAATAGATATAGACCCCCTGACACTAGCCATTCCTCCGTCCTAGGAAATAGACCGTTCCAGATATAAAAGATAGAAAAAATAGAAACATGGCATCACTTTAGCAATTCTTGAACTTCTGGGTAAATAAGTGGTGATGGGCAAATAAATTTGGCAGGCGCAAATTTGCGGAGAATTTCCTCTTTCACCGCCGGCAAATAAATTTGCAAAACTGGCAAGAAAATTCGCCTGCGTCTAGAAATTTTGAAAGTGCTTCTAAAAAGTCGCTCACATCAAAACCGTTGGGTGTCAACATTATTCAGACGTGCATTGACTTTAAGTCGGCATCAAAATTGATGCGGGCATCAACATTTGTGTTTTGCAAATTTTTCTGCTGTTTCTCGAATTTTGCAGGAAATTTGCGAAATGGAACAAATTCGCAAACATCAAAGAAGTTTTATATTTTAACCCAGTTATTTCTGCTGTGGGGACGGCTGTCTTCCTGGACTTTTCTGTCTGATGAAAAATATAACTTTCATTGTTGCTAAAATCAGTGAAATGTTCCAAATTTAAAAAAATAAAATGCTACATGTGTAAAATAACATTTACACCTACCAACATTTGGCTCATTTCTTCATATATTTACTGATTGGATCTGGCCACAGGGCTGTTCCTTACACATTTTCCACTGTTATTTGCTGCTCTCTGTAGGGGGAAAACTCACCCAGTAATAAACCACTTTGCTACCGAAAAATAAACCTTATTATCCGCTGCATTCTGCATTAGCTGAAACAGGTGTTTAGGAAAATGTAGCTTAACACATGTGAAAGCGAAAGGTCAGATCCTCTTGGGGCCTTAATGTGAACTGATCGTGTTTTCCTTGCCGAAAGCTTCAGCTGAAAAGTTATATTCTGAAAATAATGATATGATGAAAATAGAAATCAATACAACACAAATGAGAGGTTATGGGGTCACAAGCTTTGGGCTCAAGAGTGGAACTCTCTGGGGTTATGGAGCTTTTTTATTGCTTATTTATTCCATCTTGTTTTTTTCTGTCTTGTTTAAACAAATGCACCCCCACCTCCATGTATAAATATTATCATCTATGGTCAGACT
This sequence comes from Xenopus laevis, assembly GCF_017654675.1. Lineage (NCBI taxonomy): Eukaryota > Metazoa > Chordata > Amphibia > Anura > Pipidae > Xenopus > Xenopus laevis. Next base: position 112,707,302 of record NC_054378.1, on the reverse strand, counting down.
ACACTACCCAGTATCCAGGCTTGAAACCATGCAGTAGTCACTATATTTGTTGCAGTCATTAACAGCATTATTAATGACTATTAATGACTTGACTAACCGGTGAAGGTCATGAGGATGAACAAAATGTGTGGACATTATGCTCTGTGTTGTGTCCTACCGTCTTTTAATTATATACATGTATGTGAATTTATCTCCAGGTTTGTATGTTCCCCCCATGTCTGCACAAATTTCATTCCATACAGGCAGGTCTATTGACTCCTGATGAAACTGACCCTTGTGTGTGTGAATGTGATAGTGACTTTAGATTGTAAGCTCCATTGGGGCAATAACTATTAGGAATAGTGATGGGTGAATTTCTTCTGTTTCGCTTCAACAAGAAAAAACGTATTATAAATAATTTGCAAGCTCGAATTTACACCTGCATCAATTTTGACTGCGGCATTAAAGTCATTGGGGGTCCGAATAGTGTTGATGGTTTTGATGCTAACGACTTTTCCGACGCGCGTCCAATTTTTTTTGACGCTGGCAGATTTTTGCAAATTTATTCGCTGCTAGTGATGGGCGAATTTGCGCCGTTTCGCTTCGCCGAAAAATTCGCAAATTTCGCGTGAAATTCGCGAAACGGCAAAAAATTCGCGAAACGGCGCCAGAGTCTCGTTTTTGACACCGGCGCCCGTTTTTTGACACCTGGCGAATTTTTTCTGCGAATTTCCGCGGGCGTTTCGCGAATTTATTCGCTGGCGGCGAATCGCGCAAATTCGCCGCGAATTCGCGCCTGGCGAATAAATTCGCCCATCACTATTCGCTGCCGACGAAGAGAGTAATTTGCCAGGAATTCGCCCATCACTAATTATGAGTAATCTCCGTTAATCGCTGTGGAAATGTGTTGGCTCTATAAAAAATAATGCATAGTAATGTGCCGTTGTTAAGAGAAATGCTTTGGAACTTGACAATACATTTTATAAATTTTATAACACTTTCTAATGTAATAATCTGCCAATGTAGTCCCTGCTGTAAAGGCAGTAGTACTAAACTTATATTGGTACAGGAGGTTAACTGCTCCCAAGAGGTTGCACTCCAGCATCGGAGAACCAGAAAGAGAATTGAATTACAAAGAGTAGCAGAATTTGGCTGGTATTGTTGCAGCCTAATGTAAATGTCTGTATTAGGCTACTAACGCATTGTAATTTGAAATCACTTCTCACAGTGTGTTTTTCACATATGTAACAGTTACTGGAAAACTCATCTTATTCTGGAAACTGAGTCAAGTTTAGGGCCTGTGGTTCCTTAATGATATTTTCCCAGTGTCACTGTGTTGCCTTTGTATTCCAAATAACTGACCCATGTTAAAATTCTCTAAAAAGATTAGAAAGTCATCAAATGGCATAGATTTCTTTAAACTAGAATTTTTCACCGGGTTATTAAATTAAACACCTTTCCTTCCACTGATCCAGTGTTTATTCTTTATAAACACTAGGGGGGTTATTTATCAAAGTCCGAATTTATCTCAATATTTTCTGCTACAAGCTCCAATCAAACCCGTTTTTTATGCTTATTTATTATTACATTTTCCCAAAAATCAGATTTTCACGATTTTTTCGGATTTTTCCTTACCAATTGTTAATGACCCACCGAGTAGTGAAAGTGGTCCGGGTGCACCAGCCCCAGACCCCCAGCTTCAGGGAGCGGTACGGCAAAGAAAAAAGCAGGGCCGACCGGCACTCAACGGATCCACAGGGCCAGAGTGTCACGAGCGCCGCCCGGAGCAGGTCCAAGAGCTCCGGGCGGCGCGTCCTCTCCTGCCGGCGTCGCTCCCAAGATGGCGGCGCCCATGGCCGCCACGTGGGTAAGCGGCGCCGGCGCGATGACGTCAGTGCGCCGACGTCGGCGCAAGGACGTCAATGACGTCACTAAGGCGCCAAATTCAAATAAAAAGCCTGTTTAGACGCCAGAATGGCGCCCAAGTATAGGATTACCTTCCCTAAAGTGTATCCTGGGTTTCCTGTGTACCTTATTGCCAAATCTTGTTCCTGATCTGTTTCCTGACCCCTTTGCCTGGACTTTGGACCTTGTTGTATTCTGCCTGCCTGTGAACTCTTGCCTGATCCTGACTATTCTTCGTTTAACCCTTTGGACACCGCGACCTTGTTCCCTCAAGAGGGCTTCCTCCTTGATCCTGACAACCTCCCTGGAGGGAGCTCCCGGCTCCCTGACATTATACTTGGGCCATGGATCCTTCTGAGGAAGCCACACCTCATGTCGGACGAGCGCTCCGCGGACTGGCATCCCGCATGGAGGACTACGAAAACCAGCAGGTTCGCATTGGGCAAGCACTCGATGTCCTGCTGGCTCAAGTGCCTTCTGCGTCCTCCACTGCTCCACCTACTGGGGACCCCCCCATGGCGGCAGCCCCCACGAACACAAGCTACCCGACAGGTGAGCCTCGCATTCCACCTCCCCCTCGTTTCAGTGGGGACCCACAAGCCTGCAGGGGATTTGCCACGCAATGCCAAATTCAATTTGAGTTCCAACCCACACAGTTTCCTAGCGAGCGTTCCAAGGTGGGGTATGTGATGTCTCGATTGGAAGGCAAGCCACTAGAGTGGGCCACGTCTCTTTGGGAGAAGAATTCCCCGCTGACTTTTGATGTTAAAGACTTTCTCCAGGCTTTTCGTATAGTTTTTGATGCTCCAGGTCGGGTTACGAACGCCCCTGCCCGTCTCTTGCAGCTCCGGCAAGGAAGCCGCAGTGTCAATGAGTATGCTATAGACTTCCGAACACTGATGGCGGAGACTTCCTGGTGTGATGACGCTTACAAGGCCGTATACTACCAAGGCCTATCCATCCGCATCAAAGATGATCTCGTCTCCAGAGAGACTCCTGACACCCTGGAAGGGTTGATCGCTCTATCCATTAAGGTGGACACTCGTCTCAGAGAGCACCAGGTGGAGAGAGAGCGCAGTAGACGATTTTCTCCCATGTTGGCCCCTCGCTTTCAAAGGCCGATTCTGCAAACACCCGCTGTTCCTGTGACCCATGTGTCGACGTCTCCCTTGGAGGAACCCATGCAAGTAGGAAAGACTCGCCTCTCCGAGCAGGAAAGACTCCGAAGACGTATGGCAGGTCTCTGTTTATACTGTGGTGGGCATTCCCATTTTGCCAACGCCTGTCCTGCCAAAGCCAAGAGTTTTGTACCCCGAGGTATGTCTCAGGTTTCTCATGTAGGGGGCATCACTCGAGGCTCTCTGGAGAAGTATCAAGAAAATTCACGCAGGCTTCTTCTTCCTTTGCAGATTCACCTGGCAAGTAAGTCTATCTTCGAAAGGGCCTTCCTCGACTCCGGAGCGGATGGCAATTTCATGGATGCCTTTTTTGCCGAACGCATGAAGATTCCTCTGCTTCCATTGTCTTCTCCCCTGCGAATTACTGCCATAGATGACAAACCCCTGGAGTTTGAATTCGTCACAAAGTTCACGGCGGAACTATCTGTACAAGTTGGGGCGCTGCATCAAGAAAAACTTTCATTCTTCATCATCCCCTGTCCTTCTACTCCAGTGATATTGGGTCTTCCATGGTTACGTCTGCATAACCCCACCATAGACTGGTCCACTGGGCAGATCTCTCGTTGGAGTTCATTTGCCTGCAACATTGCCTTCCGCCAAAACCCCTCGAGAAGGTGAATGTCTCCTCTGCGGAATTAAAGACTTTGCCCTCCACTTACAAGGGATTTTCCGATGTATTTTGTAAAAAGTCTGCAGAGTTCCTTCCCCCACATCGCTCCTACGACTGTCCGGTTGAACTCCTGCCTGGAGCTATGCCCCCCAGAGGGCGCACCTACCCTCTCTCTCCTGCAGAGACTACCGCTATGAAGGAGTACATCCAAGAAAATCTCCAGCGGGGGTTTATCCGCCCTTCTACCTCTCCTGCAGGGGCTGGGTTCTTCTTCGTGGAGAAGAAGGACGGAGGCCTTCGGCCTTGTATAGACTATCGGGGTCTGAATAAGATCACCGTGAAAAACAGATACCCTCTGCCCCTGATTGCCGAGCTCTTTGACCAGCTGAAAGGGGCAAAGATTTTCTCCAAGTTGGATCTCCGGGGGGCCTACAACCTCATTCGCATCCGGGAGGGTGACGAATGGAAGACGGCATTCAACACTCGGGATGGGCACTATGAATATCTCGTTATGCCCTTCGGCCTATGCAATGCCCCTGCCGTCTTCCAGGAGTTTGTGAATGATGTGTTCCGAGATCTCCTAGGAAGGTTCGTAGTCGTATACTTGGACGACATCCTGATCTTTTCCAAGGACCTTGAAAGTCATCGCTCCCAGGTGAAGGAGGTACTCTCTCGTCTGAGGAAGAATTCTCTCTTCGCCAAGTTGGAGAAGTGTGTTTTCGAGGTATCCAAGATCCCCTTCCTAGGATACATTATCTCTCCAGAGGGATTTGAGATGGACCCCGTGAAAGTGTCGGCCATCCAGGAGTGGCCTCTCCCACTGAGTACCAAAGCAATCCAGAGATTCATCGGATTTGCTAATTATTATCGACAGTTCATCGGGGGGTTCTCTTCCCGCATTGCACCTATCCTGGCCCTCATCCGAAAAGGGGGTAAACCCAGCCTGTGGCCTCCATCTGCCATAGAAGCCTTTCAGTCCTTGAAAGAGGCCTTCACGTCTGCTCCTGTTCTTCGACATCCCAATCCTGCACTACCCTTCTGCATCGAAGTTGATGCTTCTGAAGTCGGAGCCGGAGCTATCCTGTCTCAGAGACACTCCTCTGATGGAAAATTGCACCCCTGTGCGTTTTTCTCCAAGAAGTTCTCATCCGCAGAGCAGAACTATGATGTCGGAAATCGAGAACTCCTGGCAGTCAAGCTTGCCCTTGAAGAATGGCGTCACCTCCTGGAGGGTTCTGAAATTCCTGTCCAGATTTTCACTGATCACAAAAATCTGGAGTTCATACAGTCCCTCAAGAGGCTAAATCCCAGACAAGCCAGGTGGGCCCTTTTCTTTTCCCGATTTAACTTTGTTTTGACTTATCGCCCAGGTTCCAAAAATCTGAAGGCCGACGCCTTGTCTCGTAGCTTCACTCCGGTGGACCGTGACCCTGAGAGACAGGAACCAATCATTCCACCAGTCAAGATCATTGCCTCTCTGTATCCCCAATTTGCCGACCAGATTCTGGCTGGGCAGTCCTCGGCTCCTCAAGATACTCCGATTGGCATGGCCTTCGTCCCTCCAGAACTTCGCCTGGCCATCCTGCAACAAACCCACTGCTCCAGGCAAGCTGGACATCCTGGTCCGGCCAAGACCCTTGAACTTTTGAGGCGCCTAGTCTGGTGGCCTGATATCCGCAAGGATGTAAAGGACTTTGTGGCTGCTTGTAATGTCTGCGCCACTTCTAAGCCTAGCCATTCCCGCCCCAGTGGGTTGTTACAGCCTTTGCCGGTACCCTCTCGTCCATGGACACACCTCTCTATGGACTTTATTGTCGAACTTCCTCCCTCCGGTGGGAATACTGTGATCTGGGTTGTTATTGACCGCTTCTCCAAAATGGCCCATTTCATCCCCCTGAAGAAGTTGCCCTCTGCGGTGGAGTTGTCCCAGCTATTTATCCAGTACATCTTCCGCCTGCATGGTTTCCCGGTGGAGATCGTCTCCGATAGAGGCACCCAGTTTACTGCCAAATTCTGGCGTTCCCTATGCAAAGACCTGGGAATTGTTCTTCAGTTTTCATCTGCATACCATCCGCAGACGAATGGGGCAGCTGAACGTGTCAACCAAGCCCTGGAACAGTTCCTGAGGAACCACGTATCCCTCTGCCAGGATGACTGGTCTGATCTCCTCCCATGGGCGGAATTCGCTCATAATAATGCTTGTCATTCCTCTACAGGGAGGTCTCCGTTCATGTCGGTGTATGGTCTGCATCCTCAAGCTTTTCCCCAAGACTTTGTGCTATCTGATGTCCCGGCTGCTGACGACTCCGCAGCCCATATGTCTGCTATTTGGGCTGCTACCAAGTTGAACCTAGAGAAGAGCGCTCTTGTTCATAAGACTTTCGCGGATCGTCGTCGAAGATCCTCTCCTCCCTACAAGGTGGGTGATAATGTCTGGCTCTCTTCCAGGAATATCCGGTTGAAGATACCATCTCCCAAGTTGGGTCCAAAATTCTTGGGTCCATTTCCAATCTTGGAGATAATCAACCCTGTGGCTGTCAGACTCCAACTGCCACCAGAGATGAGAATCCCCAACGTGTTCCACGTGTCTCTGGTGAAACCCGCCATCACCAACCGGTTCTCTGGCGGTCAATCTCCTCCTCCTGCCATCTCTGTGGAGGGTCAACTCGAGTACGAGGTGGAGAGAATCCTAGACTCCAGGATCTCCAGAGGGTCTCTTCAGTACCTCATTCAGTGGAGGGGCTTTGGCCCTGAAGAATGCTCCTGGGAAGGTCACCGTGATGTTCACGCTCCTCGTCTGGTGAGGGAGTTCCACTCCAAATTTCCCCAGAAGCCAAATCCTGGTGGTCCGGAGGCCCCCCGTGAGGGGGGGGTACTGTCACGAGCGCCGCCCGGAGCAGGTCCAAGAGCTCCGGGCGGCGCGTCCTCTCCTGCCGGCGTCGCTCCCAAGATGGCGGCGCCCATGGCCGCCACGTGGGTAAGCGGCGCCGGCGCGATGACGTCAGTGCGCCGACGTCGGCGCAAGGACGTCAATGACGTCACTAAGGCGCCAAATTCAAATAAAAAGCCTGTTTAGACGCCAGAATGGCGCCCAAGTATAGGATTACCTTCCCTAAAGTGTATCCTGGGTTTCCTGTGTACCTTATTGCCAAATCTTGTTCCTGATCTGTTTCCTGACCCCTTTGCCTGGACTTTGGACCTTGTTGTATTCTGCCTGCCTGTGAACTCTTGCCTGATCCTGACTATTCTTCGTTTAACCCTTTGGACACCGCGACCTTGTTCCCTCAAGAGGGCTTCCTCCTTGATCCTGACAACCTCCCTGGAGGGAGCTCCCGGCTCCCTGACACAGAGAAATTAGATTAAAATAATATTTTATTTATACAAAGTTAAAAGTATATAAATCTGCATCTCCATCCACCCTATGCGTTTCACACCCATTCAGGGACTTCTCCCATTGACTTATATGCAACCCGACAGGTCTGGGATGCCGGATTTTCAGACTTTTCTATTCTCGGGGTTTAATAAATGAAGTCTAAAGGAGATGGCCGTTCCGTAATTCTGATCTTTCTGGATAATGGGTTTCCCGATAACGGATCCCATACCTGTACATTGTTGCAGCAGCTCTAGTACTTGTATAGAGATAATGTCTTCTGCACATGACCTCCATTTCTCCTTTTCCATCATCTCATTATTTAGCAAAAAATAGACTGTTTGAAACTGATACGAGTGCTTCATTTACAATTCCAAACTCCTGTAGAAACTTTTCCCCTACATTTTGGGGCCCACTAATCAGAATCTGATTTAGTAGGGATGCTCAGTGGTGTAACTAGATGTTTTTCTGGCCCCCAAAATGTCTAGAGGGGTGTCTTGTTTTATCAATATTTATTGAAATTGTGTATGAATTAGGGCCCTATAACTCCTGAGCCCCCCTGCAGCCTCAGGGTCTGCTTCCTATGTAGTTACACCCCTGCACCAAATCCAGAAGTCAGTTCGGGATTGAGCCAAAATTACTCCTTCCTCAGCAAGATTCAGTTTTGGTTTGGCCCTAAAAAAACATCTGACTTTTTATCACATAAACAAGGAAGTTAAAACACTTTTAGCCACATGTGCAGCGTGACGTTCTCTTTAATCCTTCCATGGCCTACTTTGCATATGCTAATTAGGGGTTGGATTCGGTTCAGAATTTGGCCCAATCTTTCATGAAAGATTCGGGATTTGACCAAATCCCAAACTAGTGGATTTGGTTGCATCCCTATAATTTATATAAAGGTTCACAATGGTTACTAACAGTAGAATAACAGCAATAACTTTACATGATTGGGCCAAGTAGCTTTTGCATTTTTTAAATATAAAAAGTATGGCAGATTATCAATAAAAGGTAATAGTTCCCCAAAAGAGGTCTGGGTATTCATGATCCAGACCTCAGAGAATCAGCTGTAGAAAGTTATGTTTTTTTCAAAGGTCAAACAAATAGCTATACAGCTCTTTTGTTGGAATTCCTCAATGTTATATGTAGTCATTTAATTACAGTACAAGTACTTGGCCCGTAAACTTCCATGTATTGTTTTGGAGAGTGTCAAAAAAAATGTCAGGCTGACCTTAGAGGAAAATTCTCCCCTTCCTAAGCTTGAAGGTCTGACAGCAGAACTGTAAGAGTTCCGGGTTCAATAGAACATTTTTCAGATGGGCTTAACCGACAACGACTAAGGAATAAAAGACTTTATGATTGATCTGAAAATCATTTGTTACATGGGCACCGAGGCTTTGCCTTTCCCACCCCTTTACTCCTGCAGGGCTCCTCTGAATTAATGGCTGTGGTCGGTTTCTAATACTTGCACTCAGACGGACGTTGACTTTCATTTTTTACTTAGAATAAAATATTGGCAAATATGTACATATATCAGCAGATCCCTAGAAAGCCATTTTTTGCTTGGCCGTGGCTGAATAGGTTTTTGGGATTGCCCGCTGTATTGTTCTGTAATGTTTTTATGGCACCTTTGGGGAATCAGGCAATTCATACATCATAAAAATGCCACAAATCTATGCTAACATATTGCAGTCACTTCCCTGAAAGGGGCCAAACTAAATGGAGTAAAAATATGTAGACATGAAATAAAAGGTTAGTTAGAGCAAAGCAGCCACTTGTCACCCCACTGAATGTTCACAGATAGAAATTACGTTCTGGCTGCGCTTTAACTTGCGGTTAGCTATGGGGGTTATTTATCAAAGTCCGAATTTATTTCAATATTTTCAGCTACAAACTCTGATCAAATTCGCTCTGGGTTTTTTTACACTTAGTTATTATTACATTTTCCCGAAAATTTTGATTTGCAGGAAAAAATCAGATTTTCACAAATATTTTTTTCATACAATTTTCACAATTTTTTTGTAATTTTCACCCGAAAACTTCTGGGTATTGCCTGAGACCAGCACACATCAAAAAATCATTGGGACTTCTCCCATTGACTTATATGCAACCTCAACAGGTCTGAGAGGCCGGATTTTCAGATTCCATCCTCTGGGTTTAATCAATTACGAAAAATTCGTGGTTTGTTAAAAGTCAGATTTTATAAATAAAAATCACCCATTTTTCATGATTTTTGCATTCGGAGTTTAGTAAATAATCCCCTATGTGTATACACATAGAGGCACATTTATCAAAGGTCGAATTTCGAATTCGTGTGAGTCTTTAAAAACTCCCATAAACCATGATCTCAAAACTTATAAAAAAAATAGAATTTGTAAAACTTGGGTGAATAGGATCGACCCGAAAATTCTAATCAAATTAGATTTGAGTTTTAAAAACTGGAATGTCAGCAAGGGTGCAAACAACTCCAAATTGATCCCAGGATGTCTCCCATTGACTAAAACAGCAATTCGACAGGTTTTAGGTGGCGAATAGTCAAATTTGAGTTCTTAAAGGGCTAGAGTATGATAAATCTCAAATTAGATTTTTTTTAAATACTCAAATCAAATTTTAACAATTCCCTAATCAAATTTGACAGTTTTGGCCATAAAAAAAAATATCAAAAATTTTAAATCGAAATTCGAATTTTCAATTCCACCCTTGCTAAATCTGGCCCGTAATGATGAAACAAGTCATTGCTCTGCAGAGTTGAGAATATAAACTATAACAGAGACAGGGGGCTATCAGCGACTGCTCCTAAAACCCCTGCAAAATATATACATGTATTTTTAATGAAAATGTGTAAACCGTTTGAACATGTAGACTAACTAGCATTGTTATTTTCATTTCCTCCTGTTACTTCCATTTCAGTGAATGCCGGTGTAGATGTACTACAGGGCACTATATTAAGGCTGATACAAACACAGCACCTAGAACGGGGAACTCTATTTTCCTCTTTTGATAAAGAGATAAAGACATGAGGAGACCCATTTATCAAACTCCGAATTTATCTCAATATTTTCTAAAAAAAATCATCCTCATGGTATAAAAATTCAGAAAAATTCATGCTTTTTTTAAAATTCCGATGTTATACAAAAAAACCCCACAATATTTTGAATTTTCTGCATTTGGAGTTTAGATCCCTACTGTATTCCTATACAAGTGAAAAGTGAGATGTGAATTTACTCACTGGTGTGGTGAAATAGCACAATTCACACTACACACCATACTCTCAGTAATTGTGCCAGGGGCGAGTCTCTAGCAGGAGCCCCATTCTCCCCCAAGCTTACCTTTCTTGCACCAGAGGTGGTCTGGGAGGGAACCACATTAAGGTGAGATCTGGGATGAAAACCCATTCGTTGTCCTATGTAAATACACAGGTATTTTCCTTGAGCTTTAACCTTATTATTAGCTTAGGAGGTCCAACAAAGGTTGGCCCTCCAAGGTGGGCTTGAACTGAAAAAGTCTAACAACCATCACTCTTCGCATGGTGATTGACACAGAGTTACCAACCTCAATTCCACTCCTTTTTCTAAAGCCATGCATTCTCACTCCATAGCCTTCACTTTTCAATGTAATGTTGAACCGCACCTACACATTAAACGACTACCCAATTTTTCACAGAGGTCTCCTACCCCAGACTTTGTATATGCATCCTACATTCTGTCTTGGGTGGATCTAAGAGGTTGAAATTAAAGGTACCCCAAAATCACCAACTGTATATACGTTTGTAGGTTTTGCATCACTGCAGTTTGTTTTACTGAAAACACAACCCTGCTCCCCCCAAAATAACGACTAAGTTCAACCTGTTTGTGTCAAGGATTTAAAGAGGTTTAGTGGGATACAGATGGGTACAGAAGAACGTTTCATGTTTTTCAGATAAATAAAAAAATTCTTTATTTGTTTGCATACAGTAAATGCTCTGAGGAAGTGCCATTGGGCACGAAACGTGTCAGTAGTAGTCGCTTGCACTGAAAGCACTGAAACAAAGCTGACTTGCTTTTACTGTGTGCATTTTTTTTATTCATCTGAAAAACGTGTCAAAGAAGTCCATGCATGCAAATTTGGAAGAGGTTGGATGGTGGACACATGATTGTCTGGAACCAATCGGAGAGCTCCACACTGGTGAATTTTTTGTTCTGGATTGTTACCTCCCTTCTTTTCATTTTGATTCTTTATGGACATGTCACACCAGGCAAAGAAGTTACTGAAATGTGCTTTGTAAAATGTATGTTACTATAATTAAAGGGACATAAAAGCCTAGCCGTGGGGACCCTTCTAGAGAATAAGGTTACACTCTAGAAATCAGCCAATCAGTCTCATAACTATGAATGTTAGTGTTTTTTTTTGCTTCCGAGTTGTTTTGTGAATGAGGAATCAAAGTCGGGATATGGGGCATAACTATTGTGTAAGCAAATTGGATGTCTCTTCAAGTGTAGTAACCAATAAAAGTTGTTCCAGAATTGAATTAGTGGCTCCATTATTTAATGAACCTTCAACATTTTTTGGCCAAATACTTTGGAAGTATTTGAAGGGAAAAAGAAAAGTTGAAGCTTTGGTTTTAGTATGTTAAATATCCTGTTGTTGTTGGACGACACTGAGAAACAATACATACAAAAAAAGTGGATCAAGGACACACAAGCCTTACAGCTTTGTTCTACAGCTTTTTATCAATTTTAAACTTTGCCCTTAATCAGACAAGGACACTTTTGGTGTGAGGGTTTGTGTAATATATCAGCAAATGTTATCAGCAAATGTTGTATATATATATATATATATATATATATATATATATATATATATATATATATATATATATATATACTGTATATACACAGTCTCTTCATTTGTTTTCAGCGTTTATTTAAGAGAAAAAAAGAATTGCTCCTGTCAAGGAGTTCTGGATTCAGTATACAGTATTATATTTAGCATTTCTAAAATTAAATGCCCTATTCGATCCCATGAACTTGTCTTTATTCATATTAAACACAGTCAAGGTAATGTTGGCAGGCAATTGCCCTTTGGGATGAGGGCTTTTCCATTGTTTATTAGACTCTGCATGACAGGGACAGGCTCTGTTAAGTTTCACCTTCATGCTCAGGAATTTCCCCAGTATATAGGTAAATATCATTATAATTTAAAGCTGCTCATTGCTTCTTGATTATACAGGTAAGGGACCTGTTATACAGAATACTCAGGACCTGGGGTTTTCTGGATAAGAGATCTTTCTGTAATTTGGATACCTAAAGCCTTCTTAAACATAATTTAAACAATAAGTAAAACCAATAGGCTGGTTTAAATTCCAATAAGGATTAATTATATCTTAGTTTGGGTCAAGTACTAGCTACTGTTTTATTATAACAGACAAAAAGGAAATCATTTAAAAATTTTTAATTATTTGTATAAAATGGAGTCTAGACAGCCTTCCTTTAATTCGGAGCTTTCTGGATAGCAGGTTTCTGGATAACTGTTCCAATATCTATGCACTTACAGATTGGGGGAAGGATTTGCATGCAAGGAACACATACTTGCACTGTTTACAATAAATGTGATTCTTTAGAAAACGATACCTGGTTTTCCCAAGGACTCGATATACAAGCTGTTGAAAGCTTCTTCACAAATAATTCAAAGTATAATGCCTCCAAATGACACAGGGAAGACAGAATTCAAATAGACACCCCAGCCTCAGTGCACTAGCCCCTCCAAGAGAATTTTTTCTACTACCTAGAGGTCTTCACAAGGTGCAAATATAAGTCTGACTCATTCGGTCTTTCCAAATAAGTCACTGTATTATGTATTGGTAGCTCTCACCTACTATTGTGTGTGTTTCTACTTTATTAACTATATTTCATACCTATTGCATTATGCTAAGTACATCCTTCATGATCTTCCTGGAGATCCCTTGGTGTAATGTTTCCCACTTGCTAAAAAACCATCATCTCTTGCAGGAGGCAGGCTTATAAAGCCCCTTAATTACAGATTTAAACCACAAAGACATAATCAAGGAGGAGGAGACGAGTGTGGAAATAGGTCAGTAAAGAGCAATGCCAATTAACACTGCAAGGTTGGAGCACACAAGTCCCCAATGGTAATACACTGCTAAGTAATCACATGAGTTCAATTATTGACTATCCTGACACTTTCACCAAGATTATTAATGAAGAAATTAAAAGTAGTCCCAGTACAAAGCATTGTTTGACCCCACTAAGAACCTTATTCCAAGCAGAGACTATACCATTAACAACCAGCCTCTGTACACAATTCTTTACCCACTTTCCTATCCATGTACAAACAACATTACCAAGACAAACAGACCTTAAGTTTAGAAAGCAGTTGTTTATGTGGCACTGTATCAAACACTTGGCAAAATCCAAATAGATCACATCTACTGCAGCCCCTTATAAAGCCATACTGATTATTACTGATAATGGCATTCTCTAAAACAAAATCTTGTTAACAAACTTTCAAATAACTTGCCCACCATACATGATAAACTTTGAGATCTATCATGGCCATGGTGAAACTGTAATCCCTTTTTAAATGTTGCAATTAAATTACATAAGGTTTCTACCAATCCATAGGTGCCATTATTGATTAAAGGGAGTTCCCAATGGTGTATTCCATTTATGTTTGGTGCCTTGTTCACATTAGCTTTTCATAAACATTCAAGTTCAACATTCCTGTGTCAGAAGCTAACCTCACTGAGCTGAGGCCCTATCAATAGGTCTTGAAACTCTGATTCATCTATTGTATACACTGAAGAAAATTAATGATTAAGCACGTTTGCTTTTTAGGAATCCCGTATAACCGAATTATTTCCATTATTTAATGGAGCCACATTCTTAACCTGTACTTTTAATATACGTCAAAAAGTTATGTGATTAGTCATAGCCTACAAAGCAATCAGTTCCTCATTTTCTATCTTTGTCTTCCTGCTTGCTATTTTACAACACTTGCTGTAGTTTTGTATTCTTTAAATGAATATTTAAATTCTATTCTGTAAATGTAAGACAGCAGTTTAAATACCTAAGTGAAGGTTTTATAAAATAGGCTAAAAATGTCAATAAATTAAAACGACAAAATAAGCAACGTAAGTTATGCTTTTTATTAGACGATACCTAAAATATTTTTCAGTTGAGTAGAATTTCAGTTTTATTTCTAAACCGTATTTGGGAAAACACATGCACACGGTTAATTCTTCTCAGAGTCTTAATTATTTATAGATACAAATTTATAAATTTACATGAGAGAAGCAATTAAATGTAATCCATGGATTTCAAACAAACAGTGATTACCCCAACCACAACATTATGATGAAAACTGTAGCATACTTTCCAAGCAAGGACTTTTTAAAAAAAATGTCTTGCTCTAAAAGTCTCGCATGACTTATTAATTCAATTAGCAAACAATTAGCTGTACTTTAAGGGGCTGATTTATCAAAGGTCACATGTTAGAGTTTTTTTTTTTACCTCGAATGACCTCGAAACTCGAATAGTATCTTATTTAAGAAAAAACTTGAATGTCTAAAACTCAAATTAATATTACCGACTCTAAAACGTATTAACATCTTCAAATGGGTCACTGGACCTCTGCCATTGACTTCTACATGAGCTTGGCAGGTTTTAGGTGGAGAATAGTCGAATTTGAGTTGTTTCCTGGGTCAAGGTATGATAAATCTTGAATTCGAATTCCCAACTCGAATTTGTGAGTTTTGATCAAAAATCCAACTCAGAAATTTGAATTTACAATTCAAACCTTAATAAATCTGCCCCTTAGAGTAATGTGAATTTTTTTTAAATGTTATAAATTTGATTTTATTCACAAATGGAATGGTATGTTATTTATGAAAATATTTGAACGTATACAATTCAATTGAATAGTCCCAACCCGAAAACTCGAATCGAATTCGAATTCACCATTTGAACCATAGTAAATCGTCCCCCATATGTATTTAACCGCAAACATGGTAACTTTTATCCTGGAAGCTTATGACACTGATACCAATTCATTTAACTTCTCATATTGCACCAATTTAACTTCTCGTATTGCACCATATTTAAGAGAACACAGACTTATAAAGCATCTTAAATATTGTATTTAGAGCTTGTATCACAAGGTTGGGTGATAATAACAAGGGATCCCATTTTATGTCGTGGACACCAGAAGATACATCCCGAGAGAAAGGCATGTCATTTTCACTGTTACAATCCCATTTAATCATTTATGCAGATCCTCACTGCAATTAAAAGCTAATTTGCTTAGTATGCATCGGCTTGGGGGGAGGGGAGTGTGTACTTATTAGGAACGTGACAAATACTTTTTATTTATAATTCTTTTCTGGCAAAATAAAAAGTGATTAGGCAAGTTATTCACTGAAGAGACTGTGGAAAAAATATAGAATCTGTTGCAATTTACAATCTCCCAGGCGCCCCTAAGAGGTGACAGGAGCCTGTAACTCCCAGAGAGGAGATTAAATATATTGAAAGAGCAGTTGTTCTATTTACTGAGCTAGAACAGGCAGACAGAGAAGGCTACCAAATTTATGGTATGGCAAATTGAGCACGTTACAGGTTTGACTTAATGATTGATATATAAATATATATTTTTTTTAATGACTATCCCCTGCTGTCACTATGCACTTGTATCATGAGATATGCCTTTTCTGTGTGTGCCTTTATATTTTTGTTAAGGATTGAGCTTGTGATTTAAATGGGAAGTGCAATTATCTCTCCGGCTCAATTGCCTAATTAAAGGAATATTGTCATGAGATTATGAAGGTTTTATTTGTGCCTGAAGACGCTGTTGGACATTGATGAAAGCAGAGTTGTAAAATGTAATTTAATTTGAAGAGTAATTACTCTTTACTATCATCTGTGATATATACATACGTAGATGGTATGGTATATATAATGTGTGCATTCTATTTAAATCTAAATAAGAAAACAACTATGACTTAAACAGCAATTTGGCAGGTTTTATGTGGCGAATAGTCAGATTTGAGTTCCTAAAGGGCCAGAGTTTGATAAATCTTTTATCTTTTAAATTTTATTAACATTTTTTTAAAAACTCGAATTGAATTTCAATAACTCCCTAATCAAATTTGACAGTTTTGACCATAGAAATGTTTGAAAATTCAAATTTTCAATTCGACCCTTGATAAATCTTCCCCTAAATGCAGCAAAATGTCAATAAAATAATAGGACACATACACATCCACAAGTGCAGCAAAGTGCAATTTCAAGGTCAATTGGAACTACCACCTGATCCAGAAGCTTTGGTAGTTCCAGGGTTCCCCTGCATCAATAGGTGCAGCAGCGCTCAATTTCGGAACAGAAGGCAGGAAGGACTGAATGCCACTGGAAGTGCAAAGAGTGCAAGTACCTTAAATGAAAGTGGTGTTACATGTAGTGATGGGTGAATTTATTCCCACAGTTGACCCACACATTTGACCTTGCCTAATCCTTTTGGTACTGCGCTTCTGATCTATCTTGGCCATGAGTTGGATCCCTGCCCACTCTAGGGCTGTCCTATTTCAATAAAAATAGTACAAAATAAAAAAATTAAAAATTATGGCCTTGCAGAGTACTAGGTTTTTGGCTGTGACCCCCCCCCCCCCCATCTAAGAACTGGAAAAAGATAGAAGAAGACAATTAATTCAAAAGCTAATAAAATAAAAACCAATAAAAAAAATTGTTAATTATAGGGCATTCCTAAAAGTTAACTGTTGTCTGGATAAAATAGATGTCTATGGGGTTTAAGTGGTTTAATTGTTTGTGGATTCAGACATCTGGCTTCTGCTTTGCTTGCAGAACTCCTATGTGTTCTCCCCCCCCCCACCCTTCACTGCACACCAGCTGCCATTTATTACATACCCATTTTTATATCAATGGATACATCTGTATCTCTCCTCTTGCCTTCATCTCATTCTGTGTATCTCCCTTTAACCCAAAATCTCTGCTCACAGAGAACAGTATCTCAATTCCCAATGCATATGTATCACTTTATGTCATTGTTATAGCCTTGTGCACTTCCACATCTTTATTTTCTGTCACTGTTTTACATCTTTATCTTGGTGTCAAGCAACAAAACTATCTAAAATGCTCCATTTATCATGGGTGATATGTATGGTTGGGACCTGTGTCTAATGCTGGATAAGCCAGCAGCACTGATTCACCATATGTCTCAGCGTCATTCCCCTAAATTACACATATTCTCATAGGGGGAATTGAATAATGCGATGGATGGGCTACTGAATAACAAAGGATTTTTGGGCAGGACCTTCTTTACCTCTAGTGTAGGTTATTGTTATTTTTGTAAGCAATTTGTATGTTCAGTGTATGCCCCCTTTAGTTTTTCAGCACTGTGGAATATGTTGGCCTAATAAATATGTGATAATAATTGTTGAACTGTTGAAACTATTGAACCACTATAAAAAATAGTGCAGTTTCTAGGTGCTGCTATGGGATTGGGGGTAAGTGCAGAGCCTGAATTTTAAGTTTGTCTGTCCCTAGGACACTTGAACCCTCGCACCTCTTCCCCCCCCCAGTTTGCACACCGTTTTGATTGCAAGCCCACTCACACTTCCCTCACCCACTTTCCACTGTTCCCATGATCACCAGCACAGGGAGACTGGGTGGGAGACTCAAACAAATGTCAAAATCTCCCGTCCAGTCCCCATTGCAGATGTGACCAGCAAGTGGCATGTTGCAGAGCTATCAACGTGGCTGAGTGCACAGTCGGGGGATCTGCCGAAATTTTTTTACGGCTATGTGATGTCAGCGTGACGTCAGTTCTGTTTTTCATCATGTGCATGCACACAAGTATTCCTGAAGTGAAAGAAATCATGCCGTGCATGTGCACATCGCTCCAGCTGACATCACTGAAATGTTATGCGCATGCGTAGACTTGATTTCCGCCGAAAATTGTGGAAAATCATCTGAAGTCGTATAAAATTGGGGGTATTTGTCAGGGTGACGGGAGACTGGTAGTCATACCTCAAATTCTGGTAACTCCCTATAAATTTGGTGGGCTTGACAGCTATGACGTTGCCTCTGAGATTTGTCACCCTAGGCCCGGGCCTTTGTGCCATGTCAACAAATCTGGCGTGGATAGGCACACACACACACCAATTCCAGATTTAAATTTAAAATATTCAGAAGCCGTGACTGAACCATGGTAATGATTATATATAATCAAAAGCTTTATGGAGAGTTTATCTATGAATCACAGTAAAGAGAATCTATTAGGGACCAGGAATTTATTTCAGAAAATGTTCAAATATAGATTATATATATCTTCTTGAAATACAGACCTAGAAGAAGTTGTTTACACTGGAGATGATATTAACTATGTAGAAATACATAAGGGGATCATATACCGGTAATCATTTCTCTAATGCTTTATTTACCTCTTCTCGCTAATTTATATTTCTACTGACTGTATCCAGTTGGTTGAAATGTGAAGCTTGGGTTCTGTTATCTAGAAAACCCGGCAGAAAGCTCCGAATTACAGAAAGGCCGTCTCCCGTAGACTCCAT